>NC_134236.1:126517690-126820721 GCF_965152275.1 Natator depressus
GATGTTTTTTCCTAATATTTTAGCAAATCAAGGATTCAGCTACCTTTAAAATCTTTACCATGGAGCTATTCTGTTGACATTAGCTATTGAAATGCAGAGCTATTGAGTATAGGTATTTTGTTTCTAGAATGCATTAAGAGATTATTTTTTCAAACCTTCAAAATGAATTATAGCATACAAAAATCCCATTAATGCCATGTCTAAAACTTACTTTGCAGAAGGAAACAAGTGAGCAAATGTACTAGAAGAAAGCAAGAAAGAATTCTATTCAAGAAAAGGCTGCAAATATAAAAACATAATGAAATATCAGGGGACCCCAAGCGGCACTTTTGGAATGTAATCAACGATAATGGTAACATCAACACAGCAAAAGAATACATACCAAATCAGAATTCTGTGGAGCCATTTACCGAGCAAGTGTGACAACAGGAAAGCTGATTTCCAAAAATAAAATAAATAAAATGAAAAGGCAGACAATAGCCATTTTATAAAAATAAGGACACAAGGTCCGATTTTCTACTGGTCAGATATTTGATTTAGTACAGTTGCTCAATAAAAATACCTCTAGGGGGAAAAAAAATCAATTCAATGGCAAAAAACTACATTAACACAGAGTTAAGGTTGCTTGGTGCTATGTCATTCCCTTGCAGAGTACTGAGTTGAGCAAGACTCAAGCTTCTGGAAACCAGGAAATGCACAAGCGAGGCTGCCTATGCAACCTTAAATCTACTCTTTCAGCAATGCCCCAGTAACACACAAACCTTTAGTCTGCCAACTCCACAGCTGCTGAAATGTACAAGCTGATCACCTCCCTTTACACCCCATTCACTCTCATCCCGAGGATTCCACCTAACACTATTAAAGAACAAAAAGGGGGGAGGGGAAATCTCTACATAAAAAAATTTGAGCAAGCCCCCTTCTTTCTGCCCTCTTCAATCAATGCCTCAGTATGCACATAACACGTACTTGCACTAGCCCTTGGCACTATAAGACTCAGGAGGTTCCAGATCCCAGTGTACACTCACACACTTAGCCCACTTCCCAGAAAGAGTAACACATGTAGACAGTTTAAGAACCACTTTACAGCCTTTTACAACTTCCTTCTCCCAGTTTGCATGAACATACCCATGCTAACTTTGCTTGAATTAGCACACACAAAATAGCAATAGTAACATAGTAAAAGCAGTGATAACTACTGCTTCCACTATTTAGTGTAGGTACACTTAACACACTGACTGCACCTGGAGTGTATGCAAATAATTCTTATGGGTTAATGCTAGCTCCATAGGAGCAGAGGGAAGGTGGCATGGGCAGCTGTTCCTCCCCCTCATTTCCTCCTTTTTGTCCTTTCACAGCATTAGATGGAATCCTGTGGGTGAGAGTGAACTGCTAGTAAAAGAAGAGCTTGTACATTTCAGAAACTGCAGGGTTGGTAGAGAAAAGAGGTGTGTGTGTGTAGTGAGGTGTACTGGGGTGTTGCTGAAAGAGAGTAGAGTTCAGGTTGCAGGGGAAACCTTAACTGTGTATTTCCTGTTTTCAGAAGTTTGGGTTTTACTCAGCTAAGCACTCCGCAAGAGGACAACATGCCACTAAGCAACCTTCACTCTGTGTTAACATTGGTTCTTGTCGTTGAATTTCCTAGACTGAACAGGAAAAATATGTTTTTGGTAAGAGTTAGTAGTCATATAGGTAGTTATGTTCCTGTCACAGGATCCCTGCAGGCTTCCTCCCTCTTGAGCCTGCACCCTGTGTTTAGGCTGGTATAATAAAGAATCTTCCACACCTTCTGTTGCTGGATCACCCAAGTGTCTTTATTTACAGTGTTTGTGCAGTTCCCAGATCCCCCCAACAGCTAGTGCCCCACAGACCCTCCCCAGGGTCTCCCAGCTTTCGAGGCTTCCTTCTTTGGAAAGGAGACACCAATACCACCCTCCTGTCTCCTTCCAGGCCAGCCTCCTCACTGAGGTTTGCCCAGGGCTTTTATAGCCCTCTCATGCCTCAGTCCAGCTGTCAGCATGTTCCTCTGAGCCAGCCCTCATTAGGGCTTGCAGCTGGGTTCCCTGCTGAATACCTGTGTCTCTAGCCCTGGTCTCCTGGCCAGAGTGTAGGCTGCAGCCAGCATTTTGGCAGGGCCTTAAAGGGGTTTAATCCTGCCCTGCCACAATCCCACAATTAACATACTGAGCTAGCTACTCCCCTGTCCTCCAGCCACACACACACCACCTATACCCTACCAGCCCTGCTTTGGCCCACCTCTCCAGCTATGTCCTGACCCCTACCCACTTTTGTGTCCCGGCCTCTCCGCTGCAAGCAGGGAACGCATCTCCCTGAAGCTTTCACTCCCTGATATACAACCATTTCCATTGTTATTACTTCCCCCCTCCTATAACCCAACTCATGTGCAGTGCATGGAGTGAAGGACAACCATGTTACAGTGAAAACAGTGTTCCTGATGGTGTTTCACAATGGTTGGAGCATGGCGGTCTGTACCACAACTGGTGAGAGAAATCACTGACAGGGTTTCTGTTCCAGAATACTGACAGTTTTATGTAGGAAAGAAAGATCCTCTGGTCCCGGTCCAATAGATGTACCCCATCTCTGAGAAACAGTAAGGTGTCAGAGCTTGTAGTGTTTCTGTGCCATACAGCACACATTTTCTCAGGAGCCATGAAACCTCCAATTTCCCAGTTAATGTTCTTCTGACACTTTATTTATAGTTTTCATGCAATGTTGGGGTGCACTGGCAGAGCTGGTGGCTGCCATGCCTCCTCACCTGAGCCCCCAAGTTCTCACCTCCCCTACCATCTATCTCTATAACCTCCCTACTCCTCACTACAGCCTCAAACTCATCTCCCCCTATTCCCCACTTCTCTGCCCCCTAATGCCTCTCCCCCCAGGAAGCATTCACATGTCTAATTCCCGCCCCCCAAATACTTTGATTACATTTCTCCCAAAAAGAAAATTTCCACCCATGACTCACACTTTGTAGCAAGCTCCAGCCTCTCAATTAAAAACTCATTTTGTCTTTCTTAGGTGGTGGCTTATGATTAATTTATCCTTAGTTATGTTAATTGAAGGATGAGTTCACAGCCTCATCCAATCATTATTAGTACCTCTCAGTTTAGCAGCATAAGGAAACTGGGTTTTTTGGAAGGCGGCTTTAAATCAGGAACCCCTCAGTAATCCAAATTTGGGGTCATGTGACTAATGCTACCCCTTACCCGCATAAGTCACACCAAATTTCAAGCACTCAGAGTAATTGTTCGCATATTAGAATACTCAGAATCACATATAAAATAGTAGGACTGGAAGCTCTCTAGCCATTCTTCCATACTGGTGAATGTGCTGTGTAAAATGTGTTATTTGCAGAGTTTATGGAGCCGTGTTGGTCCCAGGATATTAGAGAGAAGGTGGGTGAGGTAATATCTTTTATTGGGCCAACGTCTGTTGGTGAGAGAGAAGTTGGTCCAATAAAAGATATTACCTCACCCACCTTGTCTCAGTATAAAACGTATACATTTTGTTAAATACTATTCTCAGTTTGGGTTTCCTGTTCTCAATTTGGGATTTAGTGAGTGCCATGCACTACCTTGGGTAAAACTTAACAGATTGAAGCCATTTTTGGGAAGGGGGTGGGGAAGTGTTCCAGGAAACTACTGGTCTCTTAGTTTGACTTCAATTGCATGCAAGGTCTTGGAACAAATGTTGAAAGAGAAAGTAGTTAAGGACATAGTGGTAAATGGTAATTGGGATAAAATACAACATGGTTTTACAAAACTTAGATCGTGCCAGACCAACCTGATCTCCTTCTTTGATAAGATAACTGATTTTTAGACAAAGGAAATGCAGTAGATCTAATCTACCTGGATTTCACAAAAAGAAAAGGAGTACTTGTGGCACCTTAGAGACTAACCAATTTATTTGAGCATAAGCTTTCGTGAGCTACAGCTCACTTCATTGGATGCATCCGATGAAGTGAGCTGTAGCTCACGAAAGCTTATGCTCAGATAAATTGGTTAGTCTCTAAGGTGCCACAAGTACTCCTTTTCTTTTTGTGAATACAGACTAACACGGCTGTTACTCTGAAACCTGGATTTCAGTAAGGCATTTGATACAGTTCCATATGGGAAATTATTAGTTAAACTGAAGATGGGGATTAATATGAGAATTGAAAGATGGATAAGAAACTGGTTAAAGGGAGACTAAAACAGGTCATACTGAAAGGTGATCTGTCAAGCTAGAGGGAGGTTACTAGCTGAGTTCCTCGGGAATCAGTGTTGGGGCCAATCTTATTTAACATTTTTATTACTGACCTTGGCACAAAAAGTGGGAGTGTGCTAATAAAATTAGCAGATGACACAAAGTTGGGAGGTATTGTCAATATGAAGAAGGACCAGAATATCCTACAAGATCATTCAGATGACCTTGAAAACTGGAGTAATAGAAATGAGACGAAATTTAACAGTGCAAAATCATGCACTTAGGGACTAACAACAAGAATTTTTGCTATATGCTGAGAATTTATCAGTTGGAAGCAAGAGAGCAGGAGAAAGACCTGGGTGTTTATCACAGGATGGCTACAAGCTGCCAATGTGATGCAGCTGTGAAAAAGGCTAAGGCAGCCTAGGATGCATCAGGCGAGGTATTTCCAATAAAGACCGGGTAGTATTAGTGCCATTATACAAGGCACTGGTGAGACCTCATCTGGAATACCGTGCGCAGTTCTGGTCTCCCATGTTTAAGAAGGATGAATTCAAACTGGAACAGGTACAGAGAAGGGCTACTAGGATGATCTCAGGAATGGAAAACATACCTTCTAAGAGGAGACTCAAAGAGCTTGGCTTGTTTAGCCTATCCAAAAGAAGGCTGAGGGGAGATATGATTGCTCTCTATAAATACATCAGAAGGATAAATACCAGAGAAGGAGAGGCATTATTTAAGTTAAGTGCTAATGTGGACACAAGAACAAATAGATATAAACTGGCCATCAACAAATTTAGTCTTGAAATTAGATGAAGGTTTCTAACCCTCAGAAGGGCAAAGTTCTGAAACAGCCTTCCAAGTGGAGCAGTGGAAGCAAAAAACCTAACTGGCATCAAGACTGAGCTCAATAGTGTATGGAAGGTATGGTATGATGGGACTGCCTACAATGGCATGTAGCCATCCATGACTGCTAGCAGCAAACATCTCCAACAGCTGAAGATAGGACACTAGATGGAGAGGGCTTTGAGCTACATTGGATTCTTTCCCAGGTGTGTGGCTGGTAGATCTTGCCCACATGCTCAGGGTCTAGCTGATCACCATATTTGGGGTTGGGAAGGAACTTTCGCCCAAGTCAGATTTGCAGGGACACTGGTGGTTTTTCACCTTCCTCTGCAGAATGGGGCACAGGTCACTTGCAGATTTAAACTAGTATAAATGGTGATACATGATTTGAGGACTTCAGTAACTCAGCTAGAGGTTAGGGGTCTATTACAGGAGTAGGTGGGTGAGGTTCTGTGGCCTGCAATGTGCAGAAGGTCAGACTAGATTGTCATGATGGTCCCTTCTGGCCTTAAAGTCTAAGAGTCTATCAATGGTTTGACCTCTAACATTGGGGGTGGTGGGGTGGCACAAAGGAAAACTCTAGAACCTTTTTTTAAAATGACTATTTTCCCACAGGGCTTATATCACTGGGTCCCCTAGCTCAAAATGACTCCAAATTTCCGCTGGTGGCATCTGACTCCAATGATGAAAATGAACATGCATTGGTCTGCACTGCTTTGGAGCCTTATCGAGCAGAGCCCACCATCAGCATGGACACATGTCCTCTGGAATGGTGATTGAAGCATTAAGGGACATGTGAAACTTTATCGCATCTGGCACATAAATATCTTGCAACGCTGGCTACAACAGTGCCAGGCAAATGCTTGTTCTCACTTTCAGATGACGTAAACAAAAAGTGGCCAACATTATCTTCTGCAAATGTAAACAAACTTGTTTGTTTGAGCAATTTGGCTGACATAGGACTGAGTGGACTTCTATGTAGGCTCTAAAGTTTTACATTGTTTTGTTTTTGAATGCAGTTATTTTTGTACATAATTCTACATTCGTAAGTTCAACTTTCATGATAAAGAGATTGCACGACAGTACTTGTATGAGGTGAACTTAAAAATACTATTTTTACAGTGCATTTATAATAAAAAATAAATATAAAGTGAGTACCGTATATTTTGTACTCTGTGTTGCAACTGAAATCAATATTTGAAAATGTGGAAAACATCCAAAATATTTATATAAATGGTATTCTATTATTGTTCAACAGCACAATTCATTGCTATTAATTTTTGTAATCATTCAAGAGCCCTAGTAGTTAGTCACTCAATCACATATCTCATAGGGAGCAAACTCTGCTCATAAGAGAGATTTCTTCAACCTTAACTCTACACAACTGCTAATAAACTGCATCTCAGTCAACAAGGGACTGCTGTTTCTGAACTACCACCAGCCTTTTATATTTGCTGATCAGGGTAATGCCAACTGATGAGATCAATTAAATCACAGCTGCTTTTTTTTTCTTTTTTTGAATCCAGACAGGCTAAGGGGGAAAAGCAGATGTACTTCCTATACCTCTGCTGGTGGCCTGTGCCTACTCTTGCAACGTTTTTTTAAAAACAGAACTAGCCTGCCGTCTCTCTCACTGGAATAGAAGGGATATGACATTTCTGGCATGAATATTTGCCTGATGCTTTCAAAAGGGCTGTACACCATGTTATGAGCTCCCGAGCGAGCTTCTGTAGGTTCAGTAGAAACTATTGAAACAGTCTGAGACTAGGGCTACCCTGACAGATGTAGAGTGCCGGGAGTTAAACCAGCCCTCGGAGACAGCAGCAGGGAAAGCGCTGCCGTGTGTTCACGCTGTCAGCTGCAAGCGCAGTGGCATGGTCACATTTGTGGCACTTGCAGCGGTGCGTTATGGGCAGCTATCCCACAGAGCACCTCTTCCCATTCTGGCACTGAGGCTTATGGGAAGGGGAGCGCAGGGTATCTTGGGTCCTGTCCCAATGCCCCATGATGCATCGCTTTGCATCCTAGCAATCCCTGTGCTTCCGTCCACATTTAGCCCCATCTTTCAATGGTTTTTGCACTGTGTGCTCTGTCTTCCCTTTTGGTCTGCGGGAATGGATCCCGAACTGCCGAGGAATATGCTGATGGGTCTTGCTAGCATGTCACAAATTGCAGTCGAGTTACTCCTTAAGCTACAAAGTGACAGTGAGGAGTCCAACAATGATGTTGATATGCATAATGCAAAGGACACGAGATTGCTTATGGCATTCGTGGACATGCTCACCACCGTGGAACGCTGCTTTTGGGCTTGGGAAACAAGCACTGAGTGGTGGGATCACATCATCATGAAAGTCTGGGATGACGAGCAGCGGCTGCAGAACTTTCAGATGAGGAAAGCCACGTTTATGGGACTGTGTGCTGAGTTCACCCCCACCTGGCGGTGCAAGGACATGAGACTGAGAGCTGCCCTGTCCCTGGAGAAGTAGGTGGCTATTGCAATCTGGAAGCTCGCTACTCCAGACAGCTACAGATTGGTCGCTAAGCAATTTGGAGTGGGAAAGTCAACCGTTGGAATCATGCTGAGGCCATTAATCGTGTCCTGTGCAGAAGAACCATGACTCTGGGCAATGTGCATGACATTGTGGCTGGCTTTGCACAAATAAGTTTCCCTAACTGCGGAGGAGTGATAGATGGCATGCATATTCCAATTCTGGCACCAGACCACCTAGCCACTGAGTACATTAATCACAAGAGGTATTTCTCAGTGGTTCTCCAGGCACTTGTGGATCACTGTGGGCGTTTCACGGACATTAACGCAGGCTGGTCCAGAAAGGTGCATGATGCACACATCTTTCAGAACACAGGTCTGTTCAGGAAGCTGCAAGTTGGGACTTTCTGCCAGGACCAGAAGATCACTGTAGGGGAAGTCGAAATGCCCACTGTGATCCTTAGAGACCTCGCCTACCCTTTAATGCCATGGCTCATGAAACCATACACAAGGAACCTTGAGAGCAGCAAGGAGTGCTTCAACAGTCTAAGTCGGTGCAGAATGACTGTTGAGTGTGCTTTTGGCCATTTAAAGGGCTGCTGGCGCTGTCTGTATGGGAAGCTGGACCTGGCTGCTGACAACATCCCTACGGTTATAACCGTATGCTGTACTCTCCATAACATTTGTGAAGGGAAGGGTGAAAGCTTCACTCAGGCATGGACCACTGAGGTTGAATGCCTGGAAGCTGAATTTGAACAGCCAGAGACCAGTGCTATTAGAGGGGCCCAGCATGGGGCTGTAACGATTAGGGATGCCTTGAGGGAGCAATTTGATGCTGAAAGCCACCAGTAAGGTTTAGTGCCCTGCATGGAAGTGAAGTGCAGTGGTTCCAATGCTCATAGGCATTTGTCTTTGCTAAGTATGATGCACTGACTTGCAGGGCCTGTTGCTTTCCTGGCCTATGCTATCTTTTACTTAATGCAATAAAAAATGTTTCCAAAACCAAAAAATTCATTTATTGAATAGAAAACAACTGCTGGAGAAACACACATGGCACGACACATCTGTGCTATGTGGGAGGAGGGAAAGGGGCAGGGTGGGGAAAGGAACAATCACAGATTTGCCTATGTCCTATTATCATTTTCAGTCTTCTTGTCTGGAGTGCCGTGCAATGAGTGCTGCACTTCAAGCTGGCTAAAATGTGTGGTGATGGGGACTGAGTGCAGTAGGTAAGGGTCGTAGGTTGCAGGGCTGGGCAGTGAAGCTAAAGGTGTTGGAGGCAGCTGGTGACGATAAGAAACCAGATGTCTGGGAAAGTGGGTTGGGGTAACATGGGAGCACAGGAGAAAGAGTTTGGGGACAAGGGCTGTGGAGAGAGGGGGCACGGATCTGCTCCCTATGCAGTGCTGTGAGCGCCTACATCGAGTCTGCTTGGCGCTCCATAATGCTTAGGAGCTGCTCCATGGTTTGTTGCCAGCAATCCGCATTCTCCTAGCGGACCCTCCTTTTGGTCTCCTGCCACTCCTGTACTTTATTGTCAGTAAGGGACTGCTGCATAACTCCATGCAGAAGGTCCTCCTTGCTTCTTCACAGTTGCTTCCTGAGTCTTTGCAGCTTTTCGGCCGTTGGTAACAAGGACGGCTCGGATCTCAAGGTTGCATCTGTAAAGCCAAAATGCAATGTTTAACAGAGGCAGCATTGTTAACACTAGACAGAGCAATGATTTGGCCGAACTTATAGATAAGCACAGTGCACACAACAGCAGAAACTGCCTGTCCCAAGGCGAGCGCACATAACCCACAAGAGCCCTGAAATGGTAAGTAACTACGGGGGGTGAGGGGGGGGGGAAGACTGATGGTTCCAGGGGCATACTGTCCTCTGGGGTCCTGTGCCTTGGGGAGAGCCAACAGCTGCAAGGGGCCCCTATACTCCACACTGTCCCCACATTTTCCACAGGATGAGTTCGTCCTGAAAGAGATCTCACTGCTGAGGGTGACCTGGGAAGCAAGGGAGGGTCTTCTGCAACAATACAGCTTCCACCCTGGCCCATATGCAGCTTGCCTGTGTGCAGCAACGGTCCCCCCTACCCCTCACAGCACAGTGGCATAGACATTTTAGCCTGACTGGGACAAGGAGCACAGTAGCTCTGCCAAGGAACCTGTGCAAGCAGATTGCCCAGCTTCTGCATGAGACCTTCGATGAGATCACTGAGGCCAATTAACGTGATGTGAGAGCACATCAATGCCCTATTCCGCATCTAGGCATGCATGCAGCCCTGACCCTTCTTTCTGCAACTCTCCTTGCCCCAACTCCCTTCTCAAAATAAAAGCTGCTTACCGCACCTCATCTGCGGTTTGTTCTTCCCCAAGCACCATCCACTGTGACTGGCTACCTTTCTCCTGGCTTGAAAACAGCTCCTAGCTGCATGCATCTAGGGATGCCAGGACATCTTCTGGCTCTGGGCCCCCATCCTCCTCAGCACCCTTGCTCCCGCTTTCCTCCTCCTGCTTTGTTGCACTCTGGGCTGCCATGGCCTCTGAAGTGTCCATGGTGCTCTTCGGCGTGGAGGTGGGTCACCCCCAGTATCTCGTCCAGCTTTGTAGAACTGGCAGGTCGTGGGGGCAGCACCAGAGTGGCTGTTTCCCTCCAGCGCTTTGTGGTAGGTATTCTGCAGCTTCTTCAATTTAACCCTGCACTGCGTCCCGGTCATGGCCCCTTTCTATCAGGGCCCTTGATATCTGCCCGTGGGTATCGTAATTCCTACAGCTGGAGCACAGCTGGGACTGGACAGCTTCCTCCCCACAAACACTGATGAGGTCCAGCACCTCGCCATTGCTCCACACTGGGGATCACCTGGCACATCGAGGCATGGTCACCTGGAAAGATTCGCTGAAAGCACTCCATGCCTGGCTGAGCCAACAGGAAGGGGATTTTCAAAATTCCCAGAGAATTTAAAGGGTGGGTCCGACAGTTGGTTACCTGAGGGCAGGGTAGTCGACTTCAAAGTGACGACCAGAGTGGCTAGAACAGGCACCGTGCGACACTTCCTGGAGGCCAGTCAGAGTGTATTAATAGATCAGGGCATCCACACTGGCACCATGGCACTCCAGCCAGGGCGCAACAAGCTCTATGTTTCTCGTGGAGGTGAATTACTGGGGTGCTCCAGCTGTGGAGTCTGGACGCTCTACGTGCCTTACCAGTGTGGACACCTCAGGAATTAGGGTGCCCGGGGCTGATTTAATGCGCTCCAACTTGCAAGTGTAGGATAAGAAAACACATGAAGGTAAGATCTGTATAGCTGAGGTACCCAAACAACCTTAACTCTTTCTTGTAGTATGTCATGCACTAAACAGATGTTTATGATTACGGTATTTTAGCATCTGTGGTCCCAGATGAAATTAAACTAATTTTTAAAAACATTTTATTCACTCTCTCTCGCTCCCTCCTCTTGGTGTCACTATAGGGTAGAAATACTGTTGTTTGCGTGCCTTAATTGTGCATTTCTTTTAATTAGAAACTTACCACTGTATTTCTTTGGTTTGGGGATAATTATTTTTGCCCTTAAGTCAGTGATATGTATTCTTAAGTGTAATTCTATTTTGTTGCTTTTTGTCTAAAGAGCAACAGTGGGGCCAAATAATCTACTAGTGAGAATTCTGACACGTTTCTTGTTTCTATCATATCACTTTCGTTACAACCAGTAGAATGGTTGCATGTATTTTAGCTGTAGAGAAAGGGTGGTACGTTGATTGAACTACATATGATGTCTCAGTGACTCCACTAAAGCGACGTGAGCTGTTGACCTGACCCTCTCTAAAGTCTGTATCAGTGGGTTTTCAGCTTTCTTGTTTGCAACCCCCCTAAAAAATTTACTAGTAGAGGTGCAGACCCTTTGGAAGCTTTGAATGGAAATGCAGATGCCTTTGGAAATCTATTGTCCATCTACTCTACAGAGAATTCTTTCCTGGGTATCTGGCTGGTGAATCTTGCCCATATGCTCAGGGTTCAGCTGATCGCCATATTTGGGGTCAGGAAGGAATTTTCCTCCAGGGCAGATTGGACGAGGCCCTGGAGGTTTTCCACCTTCCTCTGTAGCATGGGGCACGGGTCACTTGCTGGAGGATTCTCTGCTCCTTGAAGTCTTTAAACCATGATTTGAGGACTTCAATAGCTCAGACATAGATGAGAGGTTTATCGCAGGAGTGGGTGAGTGAGATTCTGTGGCCTGCATTGTGCAGGAGGTCAGACTAGATTATCATAATGGTCCCTTCTAACCTTAATATCTTTGAATCTATAGTTGGAGCCTGAAACCTGGCTGAACAGAATAAGTCTTTTGCAGACCCCCCTTAGACATAGTCCACAGGCCCCCAGGGGTCCATGGACCACAAGTTGAAAGCCACTAATCTATATAATTGTTAATAACTTAAATGCAAAATTTAGAATGTAATTATCACCTATGCTCAGGATTTAATGTAATTTGAATGATATGTCAAGTTTGAAGAGAGTCTGCATTATTCCATTGGCTTTGTCCCAATTGATCCCACCAACAGAATAATGCAGTAAGAAATCCAAATTAACCAGTTCCTTCAAAAAAAAGTTGGCAAAGAGCTCCTCACCTGGCTGAAGGGCCACACAGGAGAAAGACTGCATACTGAACTTTGATTTCCAGAAAAGATTATGGAAGGGGCGGGAGTCAGCCTAGGCACTTAATAGCTAGCTTGCATTTTGAATTGAAGGTTTACTGAGCATGTACACTAATTTACTTTCAATTTAATATAGACTGTGGAATGTGTATGTGTGAACATTGTTTAATGGTAATTGACAGTGATGCTAATTTAGTTATCAGTGTTATTCAATTGCCTCTGGTTCCCTATTCCCTTTGACAAATCCTGTTCAGTGAAATAACAGGACAACTGAAATTCTTCATTTACTTTTATTTATTTATGAAGTTTAAATAGTCCTGGAGCAACCATAAATTAATCTACCTGTTCAATCATTTCTGTTTGTCTTGTGTCTTAAATATTCTATTTCCCTATCATAGACAGAATAGGGAATCAAGCCAATTATTCCTTTAGGCAAATGGCTAAGAATTTTTCCTTTTTCTAAAAAAAAAATATATATATATATATATTGGGGCTGCCAAGCCATTGAAAAAATTAATCTCAATTAATCACACTGTTAAACAATAATAGAACACCATTTATTTAAATATTTTTGGATGTTTACTACATTTTCAAATATATTGATTTCAATTACAACACAGAATACAAAGTGTATAGTGCTCAATTTATTACAAATATTTGCACTGTAAAAATGATAAACAGTATTTTTCAATTCACTTAATACAAGTACTGCAGTAAAACCTCTTTATCACAAACATGTAACTTACAAATGTAGAATTATGTCCAAAAAATAACTGCATTCAAAAACAAAACAATGTAAAACTTTAGAGCCTACAACTCCACTCAGTCCTAGGTCAGCCAAATCGCTCAGACAAACAAGTTGGGTTGCAATTTGCAGAAAATAATGCTGCCCACTTCTTGTTTACAATGTCACCTGAAAATGAGAATAGGTGTTCGCATGGCACTGTTGTAGCCGGCATTGCAAGATATTTACATGCCAGATGCACTGAAGATTCATACATCCCTTCATCTTCATAGGACATGCTGATGTTGGGTTCTGCTCGATAATGATCCAAAGCAGTGCAGACCGACGCATGTTCATTTTCATCATCTGAGTCAGATGCCACCAGCAAAAGGTTTATTCTCTTTTTTTGGTGGTTCGGGTTCTGTAGTTTCCGCATCGGAGTGTTGCTTTTTTAAGACGTCTGAAAGCATGCTCCACACCTCGACCCTCTCAGATTTTGGACAGCACTTCAGGTTCTTATACCTTTGGTCAAGTGCTGTAGCTATTTTTAGAAATCTCACATTGGTACCTCCTTTGCGTTTTGTCAAATCTTCTGTGAAAATGTGTTCTTAAAACAAACATGTGCTGGGTCACCATTTGAGACTGCTCTAACATGAATATATGGCAGAATGCGGGTAAAACAGAACAGGAGACATACAATTTTCTCCCATGCAGTGCAGTCACAAATCTAATCAACGCATTATTTTTTTAACAAGAATCATCAGCATGGAAGCATGTGCTCTGGAATGGTGGCTGAAGCATGAAGGGGCATACAGATGTTTATCATATCTGGCATGTAAATATCTTGCAACGCCAGCTTGCAACGCCATGCAAACACCTATTCTCACTTTCAGGTGACATTGTAAACAAGAAGTGGACAGCGTTATTTTCTGCAAATTGCAACCCAACTTGTTTGTCTGAGCGATTTGGCTGACCTAGGACTGAGTGGAGTTGTAGGCTCTAAAGTTTTACGTTATTTTTTGTACACAAAATTCTACATTTGTAAGTTACACTTTCATCATAAAGAGATTGTACTGCAGTACTTGTATGAGGTGAATTGAAAAATACTATTTCTTTTGTTTATCATTTTTACAGTGCAAATTTGTAATAAAAATATAAGATGAGCACTGTACACTTCGTATTCTGTGTTGAAATAGAATATATTTGAAAAATGTCAAAAAACATGAAATTCAATATTTTTAAATTGGTATTCTATTGTTTAACAGTGCGATTAATCTTTGAGTTAATCGCATGAGTTAACTGATTAATCGACAGCCCTAATATATCTATATCTAGAATGTGAATAAATACTCTCACCTTCTGTCTAGAATAATTTTAATGTTTCATAAGCTGAAACAAATCTTCTGCTTTTTTTTTTTTTTTAAAGCAGGATTTGTACTGTTAAGACAAAAGCAATCGCATAACTAAAGTGTTGTACAAGTACTTGTCAACACGAGGTTGTTTATATTAGGAAAGAAAATAAAATTAGGCCTCCTGTGAAGTGAAGAGCAGAGTTTACTATCAATGCAATGTAGGATTTTAAAAATATATTCTGAGAGACACTCAAGGCTGTGAGCACAGAAGACCACGATGTCAGTTAGGGACTATCAAAGACTTAAGGAAACAAACCTCTTACTAGCCTACTTTTTAAAGTCGGTTTTAATACAGTTTTATAAATTTTTATAGGACCTCAGGCAAGATTCTCAAAATGATTGACAAGCAGAAGCAAAATCAAAGCTCACAGCTTGGACTACACCTATGAATGATGCAGGATTTGGTTCACACATAACTGCAACAAGTGTCACACTGGAAGATACCAGCACAGAGCTCCATTGATTTAAGTGGAGCTCTACAAGTGGCTGGAGTCCACGCACACTGCACTCATTGCTGGATCAATGCCATTGTTACTGGGATTCAAATCACAGGGTTTAGCAGATTTGTTTGGAGTGGCGCAATAACAGGCCACAGCAGAACAACGAAGAGGAAAAGGGCAATGGAGTTTCAGTTCTGAACACAAATCATCCTCTCTGGGTTGGGTTTGACTGCAGGGGTTCTAATTTAACTCAGATTGATATCAATGTTTAAGAAGCTTCTAGCTGCATTTCACTTCATATTGTTTTATAAGCTGTAAACACAATGTACGTTATATAGGGAAACTCCTATATTTCCCCCCCAGCTCATTTCCCTAGGCTCTAGTTAGTTCAACCCGGTTATCTCCCCCTCCTCTAGGACTAAACTAGGTGCCTAAAAATCTTCTGCTGGACATGTGCACACTCACCTCAGTCTAGGCACCTGTCTCATGCTTAAGATCCAGCAAGCTGTTCCCACTCCTATTTCACCCCAATCTGGTGGGTGTTCAGACATGTGGTCTACTGGATGAGGCTCCACACAAAACGAAGAAAGAGAAAGTGCCCTCCCCCCACAATGTTTATCCCAGTGGTTAGAGCACTTTCACAGGCTATGGGATACCTGGACTCAAATTCCCACCCACCGCCCACCCGCACCTGACATGAAGCAGGGATTTTAACTTCAGTGCTGATGTAATATTTGGACCTTCTTATTTTCCTTAGTTCTGAGCACAACTGTGAAAAGTCAGTGAAAGTTCATAAAATTTCACACTAACCTACAACAAATGTTGATGGGAAAGGGAGACAAAAAAAACCCCCACTAGGCGAGTCCAAACAAAAAGCCCCCCTGATATAACTCAAGAACTGTATTAAGATCAGACAAGTAAAAAAAGAAAAGTGCGGGACTGGAAGTCTGTGACAAAAAGTGGCATGTTGAAAATTAGGCCAAATTGGCGAACAAAGTGAGGAGACAGACTATTGTGCCTAGTGGTCCCTTTTTTGGGTCCCTAAAAAATCCGCAACTTTAGGGGGAAAATACAGACAGGTGTGAATGCTGGCTGACTGCAAAATGAAGGACGGGGAAGGAGAAAGCTTCACCATCATGGCTACTACCTCCGCCATTTTCTGGGACCCTAGACCTTCATTCTAATCTGAGAGATGTCCTGACGAGAGAGAGAAACACAGACACACTCACTCCCACACCCACCCAGATGATACCAGCACCTCCACTGGCTCCAACTAAATCCCAAAGACCCACCTTAGATGTGAGGCTCCATCTTCCTTCTCCACATCCCCAATGTGTCTTTTCCTTCCTACCGTATTTTTAGTCTGTTCTTTCTAATAAGAGCCTGGCTTAGCTGGCCAAGAATTGACCTCTTTTGCAATATGGCTGTGAGCTTGTGGCCAGAAAGGTAGCTAAAAGCCAATGCTGGTAACAAGATTGCCAGGACTCAGATGTCTGATAAGACTGCGTGCTGTGCTTGCGTTTTCCAGCAGTGAAAGTCAATGCCAGAGACAGAATCTGCATTTTGTGTTGTGTGTTGGTCTCCTTTTGCCTTTAAGGCAACGAGATCAGACTTTAACAAGAACGGCTCCAGCCCATTTCAACTAACTTCTCCTCTTTTTCCAAAAAAAGAGCAGTTACCACCATCTGAAAGACAGTCAGAAGGGAGAGGGTTGTCGTTCTAAAGGCTCTCTACAGCTAAAGGGACAGTGAAACAAGGGATGTTACAATGAAAGCCTTATTAAATGTTACATTTCAGATGCTTTACTTTTTTCCTTCTTTTCTGTATCTTTAAAAATTTTGTTAACCTTTTATTAATAAGGTTTGCGCCATGGTACTGAGCAGGTGGAGATTTCTGTGTACAAAACCCAGAATCTCATTAAAAACTATTTAAAGTTGGACAGAGTCAGGGTCACGTTAACGCCTTTGACTCTTTAGATGCAATATTTGGGCCCAAATTAATAAATCAGGCCCCCCACCCTAGAGAGCGCCATAACCACTGGGCTATAGCGTAGGCTGTTCTCAGTCTCTCCAATTGAACCAGTTCCACTGTGCATAAATAATTAAACATCAGGTGGAGCAGGGGGACTGGAGGCTGTCTCCCACATACCTCTGGGTGCTCTAATCCCCAGGCTAGAGAGTCAGTCTTACCCTTTCCCTAACCCAATGCATGTTTATTTGTACACAGTGGAACAGCTTCAAAAGGAGTGATTGAGAGCAGACAACCCAGAATAACCAACAGCCCAGTGGTTAGAGCATCCTCTTCGGGGTGGGGAGAAGATTCCGACTCCACATCAGGCAAAGGGAAGACTTGAACCTGGGTCTACCCACATCCTAAGTGACTGTACCAACCACTGAGCTATAGGTTAGGAAGGGGGCATCACTACCTCCTTGTTTTCTGTGAGAAAGGGCTTAGGTGCCTAACTCCAGGAGAGGGTTCACAGCTGTGAATCCCAAGTGGTGTGAGATGTCTTCCTGTGGCCCAGACTTAGGAACTTAACTCCCTTTGGGGGCAGGGCTTAGGACCACCCCCTCCTCTGGATTTCCTATTGAGTAGCATAGGCAGCTCCCTACTCAGCAGGTTGGCTTTTGTGGATCCCATTCTTAAGCACCTGACTCTCCCCAGGCAGCGTAAAGGGGGCCTAGGCACCTAACTCCAGGCTGTACATCCACTAGACAGCAAGGCACTTCAAGTTAGGTACCGGAAAACTGAGTCCAAGTCCACTTAGTGGATCTAGCTCTGGTTCTTTTCTGTCAATAAGTAGCAGCATAATTAAAAGGTGATCACATAACTGGGCTAGCTACTCTCTAATGTTACAAAGGAAGACAAAAGCAAATGGCATGAGGCTGGGGGGAAAAAACAAACATCAAAAGACCATTTAGTCAACAATATGAGAATTGCAAAATATAGCTCAGTTTGAGTTATAAGTACTTCCAGATTTAGGTTACTAATTCCTGGCCATCTCACCTCAATGCATGGTTCAGCGATACGAAGAGGTCTTCTAGGTAGCTCACAAAGACAAACATTTCAAGTGAAGAGACACCCCATAATCATTAAGCAGCAGTTGCTAAGGAACCCACTTTAGTTGCCCAGCAACCGTGCTAGAAATTATGTGGCATCTCAGCCATTTACTCTTTTCATAGAGTACCTGCGTGCTCTAGCAGTGGCTGTGTCTCCTCATTGTACCCTTTCCTCCACAAGACCCTATAGAGATTATGGGGCAGTTGCCCACACTGGGCAACTCTGCAGAACCGACAGGAGCAGTCGCACACTACCACATGATGACCAGGATGGAGTGAGGCCACCATATCTCATGAAGACTCTTACGTTAAGAAGGGAGGGTACCAGGGTTTATAGGAGGGATGCCAGCTGTAGGGAGAAGTACTATATAATCACTTTGGGGAACCTCAGTCCATGTTTATAAGTCTTCTGTTGCTGCTCTTGTCAGCATAGAAATTCAAACATGGGCTACAGGCCAAACCCTAAAGTCCTTATTCAATTATTATTCACTCCTTACTGCAGAGTTTGAGTTGATATAAAAAATTTTGCAAAGGTCTGCCTACACCCACTCTGGTGAGGTAAAAGACAACAAAAGCATGTAACACAACAGCATCCTCATTAATAATATTTTTCACTTCCATAGCATCGTCCATGCAAGCTTCTCAAAGCACTTAATAAAATGAGTATTGAGGCTTATTTCATTAAGGTTTATAGGGAGAGGGGTCTCAGACAAATTGTTTAAGTGACTTCTCAGACCCACACAGCAAGCCTGTAGCAGAGCAGAGATCCCAGATTTCCTCACTACTAGTCCTGTGCTTTAGTTACCAAACCATGGGTGAAATCCTGGCTCCATTGAAGTCCATGGGAGTTTTGCCACGGACTTCAGTGGGGCCATGATTTTACCCCATGTGTCATCTCTAACATAAATCCACTTCTCTTCCACCCCAAATAATTTGTTCAATTAACGTAACCCCTTTGTTTGTAAATGTCCATGAGCAGATCACTGTATTTATAATTTGTTCATAATTCAACATTTCTGAAGAATAGTTTAATATATTTGAATTCTGGATTTTTTTTGCAAATTTCTCATTAAAAAAATCTACTGAATACTTGCTAATACTCAGAATTTGCTATTTGAGCACTGTAGTTGGATAATTAAGTCACAGGACTTGTTTCTATTTCCTAATTGGAGTATATGACTGAGAATACCTTTGGGAGAAGAACTCAAGGGCTAATACAGAAAGCATTCTAACTTTATTCAAAACACTGCATTGAAATTAATTTCAGGCCCCAAGGTAAAGCTAGAAGAGAAAAAAACTGACAGGGTGCTGTAGGTACTGAAGAGCTAGATTCCCCCTTAATTCTACCCTTTGTAAAAGTAGGAGACATGGGCCCAGTTATCTCAGGGCAGATTTTTTTTTTTATTTGGGGGTAGGGAGAAGAGAAGAGACTACTCTGGATTTTCCCTGTACCTCGGAGAAGCTAACAATACTTAGTGAAATGAAATGGCAGCCAGCAAAGGAGCACACCCCCTCATAAAGACATTGGAAAGGAGGGAGGACAGGCCTGAGAGAACTAAATGTGAAGGATACAAGAATTTCTTCTCTCAGTATTTATTTATCCAGAGCCTCATATAGGGGTTTGGGCTTTCTTGGAGTCAACTTCAATTTTTCATGTCTCCCTCCCCCATTTCTAGCTTCATGTGTGCGCCTAGCTTTTTACATATTGCTAGACTCCTTTTTTTCCTCTCAGCATTCAGGTAATGTTTTCCCCACCTTTCGTCTGTCACACTCTTTGCTCTGCCCAAAGATTCTCAGGCTTAACACAGGGTCCTGCAGGGTCCATGTTTTGTTTTATTGCAGTCAGTCAACAGGTAGCAAATCAAAATATCACCCTATATACATTTATAATCAAAGCAGAATTAGGTGCCGTCCATACTGGCCTTATAATTGACTTTCAAAACCATGCTGAATCGTGGTGTCAAAGCATGTTAGAACAAACAGGCTGTATAACTAGATTAATGGCACACCATGTAGCCAACACTGTCAGTAACCTCCCCTACCTGATTTAACCACAAGTAAGTTAAAACTCTGCTTAAGGCAACTGCGCAGAAACTGGCATCCAGAATAGCAAAGAAAGGTTTTCCTACAATACTAAGACATGTATATAAAGGCAGCCTCGCAGTAGTACCAAGAAGGTAAAGTTGAGGAAGAAAGTGTTAGCAGAAACTCACAAGATATGGAGGTCAGCTTCAGACAGCCTCAAATAAGTACCCAAAGGTTTGGATGCCTTTTTCAAATGTATATAACTCCTTGACTTGTTGGAAAACCAGTGGGAAGAGTTCCTTTCTCACACAATTTGACACTTCCAATGTCAGCCAGAAATACGGCAAGGAGACCCTAGCCAGTAAATGATTATGGGCCTGCTCCAAAGCCCACTAGTCACTGGAGTCTTACTGCCCCAATATTACCTTTAAAATTACTACTTGTATAAATAATACTAACGTATTCTACAGCAATTGCCCAAAACACCACAGAATATACTTTTAAGGATTTTAGAGCATTCCTATAGAGCCTATTGTAACAGTTTTGCTGTGCCCCCTAAAAGTCTTAAAATATGGGAAGAACAGACTCATACATGTGCTATAGGGACTATTAATATACAAGTCCTGGAGTCCATTGAAGCCAATGGGAGTCTTTCCACCAATTTCAGTGAACTGTGCATCATGCTCATATAACCCATCTGTACCAACCACTACCTACTGCTCTCAGATCCATAGATCTCAGAACGCATACACCCTGCAGCCCAGCAAAGTCAATCAGGGCAGAAACCCTGATTAAGGATTTCAAGCTAGCCAAAAAATACTGAGTGATTTCCAGCAGCTCACATCCATGATGGACTGAAATAATGGCACATCATTAAGGTAAGAGGTGCTGTATGATGTCTGAAGTCACAGATTATTAAAAAGAGCCTTTAAGTTTGTCTAAAAGGAAAAGTATAGCTTAGTCTCAGCTCAGGTGTTTACCCTACCTTTAAGGACATTTGGAAAAACCTCCAATTTATCATAATGATCGTGGAACATAAAAAGCTAAGTAAAATTATCACAATTTTCCACCAATTATGGAGATTAGTGAGGGAATCTGAGCCTGAAGAGAGCATAAGCAGCAATTTTTATATTCTTTCCTCTTTGTTGTGTCTAATAGTCTGTGCCAGGTGCACTAGAGGTAAAAGACACCCAGAGCTCCTGCTTAGATACCATGGGCTGGTACCTTTGCTGAGACTAGCTCCAAGCCTTCTGGCTAATCTGCTAATGAATGTGATTTTAACTACAGAAGTCACTTACATGGTCTGGACCCATTTAAGATAGTTCATACTCAATTCACCCACATTCTGTAAGAGTAGGGGAGGAAAATCCAAACCACTCCAGCTGGCCAGGTGCATTCTTAGCATGAAATAATTAATGACATTTTATTCACTGGACAGAGTTGGTTAAACAAAGAAACCGACAAATATTAGTCATACACTTTAAGGTCAGAAGGGACCATTATGATCGTCTAGTCTGACCTCCTGCACAACGCAGGCCACAGAATCTCACCCATCTACTCCTGTAATAAACCCCTAACCTATGTCTGAGCTACTAAAGTCCTCAAATCATGGCTTATTAACCATTTATACATCACTATGCCAAAGTTCAGGACAGGAGTGATATCAGTAGCTTGCTCTTCCTGTTTTTAAGCCCCAGGACAAGTATTGTAGCAAAGTGTGGTATTGGTCATTGTTTATTACTCAGCAGTTTCAGCATAGGGATTTGTGTGAATCCCATCTTCAGTTTTACAGGGTGTGAATTCTCAGCCCTGGAATTTTGCTTTGAGGTTGAGGTCTTGTGGGCATTCAAATGTGAGGACGAAAGCAAAACTCAGACAAAACCTCCAAGTTTCACATTCATTTGGACACAAACCCAAAAAGCATCCTAGATTTGCTTGAAGAATTCACAGTTGATAACAGAACTGGGAACACCACTAAGTCTTTCAGCTACAGATTCTCAGTTAACCACTGTTGCCACCCACCATCTTGTGTGGGAAAGTCCTGGTGCTACAGACCTCCTAATGTCTGCAAAAATAGCTTCCCACTTCTGAATTTTTTACAGAAATTCACAGGCTCTGGACTTCTCTTGCAGAACCTTGGAAGAAGATGGGCGTGTCCCTCATGACTATTTTCCTGTCCAATTCCCAATGTCCAAAGGACTGGCCTTTTCCACTAAGGTCTGCAGTAAGGGGAAAAAGTGTCTGGCAGAAGATTTGGGGTTCAGCTGAACTGAAGGGGAAAGCATCTCCCTGGCCTTCCTGCTGCTCTGAACTCCCATGAAGGGGATCACAGCACAGGGAGTGATCAACCTCTGCCATTCCCTGTTTAGCCCCCCTATAGACTCCCAATTTCCACTCCTTGAGCAGCTTCAGGAATTCATTCCTGCCATCCATCAGCACCTCCTCTACCCTACACAAAGTTTTTTTTTTTTGGTCAGATTCCTGGCTCCCCAGCTCCCTCAGTGAGCCTTAGGATGCTCATCAGGCCCCACAACTCCCCTACCCCAGCCTTATGAGACCCCTGAGGATGTTGGCAGACACAGAAGTAGGTGCCTCAGCCACAGAAGATCCAAAAGAAGCTTCTGAGTGAGCCCACACAATTGGTTGAATTCACAGCATCACTGGGGTTCCAAAGAAGCAACTGAACCCTGAGATCCTCTAGGCAGAGGTGGGAAAAGCACAAAGCAAGCTTTAGGGGCTGATAAGGGAGCAGGGGCCTGTACAGATGGCGAGAGACTGGGGGAAGCTTGGAAGGTCCAGGGAGGCTGGAAAGGGTATGAAAATTACATTGACTCCCTCAATTTTATTTGCTGGGTCCTAGCAATTAGCTGCTGTTTATATAGACACGAGCAGAGCTTTTTCTACCCTGATGAAATTCCAGGTCAGTTCTCTTTTCCTGCAGTCACTTCTTGTTTTTGAAAAGTGATGTCCCCTGACAGTTCTCTAGTGGAGGTTGACTTGAGAGAGCTCTAGCTATTTAAAAATGGGAGAGCGCATTTAATGACACAAAATTGTTCTGCAAATAAAGAGTGCGCTGAAGGAATTTACATTTCCCCAGATAACCAAAACAAACAAACAAACAAACATACATACATACATCTTACATTTTTTACTTTAGCAACTAGCTTTTTCTGCATACAGAGGTTTCAATCTATAACCAGGATAGCAAGGGGAAGACTACTATGCAGGGAACAGAAACATTCTACAAATGGCATTGATCCAATTTTAAGTTTGCAGGATAAATTCTGCTCTGCTACCCCCTGCACAGACATGACAGAGTAGAATTTGGCCCTTTTATTTTTCTGAGCTGTGATGGGTGCGCCACTTACCATTAGGATGGCATTCCCTCCTAGTCTTTCTGGGGGGTAGCTTCAGAGGTGAACACTCATTCCTACAGTTGCATGCCACCTCTCTGCTTCTCTCTGGATCTGCAGCCCCTCTCTAGCTGCATGAGCCATAGCCTCCTCTTTGTGAGTTTACCCTCCATCCAAGTCAGCCTATTTGTTTTCCCCTTCTGAGGTAAGGAAGGCTTCCTTCAGTAGTCCTAAGCAGCCTTCCCATTTACTGTGTCTGTACCACTGCCTCAGTGGCTGGCAGGGGAACATGGGTCCATCCTCTGCTCGA
Source organism: Natator depressus (assembly GCF_965152275.1). Taxonomy (NCBI): domain Eukaryota; kingdom Metazoa; phylum Chordata; order Testudines; family Cheloniidae; genus Natator; species Natator depressus. The sequence continues at coordinate 126,541,191 of NC_134236.1, forward strand.
GGTTGTGGCTCAGGGATTCTCTAGCCAGCAGTCAAGGTCTGTTCCCTTTTTGGGCTTACTGCCTTTCCCTGAGCCCTCGCCTTTCTCTGGGATTTGCCAGCCTCCTAGTTCCCCCTTCCCAGAGAGTAACTACAGGCTACCTATCCCTATAGCCTCTAAACCCCTTCTCCCAAGGGGTGACTGCAGACTTTCCCAGCCATCCTTTCTGCTTCCAATCTCCTGTCTTTGTTGTCCCAGCCCAGCTGGTTTCTCCTCAGTGGGGGCACCCTAACTCAGTCAGGGGATTACCAGGCCACCTGATTCCCCTCAGCTATGACTTGTTGGGTTAATTGGCTCCCTTCTCACTCTGCATTAATCCTTTCCAGCCAAGTGCAGAGGTCACCACATAAGCATATATGTTCCAGAGAGACACGAGTCCCTCCCATAGTGAAGGGCACAATCCGTTTTTCAGAGACTGATTTTGCCCACCCCCTCTATATACATCAGAAAATATTCCTGTCAGGTTTTTTAATTAGAAATGAGAAAACTAGTTTTTAACATTTGGGGATAGAAGTTTGGCAAAGGAATGGAACAAACAGAAGTTCAAAGTTCTGTTTAGTCACGAGAAATTTGGAACACATTTTGTGCTGTGTACCCTTATCAGTGTGCTTCCTTTCTTCCCATCCCCTTCCTTTGACAATTAACCAAGAGTTAACTATTATGCAAAGGTTATTTTGCAAATGCTGCCTCGTAAATTGTGCTACAGTGAATATTGAAATTCATGCTTTTAGCCAAAGTTTAGCCAAAATTTTTTTTAGGCAAAATTAAAACACACTTGGCCATAAACTATCTAAATTTGCCACCTTAACAGTGATTGACCTGAATATGGTCTAAGAAGGGCAGAGTTAAGGTTGTTTAGGTTACCTTAATTGTGATTTTGCATACTTTCAGGATTGGTTTGTTTTTAAAGTTTAGCCTTACCTTGGAATTTTCTGGCTTTCAGATGTTTGGGTTTTTTTGCTTGCAAAGTTATCTTTTGGTTTTTCCCTTTAAACTTTTTCAAATTCAATGACAGTTTAACAAAGATTTCCAGGAAACGATTGTACTTACATATTGCTTTCTATAAGAGTAGCCACTGAAATCAATTGATATTAAATCTCAGATTAATCTTTGAAGCCTGAGCCAGGTCAAGAGACCGGGTCCAGGAAAAGGGTCAGTATCTGCTCACTCCAGTGATTAATTACACTTTCCATCAGAAGATCTCTAAGCTCATTACAAACGTTAATAAATGAGCCCTTACAATGCTCCTGTGCAATAACGAAGTGTTGTTATCCCCAGTGTGAAGTAAGTGAAAGGGAGGTACAGGAATTCCATTACCTCTGTACTGGCATACAAGAAGTCTGTGGCAGACCTGGAAAAAGAGCCCTGGTCTCCAAGCTTACAGCACAATGCCTTAAACCACAAGGCTATCCTGGTGGCAAAGATAAAGAAATTGAAGAATAATCAGTGAGTATAAATGTCACAAGGACTATCAAAATATGGTTTCTCATCCCACGGGTTTGTCTTATGTTTGCAGAACGTTTTATAAATTTGGCTGCAGTTCTGCTTGTGGGATTTCTGTGACTTGATTGAGCCAGATTTTATTTGAAGCAATTTAAACCACCCCGTGACTGTATTATCCTGCAATAATGTTACTACATAGCTAAAAGCCATCTAGGAAGAAGCGAGTTGAACTGAGTTAAAGTACATATACAATTACTAATCCTACCAGAGATGCTTTTGATAGAGATAAACTTTTCCCCTTAATCCCTGCTCTAGTTAACAACCACCAAAGTGGACACACTTTCTGATCAAGAGCACAAACTCCAACATTTATAGGTTTCCCAGGGGTATAAAATACCCAGCCTAGCCATCACTGAGCCTATTTGTAATGCTCTCATTACTTCATTAGCTTTCATGAATTAAGCCTATATCTGCTGTGCTCTTTTAGAACTCATTTAGTTCCTGATTTCCTCTAATTGGTCAGCTTTGCATTAACAGACAAGCTCTTGAAACCGGGTACCAAAGGCTTAGAATTAGAAGTAAAATTACCACTGAGGTGATAGAAGAATTCCCAGCACCAGCCACTTGCTCTCAGATTAATAGCAAAAAATCTCCCATAAAGCTGGCCAGAGGATGACAATTCTGCTTTTCAGCAACTGCAAATTTGTTCTCATTCCATATTGGAATGAAAACAAACCCTCTCATAAATATAAAGGGAAGGGTAAACACCTTTAAATCCCTCCTGGCCAGAGGCAAAACTCTTTCACCTGTAAAGGGTTAAGAAGCTAAGATAACCTAGCTGGCACCTGACCAAAATAATCAATGAGGAGACGAGTTACTTTCAAAGCTGGGTGGGGGAGAACAAAGGGTCTGTCTGATGCTTTTGCCAGGAACAGAACAGGAATGGAGTATTAGAACTTGTTAGTAAGTAATCTAGCTAGAAATGCGTTAGATTTCCTTTTCTTTAAATGGCCGGTAAAAAAGCTGTGCTGAATGGAATGTATATTCCTGTTTTTGTGTCTTTTTGTAACTTAAGGTTTTGCCTAGAGGGATTCTCTATGTTTTGAATCTGATTACTCTCTAAGGTATCTACCATCCTGATTTTACAGAAGTGATTCTTTTACTTTTTCTTTAATTAAAATTCTTCTTCTAAGATCCTGATTGCTTTTTCATTGTTCCTAAGATCCAAGGATTTGGGTCTGTGTTCACCTATGCAAATTGGTGAGGATTTTTATCAAGCCTCCCCCAGGAAAGGGGGGTGTAGGGCTTGGGGGGATATTTTGGGAGGAAGACGTCTCCAAGTGGGCTCTTTCCCTGTTCTTTGTTTAACACGCTTGGTGGTGGCAGCATAGGATTCAAGGACAAGGCAAAGTTCGTACCTTGAGGAAGTTTTTAACCTAAGCTGGTAAGAATAAGCTTACGGGGTCTTTCATGCAGGTCTCCACCTCTGTACCCTAGAGTTCAGAGTGGGGAAGGAACCTTGACAAACCCTTTCAAACATTTTCATGAAAATGAAGTTGTGTTGAAGTGTCTAGTTTTGTTTTTAAATCAAAACATGAGGGGCAGGCCAGACATACTTGTATGTCATACTGTATGGTCTATGGGTGGGGGCACTGGTTTGTCGTAGACCAATATTCAACTCCCTGCTCCAGAATATGGGCTTGTTTAAACCCCAGACCACTCAATCAAGGAGAGCAGACATTTGAACACAGGTCTCTATGGTGTGGCCTAGCATGTTTCCCTTGTACCACAGCATAGGCCTGGTGCCACCTTGGATTCTTTGGCTTGTGGCCTTGCAATGATTTACTATCGGACCAGAGTACTTAAATCAAAATTTGATCCTTTTGAGAGACACAGGGTACAAACTCTTCAGTCCTCAAATCCACCCTTCTTCTGGGAGCCTGGGTGTTAATCAAAACAGGCTTCCAACCTCTCCTAAATCCAGGAGCCCAACAACCTCCATCTGGGCCTGTGTGATAATTCAGGCATACTACAGCCCTCCTCCTGGGGCTGGGTTGTAAACAATCACTCTCTTCCTTGGACTAGGAGTTCCCAGCAGCCCTCCTCCCAGAGCTAAGTGGCAAATAGTCACTGTCTCTTTGAATCAGGAATCCCCAGCCCTCCTCCCAGAGCAGGGAGGTAACTCAGGCCAGCTGTAGGCCTCATCCAGCTTCTACCCAGCTAGCCTCTTTTTCCCTACTTACTCCTTTCCCCATAGGCTTGGAGAAACAGAGAGACATCCTCTAGGAGCACCCCACTGAGCTCTGATAGCCTTTTAACAAGCCCACGTACTCATTTGTCAATTAGTTGCCAAATGGTCACCTACGCAGTTAATTACTACAGGTGGGCTGAGATGGGCTTGTTTTTAAAGAAGCCTATCAGGAGTAGACTTTGCCTTGCCCCTGACTCCCCTTAAAGGGTCCAACCACTCTGTGACCATCTCCCACTACCCAACCAGGCTATCGAGCATGAGAGATCTTTCTGAACCAAAACACCTTGATGAAAACGTCATTGAAACAGACATATTTCCAGGAAACACTTTGAGACCACATATTTCTATGAAAATACTCCCCCAGCTCTAATATGTAAAATTTAAAGGACAACACAAATGAACACTGATATATGCAGTGTATAATGCCTGAGGTAAAACACTATAGGTGAACTGAAAGGCTTTTTAAAAAATACTTTAAAAATGTACATCTTGAAATCATTAATAGAATATGTGACTAGCCTTAAAATTACAAATAAATGCACTTCAACAGTAAACTGCCAACTGTTTGAGGTCAGAGTTCTGCATTTCTTCTGCAATAATAATTGTATTTATCAAGCAACTCCCATACACCCAAAACAACTTTATTCATAAAACCCTCTCTCACACAGACTCTTCCTGCCAAGTCCTCCCAAATGCCATGCAACAAAATAGACTAACTAAAATACACTGAACAGGAGCCAGCAAACAGATCTGCAAACAGGAGAGTCAGAGTAAGAGGAGTTTTGGGATGTGTGGTGTTTGGTTGTTTTGCTTTTTGGTGGTTGGTTGTTTGTTTGTTTTTTGGTCTTTTTCTTTTCCTTGACAGGAAGTTAGGCAAAAAGGCTACGATAGATACAGAGGCGGGGATGGTAGTGACCCCAGGAATGGAAAAGACAATGAAGATGACCGGATGTGGAAACTGCAGGATGTGTATTACCCTGGGGTAGGTACCCAAAAATCTTTATTTGTATGAAGTGCCACCTGTTAGAACTGATGGAAGAGAAAATCTGAGGTTTGGAGATGCAGGTGGAAACGATGGCTGAGTTTTGAAGGGGGTTCAAGCAGGTGAGGGGGGAAGGCAAGAGGAGGATGAAGGAAAAAGTCAAGACTCACAGATGCAAGCTTTACTGGAGAACTGTGAGGGGAGATTGTTGGGTGAAGAAAGTGGCCAGTGGAAGCATGTGATTATGAGAACCAGGCAGAGGAAAAGACCAGCTAGTGAAGGAGAAATATTGCTTAGGAACAGGTTTGCTGTGTTGGAAAGTGAAGAAGGGGCACCGCAGGCAGTAACAAAAGGTGGGAGGGCAAGGAAGAAGAGAAAAGCGGCTATAAGAAGAGAGCCAGAGTTTGGAGCCCCAGGAGGATACAGGGTGACTCTCAGAAAATTGCCAGGGAGAACAGAAGAGAGAACTTGCAGCCAGAAAAAAAAACAGGAGGAAGGCCAGAGAATCACACCAACACCAGAAAAAGGCAGGTCTACATAACTGGGGACTCCCTACTGTGAAGAACAGACAGGCCCGTCACCAAAGCTGATCTGGAGAACAGAAGGGTGTGCTGTCTGCCAGGAGCTAAGGTATGGGATGTGGACCTGAGACTGAAGAGGATCCTAATGGGAGCTGGTAAGAATCCACTGATTGTCAAATGATACTGCTTGATTCTTGCTGGGACACATCAATGACTACTATGCAAGGCTGGGGAAGACGCTTAAAGAAATGGAGGCTCAGGTGATCTTCAGTGGGATTCTACCTGTCCCTAGAGAAGGAGAACAAAGGCAAGACAAGATGATGATGATGAACAGACGGTTCAGGCCGTGGTGCTACAAGGAGGGCTTTGGGATGTTCAACCACTGAGAAGCATTCATGGACAGAGCACTGTTTTCATGGGATAGACTCCCCCTGAGCAGGGAGAGAAACAGACTCCTAGGATGGAGGTTGGCACAACTGATTAAAAAAGAGATTTAAACTAGGAACTCAGGGAGGATGGCTGGGAGATGCTCATATAATCTCCATGCCTGATTCTAACATTGAACAGGAGGAAAATCAAGGAAGAAGGATACAGCAATGGTGAAAGGAATGGACATTAAGAGGAAAGATAGTGCCGATACCAGTGTAGCTAACAGTCAGGTAGGCAATACTGGCGGTAGAATGACTGTACCCAGTTGGGTGAGGAATCTGCAAAGCCAAGTAGAAACAACTAAGATGTTTGTACACCAATGCAAGGAGCCTGGGTAACAAAATGGAGGAACTAGAACTACTGGTGCAGAAAGTGAAACCAGATATTAGAGATAACAGCAACAAGGAATCAAGAAATTGAATACTTCTCTAAGACAATAACACCTCATAACTATGCTTCACCCTACAAAGCTTTCTGCTATATTACTCAAGTAAGGTTTCCAGCTATCTTGGAATAATAACTTCTCTTAATGACACTCAAATTGAGTGGCTTGTGGGAAGATTTCGGGAAATGGTAATAGGAATAATGTCTCTAAAGAACAAATGAGAAAAATGAGGCTGACGATCAGCATAAATATGAACGATGCCAAATCACTTGGAAGAGGGAGTCGTTACTGAACACAGGGAATCTGAGCTCAAGCTTTACTGTAAACCATTCCTGCTGCAGAGATTATTGATTAGTAGAGTCTGACTGGAGACACTCAAATAATAACAAAACTGTGATTTAAAGCAGTCCAGCCCTCTAATCCTGGAACTAGAACCAATAGCAGTGGGTTTCTGTCACTATAGAAGGTTAGACAAAAATGCTAAACAAGTTAGGAAAAGCATCCCCAATCTATTCCTGTCTTTCTAGATTGGTTGTTTTCTCATTATATAATATTTAATTGTGAAAGCCTTGCCTAATCTGAGCCCAGTTCCTTGGCTGCAATTTATTATTCCTACCCAGATGCTGATAGTCGGTTGATAGTTTTTTAGCGGTTTAGCTAAACATTTAAAAAGATGATAAATACGGTATAAATGTTACAAAAATTGAAAGTAAAACTGAAGTCACAGAAAAAGTGAATGTCAGTTTGTATTTAAATATACTTAGAATTCCTCATTTCACTGGGGACACAGAGCCCTTTAATACTGGAAGATTTTCAAAATTTTCCACATTAATCAAACACAAGCTAAATACAAAAGATTTTCTTTCTTTCCTGTAGTCACAAGGGTGGTCAAGTCTATAAGGGGACCATGTCAACAACCTTAAATATGTCTCCACAACAAAACAACACACACATCTGTAACCTTGGGCCAACAGCTCCAAACCCACAGGCCTTTACTGCATGTGCTAAAGGAAGACTGTGGTTGCCTATAGAAAATGCCTTTGTTCTTTCTAACCTGTAATCATTCACTATAAGGCAACATGCTCACCTAATCCCACTAAAGGCAATGGCAAAAGTTTCCACTGGCCCCAGCTGGGAGGGGCTTGGGCTCATAACGCCCATTCAGTTCAACGGGAATAAGGATTGGGTCCAAAACTAACTACAAAAAAATCGTTCATAGTTTTGCTTACAACTAATTTTCTTCACATGGAGTTGACATGATATTTTCAGAGAGATTTACTAATATAAAAAATTTGGAGGGTAATTAACAAGCCAAATTTGAGCTAAAGGGATCCAAAAATACTTTAGACGAAAGTCCAGGTTTCATATCAGGGTAATTATACACATAACCTGCAACTCTCACACGATTTGAATTTTCTTCAAACTTTCTGGAAACGTTTTCCTTTGCCTTTAGAGGAAATACGACAACTTTCAGGCAAATCAAGTTTCCCCAGCCATAGTTACAGAGTTTTACAGTGGAAGAGGGCTACAATCTTTGGCTCTAATACCACAGTTGGTAGTGCATTGGGAAACTGCCACAGCCAACACAAAGATCTATTACTTCCATATGGGCACAGCAGTCCTTTTGCATGCTATCAACTGAAGGATCAGAACCTTAAAAGGATCCCCAAGTGCTAAGCTAGTTCCTTAACCAGAGTGGTCTCAATTCAGTTCTAGTATGCACAGGTGTCCTTGTGCATGGCATTATCATTAGCAGCAGTTTTAGGAGTTACAAGGATTGACTGACCCATGGTGGCTGACCACATCTTGTAACTCAAAAGGACTACATGCATGCATTGAGAACACGTGTGAGGGCCACAGACCTGATCCAACACCCATTAGTGGAGATCTTTACTTCAGTGGGTGCTGGATCAGGCCTCTATGGCAGAGTCAGAATAAAATCTAGCTCCCTCTCACAATGCTGAATTAGTCCTTGGTGTCCACAGGAGTAAGAAGTAGTAAAAATGTGTTTTAGTCAAAAAGTCAACAGAAAGGAGAACTCTGGAGGAACAATCTGGTTTGGTAAGAAATTGCTTTTTTTCTATCATCACATTTCTGACCAGACATACACTTTGAAGAATTTTAATTCAATTCATCACAAAAGCTAATAACTGGTTTGTGGTGTTTTTCGAATTTTTTTTTAAAGCTGGTATTTCAGCAGGAAACTGTATTCACTATTATCTGATGAAGGTATTATCTCATTTTACAATGACACATTCTGGCATCCTACGTCCGATTTCAATCAATGATTTTTACTATAATGAGAAATTATTAGAGCAACCAACCATTGTAAGGTAGGCATTAGTTTTGCAGAATAATAAGGAAGCTATAGTTTTTCTTTCCAAGTATCTAATAAAATCTTTGTATGATGCTAAATATCTAATTTAAGCCCAGGTACATTCTCACTCTGAGTGACTGTAATGAGTCTCCATTATCTTGTATACTGAATGCTTAATCACCATCTCACGTTCAAAATGACACTGGGTTATTAGAATGTGCACTATGTATCAGACTAAAAACTTAACTGTCTTACTGATTTGCAAACCTGGAGGGATTGTGTAATCTGAATTAAAAGTATGTTGTTTATATTGTCAAATATATGTATATTTGGCTGCATCTGTCACATGAGGGATTATATCAAACTGCCAATATATGAAAACTTCCTACCTCTGTCCCTAGATCCACTGGCAGTTTCCAGTGGAAGTCAACTGGAAAGTAGGAGCTCAGGAATTCTGATCATCAGCCTCAAAGGACTAGATCCCAAAAAGGGGACTTAGACTCAGCATCTAACTTTCAGGTGCCCTGCCCCCTGATGGAATCCACAGCTCTGAGTTAGGTGCTCAGACACCCTATAAAATAGATGGGGAGAGTCAGGTCCCTAAGGAAAGGATTCACAAAAGCCAGCATGCTGAGCAGGGAGCCAACTAAGCTAGCCAATAGGAAATGCCAAGAAGAAGGGTGGGTCCTAAGCCCTGACCCTCAAAAGGAGCTAGGTGCCTAACAGGAGGTGCCTGCCTCCATTTAGGATCCTCAGCTGTGAGACATCTCCTAGAGTTCAGCATCTAAGCCATATCAGTCCTCTCCTGAGGAAAAAGGGAGGTGGCAGTGTCTCCCTTATGCTCACTAGCCAGAGCACCCACTCAAGATGTGGAAGACTCAGGTTCAAATCCACCTGAGTTGAAGCAGGTACTGACAACCCAGGTATCCTATCTCCCAGATGATTGCTCTAACCACTAGGATATAAGATAGTTGGGGAAAATTTCTCTTGTTGAAGCTATTCCACTTTGTATGAAATATTTATTGGAGCAGGGCCTGAAAGCTGGGTCTCCCAGCTGAGTGCCCCGATCACTGGCCTATAGATCACACTCACTCACTAGTCAGGGATTTTATAAAAAGTGGAACTTTAACAGGAGAAATTGAGAGAGCCACACCCATGAACTCTTCCGGTGATTAGGGTTCTTATGTAGGAGGTAGGCATAGGAGACCTAAGTTCAAGTCCCTGCTTCAACTCAAACAGAGTGAGGTTTTTAACCTGGGTTTCCTGGAGCCTGGGTGAATGCCCTAACCACTGGGCTATTGGATGTGAGGTGCGGTTGCACCACCACCATTGTTTTGTGCTGGCCCTGTTCTTGTAGGAGTGCTCCAAGAACCCTGACCAGATCAGGCCCCACAGACAAGATAAGCAGGAATATATCTAGTTTGAGGATCCTGCCAGGGCTTAGATGTAAGGTGCATGTCAGGACAGAGCTGGCTTTTTGCATGCCCACCGGCAGACATTTTGGAACCCAGAGGATTTTACCAGTGGAAACTTAAGTACCTACATGGTTAGGCAGCACCTGAGTAGGAGTTTTGAGGATCTAAATTTTGTATGTAAACATCTAGAGTGGCAGATAGGTGGTGTAATTGCTTAGTTTGGATGCCCTCAGTGGGAATACCATTTGAACGTGCCCGCTCCGCCTCCCATCTGCTTTTCCCATTTTTTTCCCCCTATTAGTTTTTGGAGATGCTGATGATGATACTTGTGATCTTGTCAGGGGGCTTGTGAGTCAGTAAGATGCCCCACAACAAACCAATGCCATCAGTCAGCATTCTTTAGCTACAGTCTTTAGAACAGGAGGGAAACACAAAAAAAGAATTAAGAGCCATTAATGGGCGCACATACTGTACCTTCCTCAGAATTTCAAGGGATCCAGTTGTCAGGCTCTCTCAGAACTCCACTGCTAAGGAACATTCACTAGTTTGAAAGATTGTATGAAATTTTTTGGCACTTGATTGAAGAATTTGGTTCTCTGAAGTCATTGTAGATAATGAAGTGGGTTTAATTGAAAACAAAACTACACACAGCAGAACCTCAGAGTTACGAACTGACCAGTCAACCACACACCTCATTTGGAACCGGAAGTACGCAATCAGGCAGCAGCAGAGACCCCCCACCCCAAAGAAAGCAAGAACAGTACTGTGTTAAACGTAGACTACTGAAAAAATAAAGGGAAAGCAGCATTTTTCTTCTGCATAGTAAAGTTTCAAAGCTGCATTAAGTCAATGTTCAGTTGTAAACTTTTGAAAGAACAACCATAATATTTTCTTCAGTGTTACAAACATTTCACAGTTACGAACAACCTCCGTTCCCAAGGTGTTGGTAACTCTGAGGTTCTACTGTATTTGAAAATTACAGGGTAGTTTGTATCCAGGGTCAATGGGTCCCCAAGATCCTGAATTTTGTTCCATAATGGCTGAGCCAGGTGTTGACTTTTCTAGAACTTAGAGAATGAAACCTATGAGAATTTCTCAGAAGGCTAAGGACAAACACAAAGCAGCAAGAACCATCATTTACATAAAAGTGAAGCCATTGTCCAGCAACTGTGGTATTTTTTTTTAATTGTTATTATTGTCCTAACAATTTCAAAGTATCTGAGCACCCTAAGGGCCACAATGCTGTTTCCCACATTAGGTAACAGAACAAATAGTCACACTATTAATCAACCTACCTGGTAGCCAACAAATCTTGCAAAACCGTATGCCTCCATCATCTGGTACGTACCTAAAATAAAAGGATTTGCAACACAACTTGGCTGTTGTCAAACTCTAGCTTTGATTATCCCACAGAAAGTGATTTCAGGGTCCACCTACTGAGACTGCTCTAACACTAGCCTCCAAGAATCTAGTCCTGGGGGACTGACAGCAAAAGCTTTCCGGACAAACACAACTTCTATGATGGTTATAACCTGTGCAACTCTCTCAATTTGGGAAAGAACCCTTAACACTTTAACCTGTGGAAGAGTTAAAGTGAGACTTTACCGAGATAATACTGCCACATAGGTCAACAAGAGGAAGTTTTATGCCTGTGATGGAAATATGTAACAGTTTCTCTCGGTACAGAAGCTGATGATGGCAACTTTAATAATTATTTGGCAGAGTAGCTGATCTGATAGAAGCTGCCTATTGGAATATCAGACATGTTTAAGAAGTTTGTAATCATTACAGTTTAACTGATGAGCTTTTAGCTCTTGCTGATTCTGTTCTGGCCTATCTTGTCTGATTTACGTAAGCCCTACCTGCAAAGGACAATTGTGGGAACTATAGAAACTAGCCACCTGTTTTCTACAAAATGTGGTTCTACTCTGAAAAGTGACTTTATACAAACACCATAGAATTATTTTACATTTCTCAGCAATTTTCATATCAAATTTGCTCAGTTTACAGGTAAAAGGGGAGTTAACTGTCAGCCCTGCAAATGGAATCTTGTTTCCGACAAGTTTTCAAAGCTGTGGGGTTTTTATCTGCTTAATGTATTGTTAAAGCTGATGTCACCAGTTACATAGGAATTATCACACCCCATCAGTCCAGTGGTCTGTCTCTGACAGTGACCAATACCAGATGTTTCAGAGGAAGATACAAGAGCTATGCAGCAGGCAAGATGTAGGGAAATCTGTGCATGCCACACATTAGGTCTCATCCTAGTCTCTACTAGTTAGAGCCTGGTTTAAGCCTTGAAGCACGAGGTTTAATATCCCTTCCAAAATATTTGATATTAATTATAACAACTCTGGATATTCTTGTTACCAGGGTAAGTGTCTTTTTAAATTCTTGGCCTGAACAACTTTCTGTGGCAATGATATTGTGGTGCTATTACACAATCCTCCAGGTTCTTTTTCTTAGCTTGAGAGGAAGTCTTAACTTTTGACAAAACATGCTGTGGTGTTAGCTTTGGATTACACAAGGCTTTGGGATAGAGAAAGCTGTGCAAACAGCAGGAGAGTTTGCTTTCTAACTCAGTGTCCAAAGCCATTCTTGAGGCAGAGTTGCACCATGGGATCTGGGCATTGGTACTGGGCTGAGATACTTGGATGAAGGGTTTGCCCTGCATGCTGTTTGACCATCTCATTTCTGGACTGGTGCTTCTGTGGAAGTAACGCAAGTTACACAAGGTAAAACCAGACTCAGCATCACTCATCTTTTTTCCCCACTGGGAAACTAACCTGCAAGGCCCTGAACATCTACTGCTCAGCAGAGGGGCACCACTAATGTCCAAACAGGCCACTGGTGTCAGAATGGGCAACAGCATCATTATTCATAAAAACAATTCTCCACACCAGCTTCAATGAGGTGGCACAGATGGAACTAAGCATATAATTTTAAATCAGTGAAGTAGCACAGGTGGTCTTGCTATTGGAATTTAGTTGATTTTCTTGATGATGCATGAGCCAAAAAAGAATCCAGCTCACTCTCCTGCAGCTGTGTTAGCTCTGCACGGCTGACGGTAGATTTTCTTTTTTCTTTTAAAGAATGCAGATATGACTGAGGACGGCGGTAGTGTGTTCTCTTTAGAAAGGTAATTGCCAGAGAAAATATAAAGGAGCATAAACACTGGTAAGTCAAGTATAATTAGGCAGGCCACAAAAGTATTTGAAGAGCAGCTAGCAAAAGACAATAATTGCAAAAAAAATTTTACATACATCAGAAACAGGAAGCTTGCTAAACAGTCAGTGGGGCCACTAGACAATCAAGGTGCTAAAAGAGCACTCAAGGTAGAGAAGGCTGTTGTGGTGAAGCTACATGAATTCTTTGTATTAGTCTTCACCGCAGAGGATGAGGGGGAGATTCCCTCACCTGAGCCATTCTTTTTAGGTGATAGATCTGATAAACTGTCCCAGATTGAGGTGTTATGATATATTGATATGTTATACAGTAATAAGTCACCAGGACCAGGTGGTATTCACCCAAGAGGTCTGAAGGAACTCAAATACCAAATTGCAGAATTAGTAACTGTGGTATATAACCTATCACTTAAATTGGTCTCTGTACTAGATGAGTGGCAGAGAGCTCTTGTGATGCTGATTTTTTTTTTTTTTTTTTTTTTTAAATAAAGGCTCCACTGGCAATCTTGACAATTGGAGGCTGGTAGAGCCTAATTTCTGTACCAGGCAAACTGACTGAAACTACAGTAAAGAATAGAACTATCAGACACATAGATGAATACGATGTGTTGGGGAAAACTCAGCACGGTTTTTGTAAAGGGAAACCATGCCTGACCAATATCAATTCTTTGAGGTGGTCAATAAGCATGTGGACAAGGGTGATCCAGTCAATATAATGTACTTAGACTTTCAGAAAGCCTTTGACAAGGTCACTCACTAAAGGCTCTTAAGCAAAGTAAGCAGTCATGGGATAAGAGGGAAGGACTTCTCATGGATCAGTAACTGGTTAAACGATTGGAAATAAAGGATAGGACTAAATAGTCAGTTTTCACAATGGAGAGAGGTAAATAGCAGGGTCCCCCAGGGATCTGTACTGGGACCAGTGCTCTTCAACATATTCATAAATTATCTGGAAAAATGGGTAAATAGAGAGGTAGCTGTCAGGAAGCAGGGCCTGCAGCAGAGCTAGTCTCCAGGCAGCCTCATCAGTGCAGTTGGTCTGCAGCAGGCTGCCTGATTAGCCATGCATCCTGATTGGCTGCAGAGGCTAGCAGGCCGGCTCTTAAGCCAGCAGCAGCTTGCTGGTTTCTCAACTCATGCCCACCACTGTGCCTGCTCCTGTGTTACCTTATTCCTGCTGCTCCTGCCTTGCACCCAGCTTTGCTTCTGTCCTGCCCCTACCTTGAACCCTTTCTTGCCCACTACCATATCGCTCCAGTTCCTGCCCTCTGGTTTGACCCTTGGCTCTGGCTCCTGACTATGGACTCCAGCTCGACCCTTGGCTTTGGCACCCCATTTTTGCCTCCCAGTTTTACTTGTGGCTTTGTCTCCCAACAACTGACTGACTCCAGCCACTAGGATTGCCTGCCCTCATCCCTGTTGGCTGACAGAAGCAAAGTTTGCAGACAATACAAAATTACTCAAACTAGTTAAGTCCAAAGTTGACTGCAGTGGGTTACAAAAGGGATCTCACAAAACTGGGAGACTGGCAAGAAAATGGCAGATGAAATTCAATATGAAGTGCAAAGTAATGCACACTGGCAAACATAATTCAAACTTTATATATATCATGATGGGATCTAAATTAGCTGTTACCACTAAAGGAAGAGACCCTGGAGTCACTCTTGCTAGTTTTCCAAAAACATCTACTTAAAAGTGCAGCTGAAGTAAAAAAAAGCTAATCAAATGTTAGGAATCATGAGGAAAGGAATAGATAAGACAGAAAATATCACAATGTCACAAGATAAATCCATGGTACACGCACACCTTGAATACTGCATGCCATTTTGGTCGACCCATCTCAAAAAAGATATATTAGAATTGGGAAAAGTACAGAGAAGGGCAACAAAAATATGATTGAGGGTATGGAACAGCTCCCATATTAGGAGAGATTAAAATGACTGGGACTATTCAGCTTGGAAAAGAGACCACTGAGGAGGGATATGATGGAGGTCTATAAAATTGTGAATGGTGTGGAGGAAAGTGTTCTTTACCTCTTCATATAACACAAGAACCAGGGGTTCACCCAATGAAATTAATAGGCAGCATGTTTAAAACAAACATAAGGAAATACTACTTCATGCAACACACACTCAGCCAGTGGAGCTCCTGCCAGGAGATGTTGTGAAGGCCAAAAGTATAACAGGGTTCAAAAAAGAACTAGATGGATGTATCTATCCTTCATAAACCTATCAATGACTATTAGCCAAGATGGTCAGGGATGCAACTCCATGCTCTGGGTGTCCCTAAACCTCTGATTGGTAGAAGCTGGCTCTACATGATCGGGGATGGATCACTCAGTAAATTACCCTGATTTATTCTCTCCATCTGAAGCATGTAGCATCTGCCTCTGTCAAAAGACAGGATACTGGGATAGATGGACCATTGGTCTGACCCAGTATGGCCGTTCTTGTGTTCTTAGCGTTAAGATATCTGTGGATAAATCTGAGAGAGCTTGTCAGATGTTAGCCCAGACTTAAGTATATCTTCTACTCACCTGCATTTCTGTAATGTTTTGGATTATAGGGTGAGCAGCAAAGACCTCAATATTAAGGTTGCCTAATGCTTTCCAATATAAAAATTCTGATTTTTTAAGAAGAATCCTCGTACCCAGGGCCGGCTCTACTGTTTTTGCCGCCCCAAGCAGCGCACCGAGTTGCCGCTGCTGCGAGCAGCGGAAGATAGAAGCTGCTGCCGAATTGCCGCCGTGGATGGCTGAAGATGGAAGTTGTCGCTGATTTGCCACCACGGGCGGCTGAAGAGAGAGGCTGTCGCAGAATTGCCGCTGCCATGGAAACGCCCTTACGGCACATGGGACTGCCGCCCCTTGCAGATTGCCGCCCCAAGCACCTGCTTGGAACGCTGGTGCCTGGAGCCAGCCCTGCTCGTACCTCTGTGGCTTGCAGCAGGACTTTGACATTAAGCAGGTAGTGTCATCCAAAACCAAGGTACTATACTTAACAGCTGTAGTGTTTTGTTAAACTGTTAGTGGCAAAGCAAATTCAAAATATGTTTTTTTTTAATATGAGATACATAAGTGTGGCCAAAGTGTAACCGAACCCAAGATCCTGGAGGGGATCTCTAAGGTAAATGCATGTGCCCAGAAGAGGACTTCAGCATGTGTTAGGTATTTAATTTCCTGTGTTGACTCATTTTTAAATTTTTCTATATTCCATAGCAGGCTGCTACTTAGCACGATGCTGTCTCTGTCATCTTTCTCCTTCAGTTATATAGTTTTTTAAATGAAAAGTCTCACATCTGTGATAAAGTATAGAATATATTTTTCACAATACTGGGAAGCTTGTACACTAGCTTAGCAAGTGCTTGTCAATCACAATCTCTTCTCTGTTACATTAGTTGCAATTATTCCTCTCTGGGTTGGCAATGTGCTTTATGCTTCCCAGATGATACTTGTTTATCTTCACTGGTTCTGTATTTGGGAAGAGTTGGCTTTATCTTTGCATATTTCACTGTGGCAAGGTTGTCTGTTAGCTTGTCACATCTAGACAATTGGTTTCTTGTTTCCCTGCATTTAAAGTACATAATTGCACTCTCGGTTGTTTTGCCTAGATTTCATTAAAACTGGTTTGTATTAGAGATTTCTAGTCTTTGCAGAGAGTTGCTATAGGTATTAACATTACACCCCCCACGCCCCCAACTTTTGTTTGGCATTATTCATAAAGATATTTTTAGCAGCATCCTGTAATACAGGAAGAAAAGAAGAAAGCTAAATGCTGTTATTGATTTAAATGTCCACTAAACAACTGTACAACATGAACCAACAACTCTATTGCCACTTCTCAATTTTAAGAAACCTTCCTGGCTGTTGATAGCCAGGTACGCTTATGACTGAGAAAAAGTTGCAGAAGTTCAGCAAAACAACAATTGATAACTGTACAGTACAGCATCCGGCATTTGCTGGTGTGATTTCCCCCCCACGCTGTATCCACTTTTGTTAGCACTAAACAAAGGCCTGCAGAAAATGTAGGCTCCAAGGAAGCCATATTTACTGTCAAGTCTCGAGCATTCTATTTTCTTTTAGTTGGGTTAACGACAGTTGAGTTAATAATAAAACTCAGAAGTGACAGAAAATGTTAAGCCAGAGCCCCATGAGAGATTCTCGGGAGATTGCAGTTATTGAAGCATGTCATTGTTTTCGCTCCATAAAAACAATGATGCTAAGATGTAGTATCTTGAAAGTTCTTGGGGCAATGAAGAACACATATCAGATACCCTTTTAGCCAATCCCCAGTTAATAAGCGTTTTCTACAGCTAGCAAAAGTGACTCTTAGGGCTCGTCTAGACTGGGAAATAGTTTGGAATAGCTATTCCGTAATAGTTCCCTGTGTAGGCACCCTTATTCTACACTAAGCATACCTTTGTGCACTTTGATTAACCGAAAGTGGATTAAGCTAAACCACAAAAAGGCACCCTGAGTGCAGAATAAGTATGTCCAAATGGGAATTTAGCGTGGAATAGTTATTGCACTTTAAATTCACACCCTACTGTACTTCGCAATAGCTTCCAAATGTAATCAAGCCCTTATTCTACAACTTAGGTGTTTTTCAAAAAGACTTGTCTACACTTACATTTTATAGCACTCTAACTTGCTGGCTCAGGGGTGTGAAAAACCACCCCCGAGTGCAACAAGTCCGAGCGCGTTAAAGTGCTGGTGTAGACGGGCTCCGAGCGCTGGGAGCGTGGCTCCCAGCGCTCGGAGCTAATCCCCTCGTGGAGGTGGATTACCAGGAGTACTGGGAGAGCTCTCTCCCAGAGCTCCCGCGGCAGCACTTTGAAGTTTCCAGTGTAGACATACCCTTTCAAACGGCTAGTTAAACGCTATCATTATATCCTGAATTATGAAAGAAAGCTGCTGACTGTAGCTTTGATAATGGACAATATCACAAAATGTCAAAATTGGGCCAATAAGTTTCCAAAAGCAGAATAAAGTGAAGGCAGTTTAAAAAAGTACCCTAGAGTACTTATTGCTGAAGCCTTTTAGGTGTACGCTAACTTATAAATGGTAGCTTTAGACTTTCAAGTGCCCAAGTTATAACTGAAGTGGGAGGGCTTATCAGGGTTGCCAACTCCTATGATTTTACCATGAGTCTCACTATATGTGGTATTTAAACCCTGGCTCCTAAATTCATGTTATGTGAGAATCACAGCTTTCACTGAAGAAGACATGTTTCCAGCCCTCGCGATTGTGTAGCAAAGCTTGAAAACAGAGCCTGATGGATCCAGCCCCAGAAAACACATAAAAAGAACCCCGCTGACTGATTCATAGTTTGTTTTTTTTAAATCCCTGGGGTTGGCAATACAACTTGTTGTTCATACTGGAATTAAATCAACCTCTGTGTAAAGGACCAGAACAAAGCTTATGCACCACTGAAGCCCTATGATGAGAATTGAAATGGTACTAAAGAAGCACATAGGCTTTGTGCTGGTTTTCTGCACAGAACAGAATTTCACCCAACAGGGATTAATTTTCTGCCAGTCTCCCTGTCGTCAAAGATAGCTCCCCATAATTAGAAGAAAAAAGCCATATTAATGATTTCAGAAACACTCTGTTGAAAGCAAGTATGTTCTCATTATTTCATGCATTTTAGGTAAGTCTCAACAGTTACCATTGCTTGGAAAATTCTGGCATGAACTGAGGAAAGCTTAAGGACCTAAAATGGAATGTTAATGAGCACTCTGCATGTAGTACAAGCTTCTAGGATGAAGGTTTGTTTCACTCTGAGTTTCCTGCACTTCACACAGTACTGTAGTTTGGATTCACAACTTCACAGGAAATTAGTCAGCAAAAATATTTAGTTTCATGCAAACATTTTCATCAGGTTTTTGAAAATGTATTTTCCAAAAGCCTGACGTAAATGTAACTTTGGGCCCTACCAGTAGCAGGTTATGTCCCTGTAACTCTTTACTGTGCATTGAGAAGTTATTCAACAATACCAACACGGTTCTACTGACAATCATTGCATTAAGGGATCCTGCACTAGCACTCGCCATTACAAACAGATGTGTTACTGGACAAATATACATACTGAAATTTTAAAAGATCCCAAGACAAAGATTTCCTCTTACTCCTGATAATTTCATACCGTGTTCATTACTAAATCAGTCCTGATGAAAGAACTACGGATGCTCACAGCATTACCAGAAGACAAAGTACCATCCCTGAAAATTTCACTGACTTTCTCTGGATTCAGTCCAAAGTAATACTGATTAGCAGTGAATTATTTCTGATCTTTGAGCCAATCTGTGCTCTTTCATGTACAAGCAAAATTCCCACAGAACTCAGCTGGAGCCCCCACCTTGAAAACAAAGAACAGAATTTGTCTCTTACTATTTATTAGTAAAATTCAATACTGTATTCAGCCATCCCACACAGGAATCACTGAAACGTACCAGATAATACCAGCATCCTTTGAAGTCGGTCTCCTTTACAATATTAAAGTGTTACAAAATAATGTGATTTATTCTTTAGTGATGCAACAATTCAAAAAGTCCTGGCCCTTTAAGATTCCTCATATGGGATATATGGATCACTTGATGATTACCTGTTCAGTTCATTCCCTCTGAAGCACCTGGCATTCGGAAGACAGGATACTGGGCTAGATGGACCAGTATGACGGTTCTTATGTTCCTGACCTACCAAGTCATTTCTAGTGGTAGGTTTTCAAACATTTGGGTTTGGTGATATCAGATATGTCAGAAGAATATGGAGTCATTCAGGCTAGCAGTTTCAGAACTAGCTACTGCTTATGGGTGCCTCAATTTTTGGCTGCCCTGTCAGACATCTTGGGTGTAATTTTCAGACTAGCCGAGCACTCACAAGTCAGATCAATGGGAACTACAGGTGTTCAGCATCTGGAGGAGAGGGAAATCTTGGCATTTTGAAAAGGGCAGCCAAAAACTGGGGCACCAAAATCATCAGTGGCCACTGGCCACATTTGGGAGTTTGCATCTTAGCTTTTCATTCGCCAAACAAGACAACACAAAGATAACAAGCCCAGTCCTGTGAGATAACAGTTACACACAATGCTCAATGACTTCAAAGGGTGTAAAAGGGGCTTAACACCACATAGGACAGGGCCTCTATTCAGCACTCCCCGGCAAAATTCTTATTGAAGCTAATCAGTGTTTTGCCTGCATAAGGAGCTCTGAACAAGACCCTTAGTTTCATGTCTGAATAAGTTTTTCTCCCAAGAAACTCATCTCACTCTGAGAAATAAGAATCTTTTTATAGTGGGCTGAGGGTCGAATTCATGCTCTGTTTGCAAGTCCAAAAAACACACACATAATAATTTAAAAAAAAAGAGTGCCCAGATAAAGAATCGGACTTTAATGCAATTCTGAACTTTGAGAAGTCATTTCTCTTTTAAACAGTGTTTCCTATAGTAAAAAAACCAGTCAGATTCTGACCTTAGTTAAACTAGTGCAATTACCACAGATTTCCAGCTATGGAACTGACATTAGAATCTGGCCCATTGCCTCTTTAATACAAAAAAGAATCATCTTATACCTATAGCACTTCAAACATTAATCCCCACATCACTCCCGTGAGGTAGGCGAGCATAGTATCACTTACTCAAAACAGCTTTTCCCATTGCTTTGCAAAGTATCTCATTTTAAAAAGGTATCTGTTACCAAGTATTTCAAGTTCTGGAGCCTTCAGTTGTAAAACTGAACCTGTGCAGGGTAATATGTCAGGGTATCATTACAGACAGACAACTCCTCAGGTCCAAAATGCCAGTTGTTTGGCATTATGTAGGATTCAGCCTCTGAGCGTGTACAGTTTCTCAGCTCCAAGTCTTTGGTAAAACAGAATTCAATTTGACCAATTGTTTGCACTTCTTCGCCCTAGAAAACAGTAAAAATGAGATACTCAGCTTTTGAAGGCACTCACAGAGGCTTCTTGTTGTAGAGGAGAAAATAAGGTAATCCTCAAGATCAGGGGTCTCAAACAGGCAGCCTGCAGAGTTATTTCCTGCAGCCCACCATAGCTCCCCTCACCCCCCTGCTCCCTTCCTGCCTCCACCCCCCCTCCCCGAGCGTGCTGCTCCCCTCTCTACCTCGCAGCGCTTCCCGCCGCCAAACAGCTTGGCAGTGCTTAGGACTTTCCAGGAGGGAAGGTGGAGGAGCGGGGACACAGCACGCTCAGGAGAGGAGGCAGAGAAGAGGCGGGGCCGGGATTTGGGGAAGGAGTTGGACTCGGGGCTGGAATGGGGGTGGGGAATGGGTGGCAAGAGGCGGGGCAGGAGCGGGGGGCTTTTGTATCTTTGTATGAAAAGGTGTCAGTAATGCAGCCCTCAGGCCAATGTAGTAGTCCTCATGTGGCCCTTGTGGTGATTTGAGTTTGAGATCCCTGCTCTAGATATAGATTGCTTGTTCTTATGGTATATTGAAGATATGTCACTGTAAAGGTATGGGTGGATGATGTTTCTAGAAGTGTCTACTGTATACAGTTCATAGTACAGACACCTTGTTCCCTTTATGCAATTCACAAAGTGTGCAGGTCAGTGAATCCATTTGGATACTGTGACAAAGTTCCTCCTCTGCCTTGGTGGGTCTTGTGCTTATTGGCGGATTTGCTCGCCTTGGAGGTTCACAGCAGCCCTCAATTCGGCCATTTTCGTGAACCCACAGTCCAGGTCAACTCCTCCTGTGTCTGATCAGGAGTTGGGAGGTTTGGGGGGAACCCGGGCCCGCCCTCTACTCCGGGTTCCAGCCCAGGGCCCTGTGAAATGCAGCTGTCTAGAGTGCCTCCTGGAACAGCTGTGCGACAGCTACAACTCCCTGGGCTACTTCCTCATGGCCTCCTCCCAACACCTTCTTTATCCTCACCATAGGACCTCCCTTCCTGGTGTCTGATACTGCTTGTACTCTTCAGTTCTCCAGCAGTACGCCTTCTCACTCTCAGCTCCTCATATGCGCAGCACAAACTGAAGTGAGCTACTTTTTAAACCCAAGTGCCCTGATTAGCCTGCCTTAATTGATTCTAGCAGCTTCTTGATTGGCTGCAGGTGTTCTACTCAGCCTGTCTGCCTTAATTGTCTCCAGAAGGTTCCTGATTGTTCTGGAACCTTCCCTGTTACCTTACCTAGGGAAAAGGGACCTACTTAACCTGGGGCTAATATATCTGCCTTCTATCACTCTCCTGTAGCCGTCTGGCCTGACCCTGTCACAATACCTAAGATATTGGCTATCATTTTTTAAGATTCTTACTAGAGGGAAGCTCTAATTTATACTGATAAAGAGATTTCTCATCACTGTAGTATTTGGGCACCCTTCAAAAAGAAGAAATGTATTGGATTTTTTTGTAACAAAGTAAATGCATACACACCTGTAGAGTCTCCATGACAGCAATCACTGTTTGCACCACTATCATTGCCTCCCCTATTCCTCTTTTCCAGAATAGAAATAACCAGGCTTTAACCTGTTCCACACATACAGCCTCTCTTGATTAAAAGCACTGGAGCAAATTCCTGTTCCCATTGAAGTCGATGGCAAAACTCCAATTTTCATTTGTTGTTTAAAAAGCCCTTAAAAGGGCAGCAACTGGTTTTGACAGTTGGTGGGTCTTGCCCATATGCTCAGGGTCTAACTGATTGCCATATTTGGTATCAAGAAGGAATGTTCCTCTGGGTCAGACTGGCAGAGACCCTGGGGGGGGGGTTGCCTTCCTCTGCAGCATGAGGCATGGGTCACTTGCAGGTTTAAATTAGTGCAAGTGGTGGATTCTTTGTAACTTGAAGTCTTTAAATCATGATTTGAGGACTTCAGTAACTTAGCCATAGGTTATGGGTCTATTACAGGAGTGGGTGGGTGAGGTTCTGTGGCCTGCAATGTGCAGGAGGTCTGACTAGACTATCATGATGGTCCCTTCTGACCTTAGAGTCTATGATTTAGTGGGTTTAAATGTGAAAAAGGAAAGGCAGAGCACAAAAAGACTCAGAATATTGCTAAAGCAAATTAACTTGACAGCACAAAAAAAAGATATTCAACTCTAAAAGCAATTTTAAGTTGGAATGGTTTTCATGAAATAGCTTTCTGCACATGTGGGATAACTCCGCCAAATGTTTTCCAGCAAAACAGCTTTAATAAACTGTGATAGGGAAATTAGTGATTGTTAGAGCTGATCTGTGACCTTTTTAGGAAAGGTCACATCACAAAGTGATAGTTAAAAGGGAGGGGGAAATCACAACCTATATAGCTAACTAAACTCAATGCCATGTGCATTGTTTTGTAGCTTAAATATATAGTTTATTTTACTTTGGTAGAATTTTATTTGTGCCATAATGTATTGATTGTGCACACTAAATTCTCTACTGCATGCTAACTTATAGATCAGTTGCTGGCATGGAAAGGGAAAATGGAACCAGGTTTTTAGGCAGCCTTGGCTGGAGAAGACAGATCATTTAGCTCTGTCTTTCCGAATCATAGGAAAAGCCATAAAACTTCTCCAAACAGGAATTCTTTCGGGACACTGGGTAAGGCTCTGAATTTGCCTGATCCCCATGTGCTATCAGGCAAAGTCTTTATTTTTAGTAGGACAGAGCTAAAATTTGGCCTAAGTTGAGACAGTTGAGTACTGTATGCTTTGAGGTAAATATATTTCAGGGGATACTTGAAATGTCCCAACATAGAAGCCAAAGAGAGAGGAAAAATCATCAGAAGTTAATACATTTAGTTTCATCAAGATAAACTTTTGTCTACTACTTCAATCAATAAAGGAAATAATAAAAGAAAATTTTACCTCTTCTGGAGGAAGGCACTGAACCTTTGGTGTTACTCCATAAACACTTGTAAGGGCTTCTTTTATGGCTGTCATCTGAAGATTTAAAAGCCAGAGAGCGCTGAAAGGCATATAGCATCACTTCAACAAATTCCATATTTGTACCGTCACAAAAAGCCTTTTGCATGAAAAACTACTGTAAACAGCTATACAGTTAGAAGAGATTGCTTATCTGCAGCAGGTTTGAAGCTACCCACTCCTTCTAGCAGCAATACATTAAAATGACTTTATAAGTATGACAGCTTCTTACCTGGTAATAGGTACTGCCTGGCTTTATCCCAACTTTCAGGAGACAACTGAAATGAATACAAAATGCCTTTTGTGGAGTAATACATCTTACATTTTATGGGAGTCACTGCATGTAGATATGCTACAGCTAACCAATGGATAAATGGAAAATCCCAGTGAGGGAGCTAGACAGACAGATTAAAGCAAGGGGAATGGGAGAAGCTCAACTCCCCCTCCTTTCCCGAGCTTGAGTAACTAGCATTCCCCTTACTCCTTGGCTGGTGCAGTGAGAACTCTCCTGCTGGAATCAACTTTAACCATTAGAGCCAGATCCTCAGTTGTAGCTGGGAGAGGGGCCCACGGCATTCTCTGCGCTCCCCAAATCCATGGGCTATGGTGTGTCAGTCACGTGATACAGGTTAGAGCAACAGGTCACATCTCTTTTTCCTCAGCTGACCAGAGGGAGGGGGAGGAGTAGGAGTTGTTATGGTCACTGTGTGCTACTGGAAATCCCTGTACACAGGGAGATTTGCCAAATTTAAAGGTCACTTTATACCAGTGGAAGAGCACAAAGCAACTGGAGTGTGGCTTAGGATTCAGAACCATTGTCAGCTGAGAATAATCAAACAAGTTTTCCAGTTAATTTAATATTAAAAGTATATTTTTAAAATGATAAGTCATTCAATAAAGCTAAGCAGGATAGATGGGACGAGCCAAAGTACTTAGTGGATCCCTGTTTTAGACATTTGAGTCCATGTTTTAGGAACCCAAGTCCCTCTTTTGCCTCCACTGCGATCCTCAATACTCCCACTGAACCCACGCTCACTCAGCACCTACATTTTTCCATAGTAAAAGTTCTGTAGGCACCTATGTTCCTGCCTCTGTGCATGTTCACTGCTGTCTTCCTCTAGGTGTTCTGACATCTATCTCCTGCCTAAGTCCCAGAGTGATCCATGAACCAAGGGAAGATAGTCCTTAGCCCACCTAAGTAGAGGCAGTGCCCAATCCAGTAGGTGTGCTCAAAAGGTCCCATTCAAAATTCTGCCAAAGGAGGACGAGGTGGTGGTGCTGCCGCCCACCTTATAACTTTTAGCCCAGTGACTAAAGCACTCGCCTGAGAGGTAGGAGACCCCATGTTCAACTCCCCCCTTTCCGTCAAAGGGGGAGGAAGGATTCAAAACAGGGGTCTCCCACCTCTCAGAGTGCTCAAACCCCTGAGCTAGGGGTATTCAGATGTGGGGTTCTCTCAAGCTCTCCTGACAAAGCTGTTCCACTGTGGATAAATAATGAAAGAATGGTTGGAACAGGTGGACTGGACCCAGGGTCTCCCAGGCTGATAATTTCATGTAGGTTTCACATGAGACATCTGTATGCTGTAAATTTGCACATTCAAGCAGGGAACGGAGAAGCTGAACAGCCAGCTAGTCACTACATGGGGGGCATTTTTAAAAGTGCTCCTAATTAATGTATACCTAAGGAGCTGGGACAAATTGTTATATCCCATCTAAAAGTTTTTTTTGTGTAGCCACCAGTGTGTTGGAGCAGTGAGATGGGATCATCCAATGGGAATAGGAAGACATACCACACTGTTAATTGCTTATGAGTGCATGGTGGGGGCTTTGGCATTGGTTGATTTTGGTCTTTCAGGCTGTCCTCTGTTTCTATTGGATCCTTCCTCTATAGTTCCTAAATCCTAGTCTATTATTCTCTCCCTCAGAAGCTGAACAAGAGTTTTGCCCTTGACTTGTCCTTTTCCACTAAGAGAAACGATGGATGCACTTTATTTTCTAAATGTTCTGAATTTTTTTTTATTGGCCCTACTATTGTAAAATTTAGTTTCTCAAGCACAGTGTTGTATATAGGTTTTTAAAAATCTACAAGAATGTTTCTGGTTACATTACGGTACTTCTAAAAAGGTATAGTAGCCAAAACTTGACTTCCAATTTGACTGTCTATTATAACACCATGCAACCATCTCAGGCCCTGATCCTGCAAATGCCTTTGCATATATTTAACTCTACTGCTGTGAGTAATCCCATAAAAATTAGAAGGGCTACTCACAGAAGTAAAGTTAAAGCACATGTGTAAGTGTGTGCAGGATCAGGGCTTCAGTAAACAAATGGCAGCCTATGGTATCTAAAAATGAATCTACCTCAAGGGCCAATCCTGCCATTCTCATTGCAGTCAATGGGAGTTTTACCTGAAAAGGATGGCAAAATTGGACTCAGAGACAATGAAGACACTTACCGACTGAAATGGAAGTTGGATTGGTGCCTAGTATCGTGTGATGAGAAAAGGAGACTGTACTACAACTTAAAATGGTAGCAGAATAAACCTTGCTCTGGCTCTAGAGTACATTATTAAATACAACTGGCATCAACAGTCATTTTTCCACTGCAGAATGACATTTTTAGGGTTTTTTTCTTTGTTGTTAAGTGTACATCAAAGCCTTTTGCACCACTAAAATAATAAACCAACAGAAGGGGTAGATTTTCATACCTGTTGAGGTCAAGTTTTTGGTAGAGATCCAATGTTCTACCAAAATATTTCTTTTGAGAATTAAGAGGCTCCACTGTGGCTGCACAGGTCCCATGTTTCTCCCACTCATGCTTCCTATGGGAACAAAGCTAAATTCAGTTTTTAGGAGACATGGAATCTGCCCAGGTATACTCAGAGAGCTAAGAGAAAGTCCCTTTAAAATAAAGCATTCTTATCCAAATATTAGTATAAGAACATACATATGACAGATGAAGTTAATAACTGAAACAGGAGAAAACCACCACATCTCTTACAAACAACTGCACATACAATCAGCTAGCATAGGCAAAAATCCCACTCCAAACCCCCCAAATCCTCTCCCTGTATCGCCCTGCACCTCAATACAAGTCAGCAGAGATACTGATTTCTGCAAATACATCTTGTTCACTTTGCCATAGGTGCCAGGTGCGAAAAATGAGAAGCCTCCCATTCCCGGTACCAGCATCTCAGACTGAGACTGGATTAGATGTGATAAGGCAGAGAACCCTAGCATGTAGTAGAGCACACAACACAAAGAGAAAACACTGCTGTAGGAAGGCAGATTTTCACAGTTCTATTAGTGCAAATTGCTAAGGAAATACCAGGATGAGGTAATCGTTTGATCAAAAGAAGAGAGACGCTAACTTGCCCACTGACTGAGACCATAAATGTTACAGTCAGTGGCAGAGCTAGGAACAGCTACATTTTACACATTGGGCTTCAGGGTTTTGTGGATTCTGAATTGTAACAAGACTTACGAAGCCATCCAGTAACAGGATGTATTTTTCAAGTCTGATAACAATTTAGTGCCACATACAGTAGAACGTACAATACAAAAGCCCTGCCTTCATGAAATTTTATTATTTAGTACAGAAACAGAGTTCTATCTGGCTGGTGAACTGGGAACATTTTTTTTCAGTAATACTGCATGAGAGAGTTTCAGACTGTCCTATAAACTATACAAGAGAGAAAAAGAGGATGGTCCATTGGTTAAGGTACTAGTCTGGGACTGGGATATCTGTGTTCAATTCCCTATCCTGCAACAGACGTTCTGTATGACCCTGGCAAATAGATTAGTATCTCTGTGACTCAGTTTTCCACCTGTAAATTAGGAATAAGTAATACTTCCCTACCTCGCAGGAGTGTTGTAAGGATAAACATATTGAAGATTGCGATGTGCCCGGGAACTATGGTCATGGTGGGCCATATAAATAGCTTACACAGATACAGAAAACCATCTGAAAAATATGCATTGTGGGCTAACTCAGGTAAGCGGAACATACCCAAGTTAGTCACGGCTTGACAAAATTTAGTCATATTAGTGTGATAAAAAATGTATTATGAGAAATGAGTCATGTTCAGAAAGTTAAACTGTGAGAATTTGTTTAAAGTGTTAACGTTTCTAAATTTCTTTTAGTATAAACTTTAGTGAGGTCTTCTACACTACGGTAGCAGGCCATGCGTCAAATCGAATTTTAAAAACAATGAAGATGTCTGAAAACCTGGTTTCTTACTATAATGCCAAGGCTATCAGTATCCCAGAATGTAATGCAAAAAAAAAAAAAAAAAAAAAAAGGCCACACTCTATTTTGTCAGTGGACTAACACATACAAAGCAGGAGATTCAGCTATATCTCAAGGCATATTTACTGTGAAAGATGCAGGTGTGGAATCTTTAACACGGACATCCTTTTCCCAAAATGTTCATTAGTGACTGGGGTTAAATAGATGTCAGCACAAAACACAAAAAGCTTGGCATGAATGATTAAAAAAATCCCTTCACTTTTGGGATGCCTTGCTTTCAATCCCTTGACTCTTGTGATGCCCCCTTTATACATCACAAAGAAGGGGCACAAGTTCAATTTTTTTTCTTTTTCAGGATGCCTTTGAGTTATATGTTTACAATAAAAGTTAAAGAACTTAAAGTATGAAAACTCTTATTAAATACTTGGAATTGGAAAAAACGACATTTACTTTTGAGCTGGGAGTGAGTATGAAGACTGAGTTCAAGATTTGGGGTTTGGGGGTGGTTATGTGTAACTGGAAGACTGTAGAAGTAGTGAAATTAGGGGTTTAGAATGAAAATGTTTCTCTCATTGCTATAGATTTGTTACTTTAGAGTCAATACAAATGTGACAGATCAGAATCTATCTGTATGTATCCATACCAAACTACAAACCAGAGGGTCTGCAGCTTTGGTGGAACTTTAGAAGCATGCAGCAGCTGCTTGGAAGAACTGCTGATAGTTTCAGGGCCTGGGCAACCGGACTGTAGTGTCTCCACTGCCAAGAGCTCTGCCCAGCACAGCAAGAACTCATGGGACCCAAAGTTTGGGTTCACTACAGCACGGTGAGTGTCCAGGATGGGGTGCTTGCCCCAGCTTGTAACAAAAAAATTAAGATAACCCTTCTTAAAGAGAAGCTACCTATTTTGCACAGCACAGCTACATGAAAGAAGAGAAAAGATGTAGAAATAATTCATTCTTTTTAACTGTTGAGTATGGGAATGTGGCATTTTACCTTCACCTCTTCCACTTAACACAAAACACAACTAAGGAAACTATGGAAACTGCAGAGATTCCTAGTGAAAAATATGAGACCAATTTCTTTCTTCTCTAATGCTCAGAAAGGCCTTGATTTCTCAAAGCACTTGTGTGGCAAACAGCAAGAGAGGCAAGGTCACCACACTTGAGTATCAGCTCATGCTTGTGCCGAATATGGATGCAAGACAGTCCTCTGCACGGGCAGAAAAGAGTAAATAAACAAACTACCCAACAACAAACCTCTTGTGGATCTCCCTGACCCTCAGCAGCATGGGGGGAAAAAAAAAAGAGGCAAGGCATTACTGCACAACAGGTGTGTCTGAGGACATGAGTTCAAAGGCTCAGCATTCAAATGGAGTACTCAGTGAGACAGTCCCCTCTTTTGATTTCCTTCTGCTAATGGGCATGCAAGGGGACTCACTTATGCAACCTGCCCTGCTCCATCACTTTTTACCGTGTGCTGACATCAGTAATTCTGCCTCTGCACTACGCAGCGCTGCAGAATGCCCACAATGCAGCAAAAATTGTTATGCTCGCCATTGTAGACGGAAGATGGGGTGTCCAAACAGCACTGCAGAGTTCTGCTCCACTTTACAGGAGCACTGAAGCCTGAGCGTGTATGGTAGACAAAGCTAGAGTCATATCAGGTGGGTCTGAGAACTAAACAAATGCAGTGGCTCACAGGCATGTAGATACTGAGGGAGGAATAATGAGGAGCTGCAACACACAGCTGTCCATAACTTGCAGTACTCAAAGGGGATTAGATGCAGATAGTTGCCAGGTCTGTTGATTCTTTCTTCTGCACTGTACACATTTGGGTTGAGCCTACAGCCTTATATGTTTGGGCTGAACAATCTTTTCAAGAGTAAACAATTACTCCACAAGGGACACTTTCAATTTAAAAATGATAAATTGTAGAATACATACATTTCTCTTTCCTATGTTACTAAGATCTTAGATTCTTAAGTGGAAGGATTTTTAAAAATCTATTTACTTGTCACTTTCTATGCTCTTTAATATAATTCTTTCATTTAGCTTTCAAAAAATTTATTTAGTCCATTTCACTTTTAGGTCTTCATGCTGAATTTTCAGGGTTTTATATTCTAAAAAGGAATATTTACAAGGAATGCTTATTTGTTTCATTAGAACTATTTTAACTAAAGTAAAAAATGTGGAAGCATTTCAGCGGTGTTAGGTTTGCTAAAAGCTTGTAGATTCATCAAATCTATAATTAGAGCCATATTTAAGGCAACACTGTCCCTTATTAAACAGCTCCCAGTATTAAAGAGAAGGATTTCTCACACAGTCAACAAATACTGGTCACAGAAAAAGAATTAAAACATACCTAAACCAACTGCCATATTGCTTTTATACTGCTGGTATCCCAAGGTTATTTCCACTTCTGGCAAGACTGTTGTTGGCTAGCTTTTGAGTTAGAAATGCTAAATAGCATCAGTAGCCATGATGAAATATGGGACTAGAGCGGATTCAAAGTTTTCAAGGATTTTTTTTTTCATTTTAATCAAATAGCCGTTTTTCACCAACACACTTGTATGAAAATATTTCACTTATGTTTATCAAGATCTGCTGTCCACTACCATGACATCATATCTTGACTTTCCCCCTCAGAAAAAAGAAACAAGCTCCTACATTCACTCTTCAGGCCAAAAGCTCCCAACTGTTTCAAT
Source organism: Natator depressus (assembly GCF_965152275.1). NCBI lineage: Eukaryota > Metazoa > Chordata > Testudines > Cheloniidae > Natator > Natator depressus. The sequence goes on from NC_134236.1 coordinate 126,571,972, forward strand.
GAGCAAAGTGAAGTAAAGAGCAGTTGATCAGGGTGCAGGAAGTGCCAGTTCTGTAACATGTTTCTCTCACCCTGGAACTAGGCGGGGATTTGGCTTTCTGTGTAGGGAGAGGGCAGGGTCAAAAGGACAGCCACTCTCCCTGCCTGCTTTATGATACTCCCCCGGAGAATTTTCAGTCCGATAGGTGGAGATAAACTACCCAATCCTAATGGAAAGCACCTCAGAAACTACATCAGTGAAAAGAAAAGGAGTACTTGTGGCACCTTAGAGACTAACCAATTTATTTGAGCATGAGCTTTCGTGAGCTACAGCTCACTTCATCGGATGCATACTGTGGAAACTGCCAAATCAGTGAAGGATTTTAACTCAGCAGCTGGGAGAATCTAATAAAATACTGAATGAGTCCATTAACTTTTGGGGTTGAGGTTTTGGGCAGGAAAGGCTCTTCATTCACAGGCATGCTCTATTGCCTTTTCACATCTATACAAGGAACCCGTGGTGTGAAACGGGCTTACAAGGTCTCTAGTGAGCCAGCAACTTCAAGCATTTATCAAGGAGATATGAAAAATTAATACATTTTGTGACAAAGCTCTGTCCTTGTCTCCGTGGGTCCTGCATTTCCCGGCGGATTTTGCTAGCCTCAGAGGCTCACTGTGACCCTCCACGTAGCCCTTCTCTCTCTAGAGGCAAGGGTCACAGCCTACTGAGCCATTTTCATCATAAGCCAGCGAGGGAGGTGAGGAGAAGTTATCCTCCCTTGCACAGTCTCAGTGGTCTCCCAGTCTCAGTGATTCATCAGGAGGGCAAAGGGGGGAGCCCGGGCCCGCCCTCTACTCCGGGCTCCAGCCCAGGGACCCTAATAGTATCAGCTATGGTAGCTGACTTTTTAGAAACAGGATGCGTACAATTCCCTGGGCTACTTCTCCACAGCAACCCACACTTCCTCAAGATCCACTTCACCCTTACCTCAGGGCCTCTTTCCTTGTGCCTGATATGGTGTATACTGCTCAGTCTCTCCAACAGCGCAACTTCCTCCTACAGCTCCTGACATGCATGCCCACCTGACTAACTGGGAGGCTTTTAACTAGTTTCAGCCAGCCCGATTGGCTTCAGGTGTCCCAATCAACCTAGTTGTCCTCCCTGCCTTCTGGAAAGATCTTAATTGGTCCCAGGTGTCTTAATTGACCTGGAGCAGCTGCCATTTGCTTATTCTGGTAACAGGGATTTCTTTAGCCTGTGACTAATATATCTGACTCCCATTACTTTATTATAGCCATCTGGCCTTGCCCCGTCACAATTTGCAATGGGAGAAAGAAAGAAAAAACAGTTTTTATCTTCCCTTCTTTGACTGAACACAGAGAAGATATGGAAACCATAGTAACGAGCTTAGCCTACTGCAAACACCAAAGACCTTGCAGAATACCATACACAGTAAGAATCATGTTTATCCTGTTACTAACATTACTAATGTTACTAACTGCAGTCCTGCTTTCCAAACAGTCCTCCGTCCTATAAATGTGACCTACAGTCTTGATTCCCAGAACTATGCCCTTGTATTTAGCTGTACTAAAATGCATGTTGTTAAGTGAGGACAGGTTACAACAAGTTCTACAGAGGAATATGGATCAAACCTATCTTTATCATTATTTATTGCTTCACCAACTTGTGGGCCATCTATAAATATTAGCAACACTAATTTTATATTTATTTCCAGATTATTGATAAAGATAACGAATAGAGCTGGGGAAAGAACAGGTCCCTGTGGGAAACCATTAGAAACACCAACATTGGATTATGACTCCCATTTAGGGTTTTTGGGGGTTTTTTTTAGATCTAATCAGTTAACCAGTTTTTAAATAAATCCAATATGGACTGCACTGATTTTTGTATAGTGCTTTTACAAAAAAAAAAAAAAAAAAAAAAACACCCAAGAAACCTCCGGATATTGTGTGGAGCTACATCAAAATGCCTTACAGAAGTATATGTGTAGGATGTCAACACGGTTACCTTTGTCAACCAATCTTGTAATCTCAAAGAACACTATCAAGTTTGTTTGACAAGAACTCAGAGGTTCTTGATTGGTTGCTCTCTGCACCTTCATATACTTCTCGTAGGAGGAATGTCTCTCTCTCCTTCCCTCTCTAAATGTGTGCCATTTTACCAGTCCTATAGGAATGTGTGATACACCTACAGGAGGTCTGTATATGACACTTATCAGGTCTAGATGACTGCACTGACTGTCATGGTAGTCACTGGGACACAATAAAGGCGTAAGGGCCGACACAGGTAATCCTTTGGAAGACTGAGGCCAGAGATCCTGCTTTCATGTAAATATTAATATTGACAAAGAATAAGAGACACAGAAGGAAAGAGCAGAATCATTTCTAAAGTTGTTTTTCCAAGGTTTTCCATGCAACTCCAGCAAGCATCTGAAGCCTGGTACCAAAGGCTCCTTCAGATAGTCATTCAGAAAGACCATGAGATACATCCAAAATTATTTTCCATTGTAGCTTGAACTCACCAGAACTGGGTGCGATTAGGAGATGAATGGAGTATATCAGGCCAATAGTGTCTCATGTCTGGCAAGAGATCCTAGAAATTAAAAATATGTATCTACCCTGAAAAGTGACTTCACACTCAACATACATAAATGGATACAATTTCAAAAGATTGCCCAACTACTTGAAGATTCTTGGCTGAAACCCATTATATAAGTGAAAAAAATTATTGCTAGGTGAGTAAGAGGTTTTATGTGCTGATATGGTGAAAATGTATCCTTATGGCTGTTTCAGATGCAAATGTATAATTAGATTTTGAAACACTGTACAAAAATATTTCCTTTCTTGAAATAAGATGTTTCTGTAACTGTTTAATTAACTGATTAATTTCTGCAACCCTACAGAAATCCTGTTAAATTGTAAAGTTCCTGTCTTACTCATCTCCAGACTTTAATCCCCCATCCTGTATTATAAAGCAATGTTTGACTGAAAAATGGACTTTTCCATTCTTTATGGTTTGAAAGAAGTCAAATTGATCATAGAGCTTACTGTTCAGCTCTCCTTAATTTGCATTCTCTGCACCCCAGCTTGCAGATGTACCTCACCTCTGGGAAAGGACAGGCTGCAGCCACCACTGCTTTCACTTCCCTTATTGGTTCCATCAGGGGAACAGCTTTAAGCAACAGATGACGCTCAACAGGAGTCCTACTACTGGACGCTATGTGGAAAATGCACTCCCAGGTGCTGGGCTGCCCAGCAGTACAGAAGTTGCAAGGGGTGCACTAGTTGTACCCTCCCCTCCAGAAAGATTTTTTGCCCCAGGTGGCCCAGAGCCAGTGTTCTGCCAATTTCTACTTGAAAAGACAAGTGAATGACTCAAGCCATATGTATATACAAAACCAATGGTGATTTGAGGGAGTTGTTGAACTTCATCGAGACTTAGAATAAGGGAATAAAGCACCTAATGAATGTTGGAATGGGAATTTTTAAAAGCGTAACCATCTCAGATCACAAATTAAAATCAGAAGTGATATGCTATGAAGTTATATATATTTGGGATTTGAAAACGTAATTGTGTTCAATCCTGCTCAGAATTAACATTTTAATTTAAATAAATTAAATTACCTTAATTTCAGTCACATTGAAGTGCCATGTTCTATTACATTCGTCTACTTTATCAGGCCTAGGGAAGAAATATACAAATGAAAACAGAATGCCCACTATTAGGTACTGGGTGGAAAAAGTCATGTCATGGAGCTACATTTCAAAGTTACAAGACTATAGCTTTGAAATTTGAGTTTAAAAATCCAAGGCACCCAAGTCAATCTCTACAGCATTTTAACCAACACAAACACATTAAAATTCATTACGTGCTAATTGTGTCTGAACTCTTCTAAGTGCAGAGGACCCTGTTGTGCCCTTCACACCACTTTAGCTATACATAAAGTTCCTGAGTGGTGTGGAGGACTTTGCCTGGGTCCTCTCCAATGAAGTCAATTCCACCCTAACTGAGACACTCAACTTATGATTCCCCAGACCCACACAAATTCCAGCTGCCTTGGACCCTAGTTGTGATGCTGTTGACAGTTTTATAGAGGATAGGCTACCAATCTGTTGCATGTTTTCTTGCAATCACTTATATTTTTAATGAAAAGTCTCTACATCTTCACAGAGATTCCAGCCAGTTGTTTCCTTTGAGACAGACATGTTTTTCACAAATTTCTATGAGTTTTTTGTAACAGGTTTAGACTCCTGAGGCCACACTCAGTCATGAGACACTAACAAGTGCTCTGAACTCAGAAAAAGAGGAAGCTATACTCCTTTACATTAGCAACTTTGGAAATAGACTTTTAAAAAAGAGCTTATTCTGCAATTTGATTTGTGTGCCTGCACATGATCACCAAGCATGTGAGATCATATGTCAGCAGTGTAGTGAACTATACAACTTTGGTCTCTGGCTAGAGCAGGGTTCTTATATTTCAATACGCTACACACTCCTAAGACAGAGCGGATCAGTGGAGCATCCACCAGCACAAAAAACTAAACATCCTGGTAAGTTAGAGGTCTGACTTGAACCTGCAAAGGCACAGATTCAGTGATAAATGGGATTTTGCTCTGAAAACTGCCTGTGGAAAACATGGTAACTTCTCCCTCCTCAGATCTGCTCCTTGTGTGTATTCAAAGTCAGATCAGCAGACAAAGTATATTTTTTATTATTATTATTTTTAATTCTGCAGAGCCAACAGAACAAAGAAGAGAGAAGGCACTGAAGTCTGTTTTTGGATGCATCATCACCAGTATTGTATACTAAGATCTGACCAGTTGCATCTGCGAAGATTCCTTTGATAGTAACTGCTTGCTGAGGCACCAACGAGAGCAAAATTTGAAAGACAATGGAATGGGAATACAGAGGGCTTAACTGGACCTGTGGGATTTTTATTATTGGAGAAGGAAAAAACCAATCTTGACTCTCAGTGCCTGATTCTCAACTTGCACCGGTTTTACACTCATGTAAATCCATTGACTTTAGCTGATTTACACGAGTAGACAATTGGGCCTTCAGAACCCAAGTGAATTTGTAGGGCTGATAGAAAACAGCATTTGTACTTGTAAATGAGCACATTTAATAAGGGAATTGTTTGGACACAACAAACATGTAACCCTCAATCCCATGTTTACAAAGTCATTTTTCAGATTAGAAACACACTTCAAAAGTTTCTCATAATTTCCCTTCCATAGGTGGAATGGAAAAGGGGAAAACATATCTTAAACTGATGTGACTTTATTATCAAAATTAGAAGTCATATGTCATGCTCTTAAACCTCTGTGAGCTATGCTACTGAAAATGCCTACATAAAACTATAAAATCAAGCAACTCAAGGAGAAACACACTATAAATTAGGCATTTTAATATGCATACTACTGGGTAAATTTGCAGTGAAAGCAGAAATAAAACTGATAAGACAAATTTTAGAGAAGTTACATTCTGTATCAAGACTGGTGATGTTTTTAGTTGGATTACAGACCACAGTTTGGAGCTGTTTACGGTTGCTGAAAGTCTGTGTATTAATCCTTATGAAACATAATATGAACATTTTCTTCTTCAAACTCCTGTCTAGAATCAAATAACTAATCCCTGTAATGCCTAAATACTATCATCCCCATTCTACAGGTTAAAAAAAAAAAAATCATTGAGTTATTTACCCAAAGCTACTGCAGGAGTCAATGCCAGAGATGGGATTAGAGCCCACACTGGCTTCCAGTCCTGTGATCAAATCACACACCATGGGTGAAACTCTGCTCCTCTGAAGTCAATAGAAGTTTTGCCATAGGATTCTATGGAGTTAGAATTTTGTCCCATGGCTCTTTCAGATTTACAATTCCGTAGCAGAGAAGCACAACTGTGTCCTTTTTAATAAGGATATAGACCAGATTCAGTGCTGCTTTAAGTGGTTACAGATCCATTGACCCCAACTTTAAGAGTCTGATTCTTCTCTCCCTCACACTCATTTTACAGCATTGTCTCTATTGAAGTTATTTCTGATTTACACTGGTGTAAATAGGAGGAGAATCAGGCCCTTACACTTGAAGTCAATGAGGCTGTACCTGCATACGCCAGCACTGAATTTAGACCAACATGGCATTCTTTTCCAAATTGAAATTAAAAGGATTTGTTTTAAGTTCTTACCATAGTCCATGAATTGTCCAGTACTGGGGGGGATCTTTGCAGTCATTCTCACTCATCTAAAGAAAGCAAAAAAGTCCATAACATTTATTAAATACATTGCTTAGTCAGAGATCACCTAATCCATTTTGGGTTTAAAAGCATTAGATCATGCTAAGGGACTTACCACAAACATGCTGAATGAGCAGCACAAATATATGAAAGATCAAGGGCAGATTCTCAGTTAGTGTAAATCAGCATAGCTGCATTCACTTAGATGGACTAAGTCTTATTTAGATCTAATGAGAATCTGGCCTGCAGTTCCCAGCAGTTTCCTATTTAAGAGATCAGCAAACCTTTTCATTGAGTTCAGAGTTCCCAAAACAAAGAGATTTTAAACACTGTGAGAAGCCATCAATTGTGTGTTAGTGAAATCAACCAGGGCCAGTTTCAGGGGCAGGCCAGCAGGGCAGTTGCCCTGGGCACCAACTTCCCGGGGAGCACCACTCCGCTGTGCCATTTTTTTCCCCACTCCACTGGTTAGCCAGCTAAGCTACTCTTGGGGGAACGAAAATGTTCTCCGGCCCTGACGCCAGCAACAGTTTGTACATGTCCATGAGCAATTCTACTGCTGGTATAAAGAAAATGACACAATCCAGATTGCTGCAGTATGCAGCACTCTATTGGCTGCAAAATCCAAGTAGACATACAGTGATTAAGGGAGAGAACCACACCAGCATTCACAGCCCAAATAATTACCTATGCAAATCATTAACTGCTAAAGAAAGGGCAGAACAGTAGATACAGGAACTTCTGAGGAGCTCAGTAAATATAATATGGGGGCCCAGTCTTGCAAACACTAATCCCACTGATTTCAGTTTAACTACTTGCTTGAGCATGGATTATTACTATTCTATAAGGGTTGGGGTTCCCCGCCTGAAAGGAAGCAAAGCCCTTGACTACACAGCGAGAGCAGAGCACTCTGTGCATAAAATGTTTTTAGTGTAGGTTATATGCTCCTGATCAGTCACTAAACTTGATGCTCAGACTGTCAGACTCCGTGTTTGTTTGTTTTTTGTACTTTCCCCAGTATTCTGCCTGGTGACCACCAAATAGTTTAATGTAAATATTTATCAAAAAACAAAAACTCCCTACTAGCTTCTCTTTTAATCTCTGCATGTTCCTTTCTGCCCTAATTAGTGTGATTCACTTTGTCAGAGCTACTGCTCTGACACTGCAAAAGGACAGAATAAGACCTGTAACCTCACTAATTATCTAGGCTTCTACAGTCCTATGCCATGCATAAAACAGCATGCTTAATTTTTCACATTTGCTTTCCATGTGTGTCAGTTTCCTTCCTCTCTGATCTTGCCACCTACATAGTGTAGTCACTAGACAGCAATTAAACCCAGTGTCTGTTTTGTTCCAGAAGGGAAATTAGACAAACAACATCGCTCCTCAAAGGAGGCAGGCGTTGTGAAATCAAAACACTTCAGATAGCTAAACCAGAAACACAGTCAATTAACAACTATCCAGTAAGTTACATCTTCCCTGGAACACTGTCTTACACCTAAATAGCTCGGACCACTAAGTTTGCTAATCACTTGGGGCCTGCTCCAGCTCCCATCAAAGTAAATGGCAAAACTTCCATTAACTTCAGTGCAAGCTGGATCAAGACCTTGCTTTTAAATTCCTAGAAAGTCAAACATCAAAGGCTGACAGTCCTTCAAACTGAAGTCCTTCTTAGACTGGTATGAACATAGATTAAACTCACCAAGCTTGAAATTCAATTGGCTTGCACTTTATGTAATCATTTGAAACCTATGCAAACTGAGTGCAAGCGAGTGATGAATTCTGATCTGGTAGCATTTTACACCAAACTTTGCACAGGCGTAAATGGACAAGGTGCAAGGTACCAGAGAATCAGGCCCACCACACTGAACCGGCTGGCACGGTACCTTTTACAGATTTCACTTTCTCTATATTACCCTCCAGATTTCAGAGTAGCAGCCGTGTTAGTCTGTATCTGCAAAAAGAACAGGAGTACTTGTGGCACCTCAGAGACTAACAAACTCCTGTTCTTCTTCAGATTTGTGGTTCTTTGAGATATTGTAGCTGGTGTGGAAGAAGAGGAGTAATATGGTTTTGAACATTTTGACAACCATTTGGCAATCAGACTGTACAGCACAGTCCAATTTGGTTATGATAAGCCATCTTTCAAACTGTATTAGAAAAACCAGAATGCAGATGCAAGCCACCAGAGGGCCCATTTATCACTTCTTATAATGAAAGGAAGAATGGTGTGTTGGTTAGAGCCCTATCCTTGGGAGACCTGGGTTCATTCACAGTTCTGCCACATACTCCCTATGTGATCCCAAGCAAGTTCTCTGTGGATCAGCTCTCTGTCTGTAAAATGAGGATAATAGCACTGCCCTACTTAATAAGGTGTTGTGAGGATACATATATTAAAGACTGTGAGGTGCTCAGAGACCATGGTATTGGAGGCCATATAAGTACCTACAATAAATAGATCTAGTTTAAATGAAAATCTACCTCATTTATATAGATCCTACAAAAATAAGTTCATCCAGGATAAACACCAAAGCAACTGTGAAAATGGAAACTAGAGGCTGGTTTCTGTAGTTACAATATAAACTGATTGTCTTGCTTCAGAATACGTACCAGACTCTCACGAATATGTAGCACAGACCACTTGCAAGCAAACATTTGCTGGAAATACTCACAAATGTGTAGAACTATAACACAACTGCTCTGAGGTAACCTGGTTTTAGAACAAGCTCCTTCAGAAGAATACAATATGTTAGTGCTCGGGGTAAAATGTATCTATAGTGGGACACGTCTCTTGGGTAATACCAGTACAAACATGAGACTATCCAGTTCAGAGAAGGAACATATTGTAAAGGCAACTGTACAGTTAAATAATTTTGGAAATGTGAAAGGCATAACTGACACAAAATTGCAGGCCATCAAGCCAACTCATTTTTAGAAACAGCAACGTTTGCACATGACTAACAGAGGAACAAAGGAACAACTTTATTTGGTGTCCATAAGCAAGGACTTTTTGGTCTAATGACAGATCAAAACAGCAGTGGTTCACCATAATCTCTTTGATTGCTGAATTCTATTTTATTTGATGTGTCTCTTTTCCCTTGTAACCTTTAATATGCAGTCACAACTAAAACCCTGTAGCTAGGAACGTCTTTGGTCACATCAGTATTATTGAAAACTGGTTTCATTCTTAAATGAAATGTGTGATGCTGGCAGGCCAGGCGCCAGCTCATGCTAAGGTCCCCATGTCTCAAGTGGACACTGATAAATACATAGCTGGAATCTGTCTGGCTTACTTGTGGGTTAAAATTGATAGAATAATTGGGACACAAATATGGAGGGTAATACATAGAAGAAAGTGAAATTGTTTGAATTACAAGCAAAAGTGTTTAGATTATTGAATGCTTGGGAGTTGCTGCATGCATTAATCTTATTTGTAATATCTGTGTTCCAAACTGTAATGTAATACTATGAGCAGTTGTATTGTGAGCCTCTGTGACTGCATACAGGAGAGGGACATTAATTAATGTGAAGAGATGCTCTTCTACAGAAATTGTTACATCCCTCCTGAAAGAGGAGACCTATTGATACCAGGTGAGCTAGGGTTGGATCTTACAACTGGAAACTCCCTACATCTGGAGTGAGAAAGAGTCAACAACAGTCAACAGGACTAAAGATACTTGTTGTTCTGCTCTCCTCCTCATGAAGATCAGTCATGCAAGTGGTCTCCTCCCATCAGCTGAGTTTGCAGCTGAGAGCACATGACAGGAGGGGGATAAAACCCCCAAATTAAAGGAATTAAGGATCTCTATGCTGCTTGGACTCTGCGGGGCAAGGTGTTTCTAGGTCTAAGCAAGAGATTCCCCAGATGCTTAGCCTGGGTTAGCCCTGAAGGACAAACAGAGCCTGCTGATTATAGACGTCTATATTACCTTTTGAAACCTAGGACTAACTCATTTGTGTGTCTGGATAGGTCTACACTGCAATTAAAAACCTACCACAATTAATTAAATTAATTTACACCACAATTAAACAGCCACTTAGCCTGAGTCAGCACTGTTTAACTGTGGTGTTAATTAATTAATTAATTGTGGTGGGAGGGTCCCAAAGCCCGGGCTCCAGCCCAAGCCCAAACATCTGCACCACAATTAAACAGCCCGACGAGCCTGAGTCAGCTGGCATGAACCAGCCATGAGTGTATAATTGCAATGTAGACAGAGCCTATATTTACTTGCTTTATCCTCGTAAATAACTTTCCCTATTTAATAGGACTTCATACAGTTTACAAGTGTTGTCTCTGGTGTGAGATCTAAAGCACAACTGACCTGGGGTAAGTGACTGGTCCACTGGGATTAGGAGTAACCTGATTATTCCTGTGATTCTAAGTGTAAGGGACCATCTATCACAGAGATAGACTCACCTGGGTGGTAAGACACATGGAGTACCCAAGGGGACTGTCTGTGACTCCATGTTAAGGCTGTAAAAGTATCTGAGGAGTTTGCACTTGGTGCAGTTAGTTGGTAAAATTTATGTTTAAAACTCACAGCCAATTAGGCGTTTGTGCCCTGGTTTTTAGTGGTCTGCCCTGGAGTTGGTACTCGTGGTCTTGCAGCACCACTGTGTCACCAATGCATTCCTGTTTAACAGTCCTCCCCGTTTCCTTTCTCCTAGGTGGCTCTCTCATTTGTTCAGTTGCTATGTGGGGTGCAAAACAGATTTAGGCAGAGCTGAGAATCTGGCCTTTATCTTCCTTCCTGTTCTCCCCTTACTCACCGAGACAGAGACTGAATGACCAAACTTTTACAACAGATTCCCCCTCTCCACAGGCCTCCATATTCCCAATGAATGGCAAGGCAGCTACTGCTACTGTGTGCGAAAATAAGTATCTCCAGAACAGGCAGCACTTAAAACAGACTCTAATCAACTCCAAGAAAGACAGGCACAGTCATTAAAGCTTCCCTCCGCCAGTTCCTTAGCCCAAGTTCTCCAACGGGGGGGGAGGGGGGAACACGACAACTTTTCCTATTCAACTGTTCCCGTTCCCATCTAACAGGGTTCACAATCCCCTAGGATTGAACAGTCCAAGTCTTACCCTCCCCAAAGGTCTCTAACTCCTACAGAATTATAAAGTAGCTCACCACCACTGAAGCCATGATGACGAGTCAAGTGTAACAGCACACCCCTCCTTTAAAGAGTTCTCTAGCATGGCTTTGCATGGCTTTTAAGTAGTTTATAACATTTCCTCTGTATTAGAAATAGCAGTCAAGTGTCACAAGTGACTCAAAGGCTTAGAAAAAAATTCACTGCACAAAGTACTACTTTTATGGGAGGTTGATAAATCATTGGAACAATTTATTAAGGGAAGCGGTAAATTCATCATCACTCAGAGTCATTAAATTGAGATTGGATGCCTTTCTAAAAGAGATGGTCTCAGTTCACCCACAAGTTACTGGGCTCAATAATGTTCACTTATGGAGCAGGAAGAACATTTTTCTCCACTGTAGGAATCACTAGGTGAAATTCTAAAGCCTGTGTTATGCAGGAGGTAAGACTAGATGACCCTAATGGTTCCTTCTGGCCTTACTCTATTAACAGAAAACCTAAACATACAATGTCCAATCTAACCAAGTCAGAGAAAAGACTTACTCAAAAGTTACCATACACAATAAAGTAATAGCTTAAAATGTATAAACATCTAAGGTATGTATGCTCTCTATTTCTAGCATGAACACTCTACTCAAGGGATTTCAAAGTGATCATGAAGCAGATTTCATTTTAATTTACTAAAGAAAGAGTTACAGTTTTCTGAATATCTTTTCTGTACACACAAACAACCATAGCCGGTAGGAATAAAGACGAACATCATCTGCACACCAAGCAAGAGTTTAACCTCCTGGAGACAGCTTTGCATATAAGCAAAGCGGCTGACTGACTGACGCACCCACCCACTCCACCCCGTCACGAAATATAACCTAATAATAAGCATTTGCATAGAGTATTTTATCATCAAAGCACTTTACAAACATGAATGATGGAATCTGTGTTGTAATCTCCTGTATCCATTTTTTTTAAAGTCATTAGAGTAGTTTATTAATCATTTTGAAAAAAGAAGGCACAACGCTAGTGATATTTTCCTCCTGAAATTAATATGTAAATCATTTGAAAGACACTTAAGCTGCAAAACAATCTGTTTCTTAAAAGACTATATTTTTTTAAACCAACTACAGTTGCATTCTGGAACCCTACTTCCATATATTATATGATATTAACAGGAATCTGTAAGTTTTGAAAGCATAGGAGGTGGAACTGAAGTTAAGATTTCTGTAAGCACTCAAGGCTGTGAAACGGTGGAAAATGTCACCTAACGATTATATTCTTTCAGAGTTACTCTAGTCCATTAGATACATTTGTATCCATTTTGATTCCTCTCCCCACATGAGACACTGTAAGGATTACTATTAAGAGAGCCTGCCTTTTTGGTAGCTTGCCAAGTCTTCAGTTATCCTGCTTGCAGCTTCTTCATTTTAGCTCACAAAATTATATAACATTTCAGCCAACATCAGAGTTCTAGAATTAAAAGCAGCAGCCAGGGTGGATGCATAGTAGTACAATATTTTACTTTGATAGTCTGCATGTCTCATTCATTTAACCACAGATTTGCAAGGCCCTTGATTTTGGGTTGCCTGTTTGCATGCTTGACTTGTCACCAGATTTTCAGAAGTGCACACCACCAGAAGTCCAACTGAAGTAACTGTGAACTGTGTGCACCCAATAGCACTGAAAATCAGACCTAATACACCTCAAATTGGACACCCGAAATCAGCTATCACGTTTGAAAAATTGGCTGTTAAGTTCTCCACTATCATTGCCTCCCAATTTAGAATACTGTAGAGCACAAATCCTGCTCCCTTCAGAAGAGTTTAACACTGTATATGCTTTACTGTTGCTGCTTTTCTCCCTAATTTGATTCCTGAAACAGGATTGACAAGCCTAAAAAGCTGCCCTTAAACAAGAGAGCATGCCCCTGAATGCTACAGTTAGAGGTTTAAACGTGTCTCTCTCAGAATTGCAGTTCCAGATGTGCAGCAGCAACACTTGCCCTAGCTGAGGCTTCTCTTTATTAATCACAGGATGATATGGCCCTGCCTCAGCCAATCTGATTAAGAACCCCCAAAAATGTACACTTAAATTTGAAGTCAACAGCAAAAAAGCAGATCTCTGTTGTGTGTTCTACCTCGCTAAAAAAAACCCACACCACTTATCAGAATTTAATGTCATTGGAACTGAAGGGAAGTACATTTATTTGCTAAGTACTTTACAAATATAACTGGAAACTCTGCTCTAGGATTCCTGCTAGGACATATCAGTGACAGATATTGAATTTTTCAGTTTAATCCATATTTAATGACAGCACTAAAACAATAGAGCCAATATTGTGAAGCTTAATCAAATTGGTAGACAGGTATTCTTATGAATAGTTCATTGACTTCAGTGAAACCACTCATGTGAGTAACTGCCCATTAAACTGAGCTAGGGTCACATAGCCGTATGAGCCTAAAACTGTAAGGAGACATTGCTCATTGTATGTTTTACTATTCAGGCTTATTTGCTACCTCTTAGGGTTATAGACTGTTATAGATATGGCACCAGCCACTTGTTCTTTCAGAGGCTCGAGAGCAACAGTAAAGATGTGACAAACAGATATTAACCAATACTCAGAGAAGTGAGAGTACCAAAATGTAAAAAGAAAAGGAATACTTGTGGCACCTTAGAGACTAACACATTTATTTGAGCATAAGCTTTTGTGAGCTACAGCTCACTTCATCGGATGCATGCAGTTTTTTCCACTGCATGCATCCGATGAAGTGAGCTGTAGCTCACGAAAGCTTATGCTCAAATAAATGTGTTAGTCTCTAAGGTGCCACATGTCCTCCTGTTCTTTTTGCGGATACAGACTAACACGGCTGCTACTCTGAAACCTACCTAAATGTAAGTAGATTTAAATATTTCAGGGATTTTGCTACAATACTAGGTTCATCTTATTTTCAGCTATGTACAGCATGATCTACACAGTTACATTTACAATTTTAAAAAACCAAAAACAAAACAAAGCTCACCTTGCATACGGTCACGGGCCAGTGATGAACAAGGAACAGCTTTTTCCAAGTGTGAGGATGGTGCTCACTGGAGAAGAAGAGACGAGACATTTATTTTCCTCATGCATTTCAAAAAGCAAAACTCCTCCAACTAATGACACACTGCTAAGTAGTGTAACACACATTGATTTTAATCAACTATTATTTATTCTTTCTATTGCAGCTGTACCTAAGGACCCCAAACAAGAAGTAGGGACTTGCTGTATAAGGCAGTGCACAAAGAAATAGTGGGTTTTGATTGTTATTAATATATTACTTATTGTTAAACAAATTCCACTGATGGCAGCTCATCTCCCTATAGATTTTCTATTTAATACACAGAGAATGAGAATAATTTTATTAGATTTAGAAGAGCGCTTACTTGGACTTTTTCTTATAGCAATAAAAAACACATTTAGAAGGTGCCAGGAATCTCTTAATTTTTCTTCATGGCTGTGTTATTTGAAAAGGATGTGGACAGCATTCTTGAAACTGTAACTGTTCTTCTAAAACAATCACTATGATCACACAGAAGTTGTGAAAATGACATGACTGTAAGAGCAATGCACTTACTCCTCAATGTGAATCTGTTGTGTAACGCCAGGGCTTGAGGCAGTGAAAGCAAAACTCCTAGGTTAACAATTTGAGGTGGGAGTGCGATAGGAAAAGAGTGGAGTAAGGAGACTGGATAGCTGCAGATGCTTTGAGAAACAGGAGGCGAAAATAATGCGGAAAAAGGGTTGTCATGTATAACAGTAGTTGTTAAATAAAGTATATATTAAAACCTCCATTTGCTCAAGCCAACAGAATGACCTGCAGAACGGACAGAGTAAATGGCTGTTAACCTCTTGTGAACAGCCAATTTGTCATATGCCCTTTGTTAGAACAAATGTGAAAGAGAAAAAGGAAATAGAGCAATTATTTGAGAAAGTAAATTTTCCCCAAGCAAAGAGAAGCAGGAAAATGTATTTATGGTTTTAAGTCGTCATGAAGTTAACCCCAATTCTGAATCTGTCCATCTGTGATTTTGCACTATTAAGAGATAAAATGTAGCCAACTAAACAGACAGTCAGATTTATGTGTGGTTTTTAATTCATTATACTCAACTGCTGTGGAACAAATCAGGCGTAGCCACAATAATAACCATCAACATTTTTCCTACTGAGATCACTAACTGGCCCTATATTACACAGTTATTGTTGGATCTTCTAATATTTTGCAACAGTTGAAAGATGTCCTTGTGCTATGTGAGTCCTAAAATTGTTAACCTCGGAGTTTTGCTTTCACTGCCTCAAGCCCTGGCGTTACTCCTCAGTGTGAATCTGTTGTGTAAGTGCATTGCCCTTACAGTCATGTCATTTTCACAACTCCTGTGTGATCATAGTGATTGTTTTAGAAGAACACACTCACCAAAACTCTCTTTTTCTGGACTTAAAATTGAAGAAGTTCCACTACTATACTAATTATTCCAAAACTAAACATTACCCCCCCCCCCACACACACACACACACACACACACACACACACACTCACACTCAAAAACTTTATTAACTTAGGGCTAGATCCACAAAGGGGCTTAGGTGCTTAAACAACCCTCCCCCACCCAGCCCCCGAACCCTGTAGGTAACTGAACTCACTTGGCACCTACACGGTTCCCATTCTGGAGAACTATCAACCTACTTCTTAGAGAAAATGTCATGAATTTGAATCTCTCCCCCAGAATATCAGAAACCATACAATGGATTTAGGCTTGATAACACAATACTTTCCCTCTCTGAATGTGACCTATTCATATAACAGATAATTCTAGAAAAATTGCAGAAAAACTGAGCCATCACCTGCCACTTTGAACTATGCATCTCTTAGGCCTGGCCTGCACTAGGAATGGATATTGGTAAGCTAAGTATCTCAAGGGTGTGAAAATTTTACAATTGAGAAATGTAGCTTTACTGACCTATTTCCCGGTGTAGCCAGGACTAGGTCAATGGAAGAATTCTTCCGTGGACCCAGCTACCATCTCTCGGGGAGGTGGATTACCTAGGCTGATGGGAGAATCTCTCCCGTCAGTGTAGGTAGTGTCTTCACTGAAGTGCTACAATGGTATACCTGCGTTGCTGTAGCATTTTAAATGTAAATATACACTTAGCTAGTGAGTCAAAAGCACCTTGGACCTTTGCTAACTGAAATGACGACATCTACCACCACCTCTAACACAGCAAAAAAATGGGTCTCTCTCAGGCCTAATAAACATTTTCATTACACACTTCACTTTGTCACAGCGGCCATGCTTAAAAACTTGTCAGTTTCATTAGCTAAATTAACACAAAATTGAGCAGGTTTTCCGTTTATTATTTATAGGCACTGCCTAAAACAAATACTAGATTGAAATTAATTATGAAGCAAAACTAATGTTTTTAAGTGCAACAAGTTTCCTCCCTTCTTCTTTCTGCCATATTAATAAATGTAAACCTCAATTTTTCTTAGGCATAAAAAAGCAGCTTCACTCATACAGTATCATTATGCAGACGGAGACAAAAATATAGTGCATCAAAAATAGCACAAGATGAAACAAAAATTTCACATTGATAAAAGCCCAATCATATTCCAGAAGTTTAAGTTCTGCTTTAAAAAACAAACAAGCAAACTTGGTAAGATATTAGAAACTTTTCCAACTGACAACTTACCTTTCCAGGAATTTATAGGAAGTACACCCAGAATAGAAAGCCAGACAAAAACAACCCAGAATCAAATAATGTGCTGTAGCCGGCTTCATTTTATTTACCATATATCTACAAAGAGAAAAAGAAACCTGTAAAAATTACCAGTCAGATGTTTAGTCAGAAATAAAAACTTAACCAACCTGCAGACACTACAGAAGCAACAGAAGTTATTATCAATGCTATGTGAAATTTAAAACAGAACCTATTTTAACACATGAATATACAGTATCTTTTGAAAGTTGTACATGATTTTTTGTTTAAAGTATGAAATTTCATATTTCACTCGAATCCGGGCTGAAACCACTGGCTTCTCTCTTACTTGCACAGCACATTATACCATTGGAAAGCTGGCCCCTGAGATATATTGAGAGCTGAACCATAGTATTTATATGTAAATAAGCTTTATGTTGCATAAACTTACATTACTGTTGAGTTCAAATGCACAAAGTGATTAAATTTAGGAAACCTCAAATTTAAACACCAATATTCTATTTGGCCCATCCAAGCTGAACCTTCATGAAAACTCATTGGGACTAAAGTTTCAGTTATTTTCTATGGGTGAAATTCCCACCTATGTAGAAGGCCTACGTTCTACTTAATAATAGTTAAACCTTATTATGAGGGCTGAAGTGGAAGTGGCATTGAAGTGGTTTATAATGTTTTGCTGGCCCTTTGCACAGGGTGGAGTTTCACCTTGAGTGCTTATTAAGGGGATACCATCAAGTTAGAACTCACATCTATCTGAAAGTGAGATTGTAAAAAGTAACACCCAAGATAACTAGAACTTAAAGAGTTCCACACACAGTTCAAGTAAGATCAAAGGCATAGGGAGGGCCTGATTTTTAAAGCAGACTTTCTCTTTTGTATCCACAATGCATTGCCAGGAAAAGATTTGAATGAATTACAGGTACAAAGTTGTGGGAACAATTAATTCCAAGTGGAAAATTGCGCTTGCCAAAATGGAAAACTAGTTTAAAAATCTGGTCCTGAAAGTTTGGAGCTAGAGAACAGAGAGATATTTCATGATTTCTTGGAAAAGTGTGATCCTACTGCTAATCAATTTTTTTTTTCCAGATTTCAACTTTTCTACAAGTTTTCAATCAAAAT
The DNA here is from genome assembly GCF_965152275.1 of Natator depressus. Lineage (NCBI taxonomy): Eukaryota > Metazoa > Chordata > Testudines > Cheloniidae > Natator > Natator depressus. Next base: position 126,590,165 of record NC_134236.1, read on the forward strand.
TTTGAATTGAAAAAATAAGATAATTTTGATGTAGTTTTCCCACCATTTCCCCATCAGCACTGTAACACGTTGTGCTGGTGAGAAACTCAAATTTCATTTCCTAGTTACAGTCATCTGACTTAGATCAGTGAAACAAAGCTTAATATCATGTCACCTGACAGAGGCCAGTCTGCAACTCCAGTGGTTCCAGCTTCTTCCCATACAACCAAGTTCCTGACCAGCAAAATCTGTTCTGTTTTGGGGAAACTGCTTGTGTCAGCTGCAGATCAACCCACTGAGAGCAAAAAAAGGTGATTCAAGAGAAATGAGCCTCGCTGGAGATGAGACGTGTCAGAACCATTACAAAAAGAAATTGGGGGCAAAACATAATGACCTAATTACTTCCATGAACCTCCCTATTATCAAATTCCTATTACACAGATCGGTATAGTGCAAGGTGGTTTAAACAACAAAACTGTAGTTTTCTAGACAAAGTTGCAAGAAGCCATAAAGGTGATGCCTCTTTCTCTCCCTGGATGAGCAGAAAGGACATAACTCGTATCCTGGGTGGAAATTTCAAGTCTTTGCCAAGAAGAGAACCAGGCACCATTGCCCAGCAGAAAGGGGGGGAGGGGGAAGAAGAGTGGAGATGCCGTTGTGTTCAATCTGCTGGTCTGCTTCCCAAAGCCAAAACACCTGACTGAGAGAGACTGTAAGCTGGACTGTCATTGGCTAGCTAGAGTGCCCCCTTGCTTTGTATCAGCTAAAATCCTGTCTATCCTGAGCATTCTATTAACTCTGTCTTTTAAAGTCCTATCCTAGGAAGACCACTGTGAAAGCTGGAAAAAGAATAAGACCATAGCTGTCATAATCCCTACAGTGAATCACCTGAATGAACTTTATCAGTCCAGAGAAAGACAACTGAGAAGCTGAGCTTCACCGCAGTTCTAACTGAAAACCAGCAAAATTACTTTTATAAAAACACAATGTATTGTTTACCCAACGATGACTTGGTTATGGCTAGACTATGTGCTTCTCCGAAAGCATAAACCTGAGTTAAAACCCTCTGAATGACTAAAATGTATAACGTGCACTTGTATTTCACGAACACGTTTAGTTTAGTTATACTGAATCACTAACTCAATAGAAAGCACTGATGCTGGAGAAACTCATTACACTAACTAAGCTTCATACTATTTAGAACAGGAAACTATGCTTCCCTAAAGCAAAAATTAGCTGTGCAAAACCCAGAGTGTTTCTGAGAGCTCAGTCTAAAAATCATACAGATTTTGTGATCAAGAGAATTGACAGCTTCTTAAAAGAGGAAAAAGCTTTGAATTGGCTTGCAAGCTGAAGATTTTACCACTATTTCAGCAGTTGTTTAAACTAAGGCAAGAGTTTTCAGCGTTGGTGAAATTCCAGAGAAATTACAAAAGCTTCCAGATAATTACCTGCATATTATATTTGATATTTAATATTTAATAATTTGATAATCTTGTGTGTGTGTTTGTGGTAAAGCTTGTCTATGAGTGTCACCTGGATAAAACAATTCTAAACTGAAATTACATTATTTGGTAATTAAGAAGCTTCTCTAAATTTTTTTTAAGTTCCACTTAGAATTGTTTAGTTGAAATGACATCAATAGTCCCTTAAGGATCTATATTTATCTGCCAATGGAGTTATCTCAAATCAAGTTTAAAGAACCATAGTTTCACGTTGATACCAAAAATCACCTGCCCAGACTAGTGTAAAACTAGGGAAGACTGCCTTTGAAACAAGATTATGTTAAAACTGTGAATTAATTGATCTGCTTTATTATCTCATGAAAAGCATAACGTTTCATGTTGAGTTCAATTTTGATGTTGTAAACGCTATCATTTAACCACGTTTAGTTTGCTGTGATTTCTTATTTGCTTTAAAAGAGAGGTTGGCTTATAAAACTCAAATTTATAATAATTCTCCAGTTTGTACTTCAATTAAGGAACACAGATCCAAAGAATGCTGAGAAACCGAGTAGCGATAACTGCTTAAATAATTTAATTAACTAATGTGTGTTTTATAACTTTTCTCACAACATACTATACATGGAAATGAACTCCTGCAATGATGGCCAAAGGGGAAAACTATGGCAGTCACCCTTACATATGAATGTGCAAAAATGGACACTAAGCTTCAGGTGAAAAGGAGTACCTGTGGCACCTTAGAGACTAACAAATTTATTTGAGCATAAGCTTTCGTGAGCTACAGCTCACTTCATCGGATGCATGCAGTGGAAAATACAGTGGGGAGATTTATATACACAGAGAACATGAAACAACGGGTGTTATCATACACATTGTAAGGAGAGTGATCACTTAAGATGAGCTAATACCACCAGCAGGAGAGCGGGGTGGGTGGGGGAAGAAAACCTTTTGTAGTGATAATCAAGGTGGGCCATTTCCAGGAGTTGACAAGAACGTCTGAGGAACGGGGGGGGGGGGGGGGGGAATGAAATAAACATGGGGAAATAGTTTTAACTTTGTGTAATGACCCATCCACTTCCAGTCTCTATTCAAGCCTAAGTTAATTGTATCCAGTTTGCAAATTAATTCCAATTCAGCAGTCTCTCTTTGGAGTCTGTTTTTGAAAGAATAAATGGACACAAATCAGATGTCAAGAATTATAACATTCATAAACCAGTTGGAGAACACTTCAATCTCTCTGGTCACTCGATTACAGACCTAAAAGTCGCATTACAACAACAAAAAGACTTCAAAAACAGACTCCAACGAGAGACTGCTGAATTGGAATTAATTTGCAAACTGGATACAATTAACTTAGGCTTGAATAGAGACTGGGAGTGGATGGGTCATTACACAAAGTAAAACTATTTCCCCATGTTTATTCCCCCTCCCCCCCCCCCCCCATTCCTCAGATGTTCTTGTCAACTGCTGGAAATGGCCCACCTTGATTATCACTACAGAAGGTTTTCTCCCCCCCCCCCACCCCGCTCTCCTGCTGGTATTAGCTCATCTTAAGTGATCACTCTCCTTATAGCGTGTATGGTAACACCCGTTGTTTCATGTTCTCTGTGTATATAAATCTCCCCACTGTATTTTCCACTGCATGCATCCGATGAAGTGAACTGTAGCTCACGAAAGCTTATGCTCAAATAAATTTGTTAGTCTCTAAGGTGCCACAAGTCCTCCTTTTCTTTTTGCGGATACAGACTAACACGGCTGCTACTCTGAAACCTAAGCTTCAGGTGCCATCTCAAGCAAGACAGCACATACTTCCTCCAATGCAAAGCAGTAGGGGGCCTCATCCAAAAATCTGATCAACACACATTAAATTCTGATAACAATGCTTTTTAGCTTCAGCAACATTAAGTCTCCACAACAGTGGAGCAAACAACCCTTTCCAAGTCTGAATAATACTTAAATAACTAGAAAAAAATTATACAACAGATCATTACAATGGGCTAGACTGCTTCCAGGGGCCTAAATAAAACCTGCTCACTAGCAGCCAACTGTACCACAGTAAAACACAGAAAAGGCAGACAGACTATCACCCCATACAGACTGCGCGAAATGGAGGAAGGGTGGTTTTATAGTTAGGGCATAAGCCAGCCAATGAGGCAATCTACATTCTGTTCCCATCTGTACCATTCACTTCCAGTGGGACCTTGAGCTAGTCTGTGCCTCCATTTCCTCAGCTAGGGAGTAATACTACACACCTCCAGAAGTGTTGCAAGGTTTAATTCACTGTTATTTGTGAGGTGTTCATACCATGGGGACAATGTATAAATATCTTATTAAATAACACTGAAATTGCTAAGTACACAGCACCATGGAGACACAAACAGGTATGACTGTGTATGTAATGTGACAGAAGGGAGATATAAAATATCTTTCGATTTCTACTCCCCTGTCTAATTTATCAAGGAGTTGTTGAAAGATATTCCTTCAAACTACCAGACATAACACTTTTCATCAAAAAGAGAGGAAGAAAAGAATTATGCAGCACTTCTGGTAGACAGCATTACACTGGGGCTCTCTATACTCCCCCTGAGAACAAATCAGAGGGCAGGGCAAGGTTAAGGTGTAGGTTTTGACCTACAGAAGTACTTTATGGAGTCCTAGTTACCTGCCACCCCAGTCTTGCAAAACTACACATGGTAAACCTAACTTTATGCATGTGAATTATCCTACTGAAGCCAGTGGGGCAACTCACATGTGTAAAGTTAAGCCCATGTATGACTGCAGGATCCAGTTCAGAGAGATTACTTTCTCTGCAATGATTTCACTCATCACAATACAATTGCATATGAGTTCCTGTTTCAAACAGGTAGAAACTTGGGGTGAGATAGTCTCAATGTAAGGGTCCTTAGTAGGGCCGTCAAGTGATTTTAAAAAATTGTGATTAATCGTGATTAAAAAAATTGAATGATTATTACACTGTTAAACAATAACAGAATACCAATTTAAATATTTTTGGATGTTTTCTACATTTTCAAATATATTGATTTCAATTACAAACACAGAATACAAAATAGACAGTACTCACTTTATATTTTTTTATTACAAGTATTTGCACTGTAAAAAAGACCAAAAGAAATTGTATTTTTCAGTTTACCTAATACAAGTACTGTAGTGCAATCTCTTTATAATGAAAGTTGAATGCACAAATTTAGAATTATGTAAAAAAACTGCATTAAAAATAAAAATAAAACTTTAGAGCCTGCAAGTCCACTCAGTCCTACTTCTTGTTCAGCCAATCACTCAGACAAACAAGTTTGTTAACATTTGCAGGAGATAATGCTGCCCGCTTCTTGTTTACAATGTTACCTGAAAGTGAGAACAGACATTCTAATTGCACTGTTGGAGCCAGCATCGCAAGGTATTTACATGCCAGATGTGCTAAAGATTCATATATCCCTTCATGCTTCAACTACCATTCCCAGGGACATATATCCATGCTGATGACGGGTTCTGCTAGATAACAATCCAAAGCAGAGCAGACCAATGCATGTTCATTTTCATTATCTGAGTCAGATGCCACCAGGAGAAGGCTGATTTTCTTTTTTGGTGGTTCGGGTTCTGTAGTTTCCACATCAGAGTGTTGTTCTTTTAAGACTTCTGAAAGCATTGCTCCACACCTCGTCCCTCTCAAATTTTGGAAGGCACTTCAGATTCTTAAACCTTGGCTCAAGTTCTGAAGCTATCTTAGAAATCTCACATTGGTACCTTCTTTGCAGTTTGTAAAATCTGCAGTGAAAGTGTTCTTAAAATGAACAACATGCTGGGTCATCATCCGAGACTGCTATAATAGGAAATATATAGCAGAATGGGGGTAAAACAGAGCAGGGGACATACAATTCTACCCCAAAAAGTTCAGTCACAAATTTAATTAATGCATAATTCTTTTAACTAGCATCATCAGCATGGAAGCATGTCCTCTGGAATGGTGGCCGAAGCATGAAGGGGCATAAGAATGATTAGCATATCTGGCACGTAAATCCCTTGCAATGACAACTACAAAAGTGCCATGCAAATGCCTGTTCTCACTTTCTGGTGACATTGTAAATAAGAAAAGAGCAGCATTATCTCCTGTAAATGTAAACAAACTTGTTTGTCTTAGTGATTGGCTGAACAAGAAGTAGGACTGAATGGACTTGTAGGCTCTGAAGTTTTACGTTGTTTTGTTTTTGAGTGAAGTTATGTAACAAAAAAAACCTACATTTGTAAATTACACTTTCACAACAAAGAGATTGCACTACAGTACTTGTCTGAGGTGAATTGAAAAAATACTATTTGTTTTGTTTATCATGTTTACAGTGCAAATATTTGTAATAAAAAATATACATTTTGATTTCAATTACAGCACAGAATACAATATATATGAAAATATAGAAAAACATCCAAAATATTTAAAACATTTCAATTGGTATTCCACTGTTTAACAGTGTGATTAAAACTGCAATTAATTTTTTTATCTCAATTAATATTATGAGTTAACTGCAATTAATCGAGAGCCCTAGTCCTTAGCTCTGGAATTGACTCCCCCACACACCAAGTCTGGATCTGTTGACCTTCAGGGCCACTTAATTAATTTGCAAGAGTATCCAGAGAGTGTTGTCTTGCTCTGTACTAGTTGCTACGATAACACTCAGGAGAACACAATCCCCGACCCCCCTTTGCAGGTTTTATTAACTAACTAAATTTATAACCAGAGATCACATCTGTTCTTCAAGGGTTCCTCTGAGGGGAAGGATTGAATGGGGGGACTCTTTGGCTGGACTAAGAATTAGGAGATTTTTTTTTTTTGGTCGTTGGCCCATTAGCCATATTTTTGTGTGTGTTAAATTTGGCGGGGCACGTTGAAAGCTGCATAATCCCAGGAGAAAGGAAAGGGATGGGACATTTTGCATCGTGCTGCAACTTGCTACCAAATCAGAGAGGGGCAACACTGGCAAATTGATTAGAGCCCAGACAACAAACCAGGCAGCTGCTCAGTACACTGCAGCCAGCTGTCACAGGCACCCGGGCGAGCAGCTGTGCGTGGCTAGCCACACCAACAAAGCTTCGATTTTGGGAGCGCCGGGGTGACACTGGCGGGTGCCGCTCTAGCTGCGCAGCTCCCAGGAACAGCAGGCACCAGGCATCCAGCCTCAGCTCCCCCTCCCGCCGCCGCCACCCACAGCGGAGAGGCGCGAACCCAGCCACGCGCACCCCTTACCTGGCCCTTTGCTAACGCAGAGCCAGGGTCTCGCTCAGGCAGCAGCCGCCTCGCTTCAGCGCAGGAGGCCACTTCCGTCAACAGCTCCGCGCAGAGCCGGCATTAAACCCCGCCCCGACAGGGCGGAGTCCCGGCCCCTGCGCTGCCCTTCCGCCCTTTCAGCCAGGGCGGGTGAGCCGCGGACACGCGAGGCACCATTGGGTGCAGTGGGGTCCCATGGGCGGGGGCTACCTCTTGGGAGCGTTAAGCAACGTGTTAGAAAGAGGCCGGGGTCCTCAAAGGGAGTTAGGCACCCAGCAGTTCCCATTGACATTCAGTGGGGTTTGGAGTCGGCGAACACTTCAATCTCTCTGGTCACTCGATTACAGACCTAAAAGTGGCAATTCTTCAACAAAAAAACTTCAAAAACAGACTCCAGTGAGAGACTGCTGAATTGGAATTAATTTGCAAATTGGATACAATTAACTTAGGCTCAAATAGAGACTGGGAGTGGATGGGTCATTACAAAAAGTAAAACTATTTCTCCATGTTTATCCCCCCCCCCCCCCACTGCTCCTCGGACGTTCTTGTCAACTGCTGGAAATGGCCCACCTTGATAATCACTACAAAAGGTCGTCCCCCCTCCCCCCTGCTCTCCTGGTAGTAATAGCTCACCTTAGCTGATCACTCTCTTGTTACAGTGTGTATGGTAACACCCATTGTTTCAAGTTCTCTGTGTATATAAATTTCCCCACTGTATTTTTCACTGAATGCGTCCGATGAAGTGAGCTATAGCTCACAAAAGCTTATGCTCAAATAAACGTGTTAGTCTCTAAGGTGCCACAAGTCCTCCTTTTCTTTTTAGTGGGGTTTGGGTGTCCAGCTTCTTCCTTGGCAAATCTCAGCCTGCACCTTCCTGTATCTCGCAGAATTAGGTACAGTCTGCCTAGGCTAAGGCTTCACAATGTGTTTGTATTACCCTAATGCACCATTCCCCGAGTTCACACACCCCACCTTTCCACTAGCACCCACGAGCTGAGGCTCACTTATGTTGTTGGAGACACTTTCGTTGTGCGCTAAGATGGCATTCTTTTCAAAAGCTCTCCTGAGAAGGATTTTGCTGTGTGGGTTAGATGGGACATTTGAAGATTGCATTCATATATCTATCTTACCTCCCTCATTCAAGATGACACAGCTTGACAGCCCTGTGCATATATATGCATATATCTGCTTGTATCCATGCACCAAACAACAGAGGGATCCAATGTGTCTGTTATAAACTAAAGCATGAAAATAAAGTGTAAAGAGGTGTAGGGAGTTGAGCACCGAAACACAGAACAAAATCCACTCCTCTTGAAACTACCTTCACAAAAGTTACTGATGACCTCTTCCTATCCAAATCTTGAGAATCTCTTCTCCAGACTCAGGCCATGATGCAAAATGACCTATTTGCCCATGTTTCCCTCTGGAGCCCCACGGCTATCTCCATTACTCACCTCCCAACTTTTCGGGGTTCCACCATTTAGGTCAGCTGCCCTTATTGTAGCTGTGATCTCGAGGGCAGTGATTCTCAACCAGGGATCCGGGGGTCCCTGGGGGGCCACGAGCAGGTTTCTGGGGGACCATCAAAATAAACTAGAGAGCAGGTCTGGCATTACACTCACTGAGGCCCAGGGCTGAAGCCAAAGCCTGGGCAACTTAGCTTCACGGGGTCCCCTGAGGCATGGAGCCCCAGGGCTTGCTACCCCCTAATCGCAGCACTGGCTTTTAATCTACTGGATATGGAGAAAAAAGAGTTGTTGTGGCAGAGGCGGGCCGTGGGGTTTTTATAGCATGTTGGAAGGGGGTTCAGAAAGAAAGAGGTTGAGAACCCCTGCTCTAGGGTATATGTAACTTGCTCCTGTTTTCAGGTCTACTGCTCCCCTTTTTTAATATCCATGCATAAGACACCCCCACATACTCCATTTTTGTAATACAGCTTTGTCGTTCTTTTAGTATTTCGGGTGTTCTATATTTTAATTATTGTTTATTATTTTGACTACATATTAATAATTTGTGAAATACAATGAGCTTTTTGGTGAGGCAGTGGGGGTGCTTTAAAATTATTTTATTAACTACACACAGTACTTAAATAGCAAATAATGTGCTATGGAGTACAGTAAGCATAGTAGAGGAACAAATGAGCGCTGAGACCTGAGTTCATGTATGGTTTGAGCTGTACTTCTTTCTTCTACAGTGCCATAAGGGAAGTTGCAAAAGATCACATTCATGTTCTGAGAAACCATCAGGAAAGAACCCAATGGAATGAACCACAAAATTTGTCACACATCACTTTGGTTAGGAGCTTTCTATCTGTTGTAATAAATCAGAAAAATATCCAACAATCAGTTATGTGTTTCCCCTTTGATACATGCAGCCTGAGTACTAAGCATGATTAATTTTTATTATATGGTTATGAATACACTGGGCCAAGTTTCAAATATCCTCTGTTAATACAAGTGCAAATTGTGGGTAGACTTATTTTCAATAAACTTGCTATTTAGGCTCTTGTTCAATGTTACATTCTCATTGTCTGGGTGAGATTTTGTGGTGATGTTACGCTCCTGTTTATGCATCTGCACCATGGGAGAGGGGAGGAGGCAAAAGTAGTTTTCTCCTCACCCTTGTATAGGAACACAGGAATTGTCATACTAGATACAAACAGAGGTCTATCTAGTTTAGTATTCTGCCCCTGCCAATGGTCAGTACAGGAAATTTCAGAGTTTAACAGTGGTAAAAACAGAAGTCTCTGGGAGCTCTGTAAATCCCACTAGTGGCATCACCAAGTATCCACATAAAAAAATCACGCCACCTCCAAAGAACTGAAATCCTTGTCTACTGTCCCAGAAGGACTGAATGGACATGGATAATGTCTCCAGGTCAACATTAAGGTACATTGATGAGATTCATAGATATTAAGGTCAGAAGGGACCATTATGATCATCTAGTCTGACCTCCTGCACAATGCAGGCCACAGAATCTCACCCACCCACTCCTGCGATAAACCTCTCACCCATGTCTGAGCTATTGAAGTCTTCAAATCATGGTTTAAAGACTTCAAGGAGCAGAGAATCCTCCAGCAAGTGACCCGTCCCATGCTACAGAGGAAGGCGAAAAACCTCCAGGGCCTCTTCCAATCTGCCCTGGAGGAAAATTCCTTCCCGACCCCAAATATGGCTATCAGCTGAACCCTGAGCATATGGGCAAGATTCACCAGCCAGATACCCAGTAAAGAATTCTCTGTAGTAACTCAGATCCCACCCCATCTGACATCCCATCACAGGCCATTGGGCCTATTTACCATGAATATTTAAAGATCAATTAATTGCCAAAATCATGTTATCCCATCATACCATCTCCTCCATAAACTTATCGAGTTTAATCTTAAAGCCAGATAGGTCTTTTGCCCCCACTGCTTCCCTTCGAAGGCTATTCCAAAATGAAGTGGGTTGTACTGCATTAATGGTGGAGGTTGCAAGATTTTTCTGCTGCTGTTCATGCCAAATCTGCCATGTACATTGGCCAAACCTGACAGTCTCTACGCAAAAGAATAAATGGACACAAATCAGACACCAAGAATTATAACATTCAAAAACCAGTCGGAGAACACTTCAATCTCTCTGGTCACTCGATCACAGACCTAAAAGTGGCAATTCTTCAACAAAAAAACTTCAAAAACAAACTCCAACGAGAGACTGCTGAATTGGAATTAATTTGCAAACTGGTCACCATTACATTAGGCTTGAATAAAGACTGGGAGTGGATGTGTCATTACACAAAGTAAAACTATTTCCCCATGTTTATTTCCCCCCACCACTGATCCTCATAAGTTCTTGTCAACTGCTGGAAATGGCCCACCCTGATTATCGCTACCAAAGGTTTTTTTTTTTCTCTCCTGCTGGTAATAGCTCACCTTACCTGATCACTCTCATTACAGTGTATATGGTAACACCCATTGTTTCATGTTCTCTGTGTATATAAAATCTCCCCACTGTATTTTCCACTGCATGCATCCAATGAAGTGAGCTGTAGCTCACGAAAGCTTATGCTCAGATAAATTTGTTAGTCTCTAAGGTGCCACAAGTACTCCTTTTCTTTTTGCGGACACAGAGTAACACGGCTGCTACTCTGAAACCTGTCAGTAGATAGTGGGTTTTTCTCCCCAGGGAAGCTTCAAAATGCCTGCCAAAGTACCTCTTAGGAAACCAACTTCGTACATATTGTCTCAAATCAATAACAGCAGTTAAATCAATCACCACATCTGATGCAAATGCTGAGCTCTATAATGAGGAATAAAGACAAGTTGCACTTTATTTCTGTGTGTTGCAATACATGATGTACTAAGGCAGGAAACTATATAGCTGTTAAAGTCCATTAATTCAATAATGTCAGCTTCTGTGGTAGAAGCCAACTTAAAAAATAAAAAGCTAAATACAAGATTGAGTTTGCTCGAGTAATCATTTCTGAAATGAAAAGTTTGTCCTTTTATTAATGCTGAGTGAGCTTACAGACAAGCATATCTGAAAACCCAGGAAACCAATCTCTGATGTAAATTGGTATAACTTCAGTTTAGCATTGAAACCTTTTCATTTGCTGCCTGAAATGTAAGGTTCTTCCTAATTCAAAATTATTTATTACTACTCTAGTTTTTAAACACACTATGCTTTTCAGAGGCTCTTGAATTTAGCATGCTTTTTCTTTTCTTTAGCATGAAATGCTGTTGTACTTTGATTACTGGTTTGTTTTTCCCCTTGGACTCCCACAGCTGTATTAACAATGTGAAGGATTTTTACTCCTTTGTTTCTCTGGCTCCTGAATAAAAATTTCTTTGCACTTACATAATGTTTGTTGGGACAAATTGATCCTCGGTGTAAGACAACTGAAAGCCATGTATTTGTACAATGCAGGAATTTCACTTATAATTTTTAAGTGATTTACACATATTAGCTAATTAACACTAACAAAATGTTATGAAAAAAGAAAAGGAGTACTTGTGGCACCTTAGCGACTAACCAATTTATTTGAGCATAAGCTTTCGTGAGCTACAGCTCACTGTGAGCTGTATCTCACGAAAGCTTATGCTCAAATAAATTGGTTAGTCGCTAAGGTGCCACAAGTACTCCTTTTCTTTTTGCGAATACAGACTAACACGGCTGCTACTCTGAAACCTGTCAAAATTTTATGACTTGGTGTGATATGACCCTTGTACTTTGTGATCATTATTCCAATGCAAATAGTCTACGTTGGCACATTTCCAGTTGGACACCCATGGAATGGGACTTTCTGTACCAGTTAACCAAAATCAATAAAAAGGTTTCCACTTCTGCTTGATTTTGCTTACCTCGTAGATGCCAGGCAGAATGGTAGCTAGTTATTAATTCTCAGTTATAACAGTGTATGACACTTAGGTTCACTAGGGGTCAGATTCTGCCACCCTTATTCAGCTTGAGTAGGACCTTACTCCATGAATAGCCCTATTGACTTCAACACAAGTAAGAGTGGGATAATCTGGTCCTATAAGTATTAAATGAGGTTTGTAATTACAGGGAAAGTCATCCTGGGATGACAAGAAATTAAAGAGTTTTAAACAGTAACTACATGACAAAAATATCTATGGGGAGGTTATGCAAACTCTTAGGAATCTTATAGAAATATTAGTTATGAATTCATAATAAGATGTTTTCCTTTAGAATCCATTGTCGCCTCTAACCTTTTTCATGGCATGGTAAAATGAATTTCAAAATGAATTTTCCCCCTAGTCTGAGACCTGGCTTTATTTTTATTTTTTTTTAATTATCAGGCCAAATTGAAATTCAGTGCCTGCAAATCCCCACAATCCCCACATTACAGACTTTTCAAGAAACTCAAATTATTAATTGTATAGGCTAGCCTTAGACTGCAAGCTCTTTGGGGTAGGGACTGTCTTTTTGTTCTGTGTTTCTACAGTGCCTAGCACAATTGGGTCCTAGTCCATAAGCGGGATTCCTAGGTGCTACCTAATACAAATAATAATAGTCACTTTCCCCCACTCCCTTCCATCTTTTGGCCAGAGTATCGGTCATCAGTATGACAGCAAAGTATTGAAATCCCAGCCCAAGTTAATATTTATTTATGGTATTGACTAAGGTTTGAGATGCCCACTGTCTTTTGGGCTATTCCTAGACATTAATTATGTCAAGTTCTCCTAATTCTTTTTCTTTTCTTTCTTTAATGGCAAAGCAGGCTTGACTGAATAGTCTATAGCCGCCAGCTATAATTCCTAGATACTTAGGAATACTTATACTCTCTCACTCTGCCCTGTGTCCTTCAGGGAATATAACACCACATAGTACTACCCCATTTCCCTGATAGTTTTACTAAACAACATAATGTAATTTTTGTTATCTTAAGACATTTCCCTTTCTTTATCAAAGCCCTTACATACCCACAAAAGGTGATCAAGTGTTTCTTTCATTTTGCAGAACACACATAGTCCATCTCTGTGTCTATTTATTTGAAAACAGTTTTTGTTTAAGCCACAATGGCCAATTCATGCTCAAAACAAAATCACTTCATTTTTTCCAGCCAGGCCCTGACATATGTCACTATCCTCAACTCAAGGGCACAATTCAAAAAACCTTCTTCCTCTTTTTTCATTAATCCAGATTCTTTACCATTCCTCTTTTACATTTTTCTGTCTAGGCTTGGAAATTTGTGTTTATTCAAGGATATTCTTTGTCAATCTTTCCATTCCTTACAGTGTTTTTAGCTGCTCTGTCCACCATTTCATTTCCTGTTATCCCAATCTGCACTGGGATCCAAGATAATGCTACATGTATCCCAATCTATACTAACTCTGCTATTAGAAATATAATTGCGCTGATTAAATCACTTCTATATATTGAGATGCTTTTTTAATCACCGTGAGACCTGAGACTGAATCCAAAAAAATGACTGCTGCTGCTGGGAGTACATCCCAAATCCAATGTGGTGCTAGCATTATTGCTACCAGTTAGGCAGTCATAACAGCTACAAAATCAGTCACTCTTTTAGATATATTCATTTGAAATTTTGGTATACGATATGCTGCTCCTATTCTTTCTGCTTTTTCTTTTTCAGGCCCATCTGTATGTATTTGACAAAAACTGACTCCACTTTTCATCTATATATTGGTATACTTCATTTTAAATACCTACTGTCTCTTTTTTATCCTTAAGGTTATAAAATAAATCTAAATCCATGTTTGGTTATCTGACTTTCCCATGACTAAAACTTTTGATGCCATTTAGCTTTTCCTTATCTTCCAACTTCTGCATTCACACTTTAACTTGAATGGCATGTGGAGTTCTAACATTATGTACTATAGTTTGCCCATCAAATTCCCAACAATCTTCATATATTTGTTAGGTACTTTCCTCAACACAATTCCCATTAACTTTGGACCAGGAAGTTCGATCCAATTGTTTCATTCATAATATAACTGGCATTTCACTAGATGCTATCTGTAGCATCCATGTAATGTTGTAACAAATGCCCTGAACACACAATTTTTAGTGCCGGGGCCTGTATTAAATCTAATTTTTCAAGTTCTGGTTCTGATGCTGACCCAAAAGCTGGGAAGCCATAGTCAATAACCAGTCTGATTCAGGCTCTCTATACCATCAGTAGTGTTTTCTTATCTGCCCCACAATTATTCCCAGAAAGACTTTTAAGAAGGTTATTCCTTCCTGTATGTTTATCTTTAACATAGTCTATACGATCTTTCCAAAGTAATTTAGTATCAAATATTACCTCTAAGAATGTAAACCTTTTAACTATATATATTTGTCCTCCATACAGATACAGTTTACATTCCTTTGTAATTTTCCTTTTTGTACAGATCAGTCCTTTGATTTTGACAATGGAAAACTTGAAACTCCATGCATTTCCCCAGTCAGAGGTCTCGCCTAACGTTTTAATGATTCTCTTTTCTGCCACCCCAGTATTCCTGCTCCCAACCCACAGAGCACAATCATCTGTGTACAGAGTGACACCTACCTCAACATTTACTTGTTTTGGGAGATCATTTATCATAATATTAAATAAGGTCAGGCTGATAACAATTCCCTGCAATGTACCATTTTTAATACTATATATAGTTGACATAACTTTCCCAACTCTGACCTACATGGTCCTTTTACACAGAAAGTCTCTAATCCATTCATATATTCTTCCCCTTATCCCTAGTGCACCTACTTTGTACGACAATCCTTCCCTCCATAGCATGCTATATGCCTTTGCAATATTTAGAAAGTCAGCTATCATGAAACCTTTGTTAAAGTAGGAAAAAATAAAAAATATGAGTCACAATGTGACCAATGGTGCATCTTCCCCTCCTAAAATCATTCTGCACCTTGTTTTCCAAATAGGCAACCAAACTTTACATTAACCATTCTCTTCATAATTTTACCCAAACAGGACATAAGGGCAATAGGTCTATAAGCATCTACTTTTGTGGATAGTCTGGTTTTTGTACTGGAATTACTACTGTATGTTTCCACCCTCCTGGTATCGCTCCTTTTCCCCATATAATATTATATAATTCCAAGAGAATTCTCAAATTGGTTTGAGAGAGATATTTAAATATTATGTTGCATATATTATGTTTACCTGGAAATGTATTCTTGCTGATATCAATATCTTTCTCAAGTTCCTGCACACAAAACCATTCATTCAGTACAGTATCTTCATATTTACCCCACCTACATAATAGCTTATGATTCTGTTCAATGAATTGTCTTTTAATTTGGTGAAAAACTGCACTTTGATTTTCATCATTATTAACCCCTTGGAAAATCTGTGCTAAAACTTCTGCTTTCTCATTATCAGAACTTATTTTATCAGTCCAGATAAGACCTGAGAGGTGACTATGCTTAGTTTACATTTTATTCATTCTTCTATTTTGCCGGTACATTTCTGATGTCTTGGTACCTTTATTTATCCACCCACAGTATTTCCTCTAACTCTCTTTGTTTTTGTTTTTTTAATAATTCTTTGTGCGACTGCCTTACTTCTTTTATACTTTGTTAGATCTTTACTATTCATTGTATTTTTTGCTTTTTATAGGCTTCATTCCTTTCTATAATTGCCAGTTTGCAGTCCTCTTTCCACCATGGAAGTGAGTTTTTAGTTTTGGGGTACTTCAATATCTTAGGTATGGCTACTGTAGCTGTTTCTATTAATCTCTTTTTTATGTTGCCATTGAAATTCTCTATGTCATCATACACAATGAACATTCACAAATGCAGTACACTTACTTGTGAATAGAAAAGGAGTACCTGTGGCACATTTGTTAGTCTCTAAAGTGCCACAAGTACTCCTTTTCTTTTTTTGGATACAGACTAACACGGCTGCTACTCTGTTACTTGTAAATAGTGTCTAATTAGCTTTCTTAAAATTCCAGGTGGGTAATTTTCTATTACCTTCAACCTTACCTTGGCCCTGAAAAGTAGTAAGGATAGGGATTTATTTTTCCTTATATATTTTTTTCCTTATATATTTCTCAACTGCATCCACTTGCAATGTCTGCTTTATAATTCCAAGGTCTAAGCAAGGAAAACTATCATCTGCTGCATTAAATCTAGTTGGGGTGCCACAGTTTAAAACCACTAAACGGTTTTCATCAATTAACTTTTCTAAGAATGTGCCATTGTTATCAGTTGTCTTACTGCCCCACAATTTATTATGATTATTTAGGTCACTGTATGGTCTTTTAGCACTCTTCACTATTTCCTGTAACTCCAGGGTTTCTAATTTCCGATATGGGCTATATATATTATAATTCCTTAAAGAAAGATTTCTCCTCTGCACTGTTTTGAAGACTTAAATTTGACTCAAATTGGTGCACAGAACTTGTGCCCACACTTTCCACATGGGTGAATTTTACCTAGTGAGCAGATCTATTGAGTAATCAGGTGCCATTTTTGCAGTCACTTTTCAGAGCAGAGCCACACTTAAGTTTCTGGGGGCAAGGACTGTTTCTTCTTATTACTGTAAAGTGTTGTTCATGTTTATGGCACTGCATAAATAATAAAACAATACTATAAAAATAATTTTGGCCCATGTAATATTTATTGCATCTCCTTTGATGATGTAACATGATTTCAGTAAAGATAGATGTATCTTAGCATATTTCAGATTAAAATGCCCTTAAATTTTGCACATCATAGACAACCTGAACCACTATGTTGACTGCCAGACTTAGTGCCAGACTATTAGAATGCTCTAGATGCGGGGTGTCTAGCTACATAAATTTATGGCATTTTGTAGGAGACAGAAGTGTGCACTGGATGTACAAATATCATAGATGCATTTGGGAGCAGGGTGCCATCATACAGAAATGAGTCTCACATTTTTAGTTGACTCAATTATATTCTAAATCTGCTGAAGTTACTGTAATTACTTTTGTCTCAGAATGAAAGGAACACTGGCTTGCTCTCCTTAATCTTGTAAAACGTCCATTGAAAGTCAGAGTAACAAGTACAGATTCAGGACCCAAGTCAGCTCCACATTATTGGATACCTGTGTGTTCAGTATCACTTATTTATAGAGAGTTTTATGATTGAAAGATGTGTACAAGATGATACAGAATTCATGGCTGACTGTGCAGTATGGTACACTGGCTAAACACATACTTTCATTTCTCCAGTTTTCCTTATTTGTAACTAATGTTTCACTTCTTTTTTCTCTTCTCATTTCGTCTAATTTTGAGCCATACATATTTGTAGAAATAGCTTATAAGAATGCAGACTTCAAGATTTTTCCAATTAAATATCTTAAACTTAATTTATTTTTTGGAATATTACCCTGATTATATTGATTTCCTTCATATTTGCATTTTTTTCTCATAGACTACATGGTAGAGGTTGTTATAAAACAGGTTCTATATACACACTTATTGATAAAATAGTTCTCTCATTTCTGCTTTTCTATTGTGATTCTCAGTCATTTTATTTTGTTGTGTGAATCTTTAGTATCCGATCTTTATGAGAAAACTACAGTGATTAGTTCTACCCAAGAAAGCACGCTAGATCTCTATTTTATATATTTAATAATTGGGGCAGTAAAAGGGTTTTAGCCCCATGAATTTGGGTTGGGCACTCTACTCATAAATGGTGAAGTGAGTAAATTATGCAGATTCAGGGCTATTCTAAACAAGTTCCAACAAAATCTTTACACCACACCACACCATCATAATGTATTCTGTATATGCTATATACGTTACAAAAAAAACGTATTGCAGAAATATTTGAGAGATTATAAAAAATGTATTTGGTCTTTTAATTTATGTCTCTGACAGTACTCCCAGGTGCCTTATTTACCATGAGTCCAACTGTGCAGGTCTCAGAAGGAATCATAAAAGCCTTTAAAAATAACCTACAAGAGTTTTTCTATTCCTGAAAAAGTTATTGAAGTCCAGTAGTGCAAGCCATTTCAGGGCTGGCAGTAAACAGTGAAGCTAGGATTCTTACCCCCTTCAGAAGTATAAAGTTCCCTTCTCTAGTCCTGCAACACATGATATATTTGACTTTGAAATTGTGACATTTTTATCGATTGAAAACCTATCACTGGCCTGAGATTTAATCTTGTCCACCTCAAGACAATGTAGTTTGAAGGGAAATTCCACACTTGTTTCAAATGAGGCTGATTTTTATTATTTGTATTATTGTAGTGCCTCTGGTCCCTAGCCCCATTGTACAAACACAGAACAAAATGTCAGTCCCTGGCCCAGAGAACTTAGAGTCTAAGCATGAGACCAGAGACAACAGATGATACAGTGCAGACAGGTGGGGAAGTACAAGGAAACAATGAGACAATACTGGACAGTATAATAAGCAGTGGTCTCAGCACAGCAGTGGCTAACCATTATCAAGATTTTTTGGAGGCATCATAGAGAAGTAGAGTTTTACGGGAGGTTTAGAAGATAATGAGGTAGCTTTGCGGATATTTACGAAGAGATACTCCCAAGAATAAGGAGCGGCATGGGAGAAAGCATGAAGTGCTTGTATGAGCATTGAATTGGGCAATGGAGGTTGGTATCATGGACTGATCAAAGGTGAGGGTCAACATCTCAACAGTACAAAAGATGTTAAGTAAGGTGGCTGTGGGGATAGGCTGTGAAGTGTATTGAAAGTGAAGACAAGTGATGCAGTAGAAAAGGAAGAGCCAGTGGAGAAATTCAAACAGAGAGAGCAACATGATCAAAGCAATGGGCTAGGAAAATGCTTTTTGCAGCAGCATTCTGAATGGGTATCAGTGGGGGCAAGGCTGAATGTGTCAAGGCCAGAGAAAAGGTTGTTACAGTAACAGGGGTGCAAGATGAATAGATAAGAGTTTTAGCTACATAGATGGATAGAAAAGGTCATATCTTAGAGATATTGCATAGAAAAGATCTGCAAGATTTAGACATGGACCTCTCTCTAGGTTATCATACCCAGGCTGAGTCGAAGATGATGACAAGGTTGTGGACCTGAGTGACAAGCAAGTTATTGGTGGTGTCCATAGTGATTGAGAAAGGAGGTAGTGCGGAGGATTTGTGGCAGAATATTGAGATCTGTTTCAGCCATGTTAAGCTTGAGGTGGTGGCTAGACATAGAGTTATGGAGTTTAAGGCCAGCAGGTACCATTAGATCATCTAATGTGACCCCCTGTATAGCACAGGCCACCTACACCCACTCAGCACCACATGCTAAACCCAACAACTGAAATGAGACCAAAGTATTACAGCCCACAGGAGATTAACTGTTATGTGCCACAGACTGAGAATAGGAGGGACCAAGGTACACCAGTGACCAAGGCCCCCCACCCAGGCAGGGAAATGTTTAAGTGACATATACCCTGATAATCCTAGCAAATGATCTGCAACCACATGCTGAAGAGGAACGTGAAAACCCCTTGTTACGCTCATGACTGAGAATGCCAACCTCAGGACAGACTGTTAAAAAGCATGGCAGACACCCCAGCTGGTGGTATGTTCTATAATTAGATTTCATCAACCCAGTAACAAACATGAACTTCCACAACAGTCTTATAATGGAGTCACAGACTGTCCCCTTCGATACTCTAGTCTAATTTGCCACCCAGGCAAGCTGGACTATGAGATAAAAGGTCACTAACACAAAAATCACAAAATATTTTGGTTACACCCAGTCCTAAGGGACCAGTCACTCACCCAGGTAGATTTGCATCCTTGATCTAACACTAAAGACAATGCTGGTAGCCAATTTTATGGTAAACTAATTAAAGGTTTATTAGTTAAGAAAAAGGAATGAGAGTTATTGAGAGGTTAAAGCAGGTAAAAATGTATGTACAGGTGTGTCAGTCTATAATTTCAAAATGTAGCAGAAATGTAGTAATCTGCCAGGTTCCCAAAAGTCTTTTAGGGCTACCCAGAGTAACTCTGGAGATCTCCATCTTCTTGCTCAGTTATTCTGCCCTTTTAGAATCCAAACAGTGCAGAGACAAAGAATTTTTCCTTGTGCCCATATTTATAGCTTCTTCTTCCCACACATGCCCCTTCTTCATGGGATGGCAGGGGAGGGGGAGAGAGGAGGAACGCACTTAAAGTCTCTGATTCTTGATCTTGAACAATGGCTCATTTGAGTTTAATGAACAGGATTTAACATCTTTTTGTTAGAGATCATCATTTGCATTACAGAAGGATTTTTCCCTGTTTGATGATTTACATAGTCACGGAGGTTTACAATGCAAAAGGTTGCTATCACTTTATAACATGAGGTATAGTTGGGTGAGAACAATATATGCAGCATCCTACAAGCATTTTATAAAACACTAAACACATTCTTATCATTTAACACCTCATATTTATTTTGATAATGCTACCATACAGGTAAGCAAGACTGGTTTCCAGCTATGCATTTGTAAGCGTTCAGTGAGGCCTTGGGCCCTGGCATGAGCTGGCATCTGGTGTGCCAGCATTATACCCCCAGTGGTCACTGCCAATCAGACTTAAGGGAAAATTCCTTCTCAACCCCATATATGGTGATCGGTTAGAAACAAGAGATGTTAGAGAGACAGCCTGAGATTTTAATTTAGATAGAAGACAACAGGTCTGGAAAGAGAGGTAGATGTGTTATCACCAAAGAGCTTGTAGTTGAATTTGTGTTGTGGATAAGATTACCCACAGATATGGTGTAGAGTAGCGATTCTCAAACTGGGTCTGAGAGTACTCCAGGGGTCCACAAGTCATGTCTGGGACTGCCGGCCCCGCTGATTAACTCCTCCCACTCCCTCCCAGGGCCTCCTGCATGCCACAGAACAGCTGGTCAGCAGCGTGCAGGAGGCCCTGGGAGGGAGTGGGAAGAGCAGGGACTGGGTGAACTCAGGGGAGGAGGCAAAAAGAGGCGGGGAAGAGGAGGGGCGGGGTGGAGCGGAGGTGGGAAGAAGTGGGGTCTTGGGGGCAGGGGTGGAATGGGGGCAGGGTCTGGGGCTGAGTGGGGGTTGAGCACCCTCGAGGAAAAATAGAAGCTGGTTTGGGGGTCCACAAAAAATCGTAAATCAAAATGGGGATCTTCTGGTTACTAAAGTTTGAGAAGGAGAAACCAAGGGAGCACAATATTTCAAGAAGAAGAGCACGATTGATGGCATCAAAAGTGGGTGACAGGTTAAGTAGGATGAGGAGGGAGTACTGGTTCTCAGATCTGGCTCAGAAGAAGTCACCAGAGACTTTGGCAAGAGCGGTTTCAGTGGAATGCAAGTGCCAGAAGTCAGATTGGAGAGGCTCTAGAATGGAATTAAAGGAAAGTAACTCGAGAGGGAAAAGAGCCAGAGGAGAGCAAGATGTTAAGGAGAAGAGTAAAGGAGGGGATGAGAGTGGGCATGAGGAGATCAGGGGATAGAATCAGGTCACTGAAACAAGTGGAGGGGTTAGAGGAGGATAGCAGATGAGAAACTTCCTCAACTGTGACAGGGGAGGAGGAGGAGAAGAGCACTGTAGAAGAGGAAGTGAGAAGGAAAGGCAAGATGTGAGGAGAGGAAGGTCACATCTTTTGTGAGTTTTCTCTTGGAAGAAATCAGTGAGATCTTGTGCAAAGAGAAAAGTGAAGACAAGAAAAAAAGGGGGAGGGGGTTTTGAGGAATGTGTCAAAGGTGGCTAAAAGGCCGCTGTGATTGCAGGTGTGGGATTCAATTAAGTTGGAGTAGTAAAATGATTTAGTTAGGAAGATGGCAGAACTGAAGGAGGAGAAAACAAATGTATAGTGTAGGAAGTCAGCCTGGTCACAGGATTTCCAGTAGAGATGCTCTGCAGTGTAAGAGCAGGAATGGAACAAGCAGAGGTAGGGGGTGAGCCAAGGCTGGGGGTTCCCAGGGTGGACCGTGCAATGGGAGAGAGGGGCAAAAGGTTCAAAGGCAGAGGAGAATAAAACATGGAGAGAATCAACAACCATATCAACAGAAGAAAGGGCTGAGAGCACATGAGAAGTAATCAATGCTGATGGACTGGAAGTCAAGGAAAGGCCGAGAGGACAGGGAATGAGTGGGACTGGTGGGCTCTGGGAAAGAGACCACATGGTGGTCGGAGAGGGAACTCAACAACAGAGAGGTTAGAGAGAGAGCAGTGCTCGCAAAATTCAATGCCTAATTTTGGGCTGCAGGGAGGTGCGTATCTCTGCTAGGCTGTTTAGGGGCCTAAGTTGTTTCTTTTGAGAATTACTTGGGTGTTTGCCTCACTCCCCACAACACAACTTTAGGAGGAGGTGTTACTCATCTTATCATTCTTAACACAGTGGTTAGCGCACTCCCATGGGATATGGGAGACCCAGGTTCAATTCCCCCTTGTACCTGATGGGGAGAAAAGAAGTAGGATTTGAACAGGGATCTCGTAAGAGAGTGCACTTACCACTGAGCTATAGACTAGTCTGATTGCGGGGGGAGATCCACCCTCAGTCTCTTCTATTGAAGTTGTTCCACTTTGGCTAAAGAATTACCGCCACTGGATCAAAGAGGACAATGACTCGACAGCCTGGTGGTTAGGGCATCCACTGAGCAGGTGGGAGACCAGGAGCTAGTCTCCTTCCCCAATGACTAATTATTTGTACACAGTGGAACAGCTTCAACAGGGAAGACTGAGGGAATCCCCTGAATATTCTATAGCAGGGGTGGGTTTTAAGCCGGCCCCGTGAGCTGCAACACCCTCAGCTCAGCCCCGCTCCGGCCAGGGCACTGGGTCGGGGGCTGTACACATGGCTTGACCCTGCTCCGGCCGGGGTGCTGGGTCAGGGCCACACCACGCGGCTCAGCCCCGCTCCGGTGCTCCAGCCGGGGCACTGGTTCGGGGCCGCACCATACTGCTTGGCCCTGCTCCGGCCTGGGAGCTGGGTCGGGGGCCATACAAGTGGCTCAGCCCCGCTCTGGCTGTGGTGCTGGGTCGGGGGCCGTACATGAGGCTCAGCCCCGCTCCAGCCCGGGAGCTGGGTCGGTGCCGTACCACGTGCTCCAGCCGGGGCACTGGGTGCTCCAGCTGGGGCACTGGGTCGGTGCCATACCACGTGGCTCGGCCCTGCTCTGGCTGGGATGCCGGGTCGGGGGCCGTACACTACATGCTGGTTGGCCCCGCTCTGGACGGGGCACTGGGTCAGGACCGCACCACGCGGCTTGGTCCCGCTCCAACCGGGGAGCTGTGTCGGGAGCCGCACCACGCTTGAGGTAAGTACCGCTCGGAGCCTGCACCCCTGAGCCTCTCCCCACGCCCCAACCCACTGCCCCAGCCCTGATCCCCCTCCCGCTCGCCAAACCCCTTGATCCCAGCCCGGATCACCCTCCTACACCCCAAACTCCTCATCCCCAGCCCCACTCCAGAGCCCGCACCCCCTCCCGCACTCCAACCCCAATTTTGTGAGCATTCATGGCCTGCCATACAATTTCTATTCCCCTATGTGGCCCTTGGGCCAAAAAGTTTGCCCACCCCAGTATAGACTCTGTGTGTGTGTGTATATATACATATATATATATATAGAAGCACTATTAAAGAACTTATGTTTTACTATTAAAGAACTTATGTTTTTTAGTGGATCAATATCAAAATGTACCCGTGATAATTACTTAATACATTATAGAAAAATAGAGCCAGAA
The DNA here is from genome assembly GCF_965152275.1 of Natator depressus. Lineage (NCBI taxonomy): Eukaryota > Metazoa > Chordata > Testudines > Cheloniidae > Natator > Natator depressus. The sequence goes on from NC_134236.1 coordinate 126,613,988, forward strand.
GCAGGCACACTAACCAAATGCCTGTTAGGAGGCCACTAAAAAGAACTTTATATCGCTGTGACAAAGTGGGGTTATATTCATCTTGGTATGTTGCATGTGAGTCTTACTATCCTATACTAATACTGTGTGTACCTTAGTTTCCCTGTGTACTGCACCAGTACATAGGTGGTGGGAATTGGGTGTGTGATTTTTGCTGAGGCCCGCAGGGCAGGTGAGGCTGCCCAGCTGTTTGCACCTATGTAACCTGAGACCCAAGAGGCGGTATGGGACCAGGTGACACCTTTTGCCTGGGAAGCGAGACAAAGAGAAGGAGGAGGAGCATCAAGGAGGGTGTTGGAGGTTGGGTAGCTGGAAGTAGGCCGCCTGCGTGGGGGGACTGGAAGAGGGGGAATCCAGGGTGTCTGGACTTGCCTGAAAGTCACTGATGTCTGTAATAGCAAGCTGTGTTCTATGATGTGTTCCTTTTGACCAATAAACCTTCTGTTTTACCGGCTGGCTGAGAGTCACATCTGACTGTGGAGTTGGGGTGCAGGGCCCTCTGGCTTCCCCGGGAGCCCCGCCTGTGCGGACTTGCTGCAGGAATCACACAGTGTGAAAAGGGGATGCTGAATGCTCCAAGGTCAGACCCAGGAAGGTCGAAGCTGTGTAAACTTCTTGCCCTGGAGACAGTATGCTCAGAGAGAGGAGGCATTCTCCCCCAGAGTCCTGACTGGCTACTTATGGAGTAGTTCCAGACCATTGCCTGGTGACTCCGTGACAATTGCCACCTCTGATTATTTTTGCCTGGGGGGCACGGGGCTGGGGGTCTTTAGGGTCCCTGGAGTTTGAGAATTGAGAACAGACTCACTTGCAGATTATTCCAAAATCTAAGGCATGAGTTATTTTTTTAAATTGATGTGTATGGTCTGTAAATACTTTGAGCCATAACTATTTCTATTTACACTGCATGCAATTTTTCAATTTATTTGTTCTTAAATGCATTTTACAACAACTATTGTGGCAAATAATTGATTTCACAATGATTCATTGTGACAGAGTGTGTGGTTTTAATATATAATTGCAAGGTAAATCACCTAGAGAGAAATTGACAGAGATAGTATTGTCTTACATCTAGTTAATTCAAGGCTTCATTGGCTGAACTATAAACAAGGACTCAGGTACAGCCTGTCTCCTGCATCTTGGTAAAACCATAGGAAAGAGCAGCTGTCCTGCATGTGAGTGCTGATAGCTTACAACAAACAAGAAAATCAGCTGGGACAATGGAGATTGGACAGTGGACAAATGACAACGGCTGGATGACAGGTTTCAGAGTAGCAGCCGTGTTAGTCTGTATTCGCAAAAAGAAAAGGAGTACTTGTGGCACCTTAGAGACTAACCAATTTAGTTGAGCTGGATGGAGACAGAAAGTGCCTACTCAAGACTTAAAGGAGCAGATAGAGACTGTCTGAGGATCTTGAGAGTGGAGCTGGCCAGGAAGCAGAGTTGGGGAAACAGTGGAGCCTGTTAAACAATCACATCTGCTTGGTTTGAAACTTTATACTTCCAAGAGAGAGCTTTAAATAGTATTCAAGCTTCCTCCACCAGGTGCTCAAATCTCTTCAGGCTTCCAGGCTACCGCAGTTTCACAACTAAAACTTTGAGAAGCAGGCAAAGGAAGTTGGAGCACTGGTTCAAGCTTTCTCTAATGTGCGTGCCAAGTCTGAAACAGAGAAGACCATCTCCTCAGTCCCACACACAGACTAGCCTCTCTCTCCAGCCCCTTCACAAATGCATCTGCAGTCCCCACAGCTCCGTATGCAAAATTTTTTAAACCCAAATAATTCCTATAGAAAAAAGTTTGTTAAATTAGAGTTAAGGTTGAGTGTGTGTGTTTCCTCACAACAATGCAAATACTGAAAATCAAAGAAATCATAAGTTAAGGCAGAATTCACACAACTAATACCAGTCTCCAAGTGTTAGTCCACTACCGCTCTTCCTCACCAACACAAACACACTCAATTTCAGTGCAAAGGCACTATCACCTTCAATTACAGTTGACCAGAGAACAATTCTGTTTCGCGGCAACTTGCTGAGATGTTGAAATTAGTTTTTGTTCTGAATTGGCATGAAAGCAAAACCTTTCAAACATCAAGGGAGAGTGCATGGGTCGGGCACTGGCCTGTGGTGGGGGAGACCCCAGCTTCAAGTCTCTGCTCCACCTGATTCACAGCAGAGTTTTTATCCCAGATCACTCTGAATCTGACAGAATACTGTATAAGACTCACTTTCCCCTGCCTCAAAAAACTTCCTACCTTTTCAACGAAGACTTCATCAAAACTGGAATATCTCAGTGAAAACAATGTATTTTGATGAATTTTGTTAGTCTTGGTTTTCTCTGTTGATGCATACTTCTTGTTTTGCTCTCTTGACACTTCCTGTTTTGCTCTCCTGATCCAATCCACTTCCCTCCTGCACAGGGACTCTGAGGACACCAGAACTGTCCTCACCATTTCTTTTCTCATCAGAGGAAGCACATCACGAAAATGAGTGGGGTAAGCAGTGTATTAGTGAAGTGTATTAATATACCAATGAAACAACTGATTTGGAAGTGGGAGTTCTATGAAGTGCTGGACAAATTGTCATGACCTTGGGACTGATTGGCTAATAAGAGTTATTTGTGATGATGTGATGTTTCATAGACTGTGTTGTCACTGGATATCCTGCTGAAGTTTTTGTACGGAGTTCTGTGGACTATTCCAGAAGATTATCACCACCTCTTATAGTTCAGTTACAATTTTATTACACTCATTAGCCACCATATTTCCAGGAACTCAATGAACAATATTACAAGGAGTACAGCACTAATTTGAATGCTAGAAAGAATGCTATTTCGTTGGCTCTTAGTAATATTGCTAAAGTGGAAGAAAAACAAGAAATACACTATGCTAGAAGAAAGACTTGTAAATATGGGAAAACAACATTCAAGGTTAGGGACCATGTTATGTAAATGGTGGAGTCTTTTTAACTTGAAGTCTTTAAACCATGATTTGAGGACTTCAGTAACTCAGCCAGTAGTTAGGGTTTATTACAGGAGTGGGTGGGTGAGGTTCTGTGGCCTGCAACGTGCAGGAGGTCAGACTAGATGATCACGAGGGCCCCTTCTGATCTTAAAGTCTATGAGTTATTTTTCAGCTGTTCTCCAGACTCCTTCAAACACATCTGTCATTTTGAGACTTGCATTTGGATTTTTTATCCCTCTGCTGTTTATGGTATTTTGCTATGCATTCATTGTCAAAACCTTGGTGAAAGCTCAGAATTCCAAAAGAAACAAAGCAATATGTCTGATTATATTAATTGTCATTGTTTTCCTGGTTTGTCAAGTACCATATAACATGGTTCTTCTTGTGACTGCCATAAATATGGGTAAATTAAATAAACAGTGTGATAGTGAAAAGCAAATAGTCTTTGCAAAGTACATTACAGAAGCCCTGGCCTTCTTCCATTGTTGTTTGAACCCAGTGCTCTACGCATTTATTGGGGTGAAATTTAGAAGTTACTTTGTGAATACGATGAGGGATCTGTGGTGCCTGAGATACAAAAAATACAAAACCAAGAGTTCAAGGATAAGTTCTGATACCTATCACTCAAGGCAGACAAGTGAAATTATGAGTGACAATGTGTCATCCTTTACAATGTAATATGACTTCAACATTATTACGAAGGAGCTTTGATTATATTCATCCAACAATGCAAACCAATCTCATTATTCATGTCACAGCCAGTGATTTTGACTTTCCCACACCCTAAATAGTAGTTTCTATGATCTACAGCTCCCTCCATCAAAACTATTACTGTCACTGTCTAGCTAATGTTTATGCTGTTTTCAAATACAGGCACTTAAAATTCTCCAGAGAGCTAAATTTATCAAGCAACTTCCTTGATTCTAATGAAAAATTGCAAGTTTGTTTTGAACATTGCCTTGGTATTTTGGATTTAAAACAGGGCTCAACTCAGCTATCTCATATCATAACAACAATTTTAATAGAATAACAACAATTTTAAAAGCATCAGAGAGGCAAATTCACCACCAGCCCAACTCCATTTATACTTATGTTATTATTAATTATTCATATTGCAGTAATGTCTCGAGGTCCTGACTAAGACTGGGACCCCTTTCTGCTAGCATTGTACGTACACATAGTAAGAGACAGTCCCCGCACCAACGAGCTTGCATTCTGAATAGCCAAGACAGAGAATGGGAAGGGACATGATCAAGGTCACATAGTAGGGCTGTGGAAGAATGGTCTCCTGAGTCCCCGTGCAGTGCAGTGCCCTAACTACTGACTGCTGCCTCCCTATATAGTTGTGCCTTCTTATGTCAGCACTGAATTGTCCAGAGCCAATACTAGTATGGCTACTGAAGGGAACAGTTTGTTTTTTTAAAACTACACACTGAAAGGTTTGGGAACATCTCCTCAGTTTTTATCATCTGTGGAACAGAAAATAAGGTTTATCTGAGAAGAGATATTTTCCTGATTTGGCGGTGGAACTTCAGGTTTTCGACTCCTCCGAAACTGACCATTTTGTAAATTTGTCCTTGCGAAAGGCCAAAACACCATTCTGAATATTTTTCTGTTTGCTTTATTAAATGAAATTTTAAATTCACATGAGTGATTTCTGTTTTTCATTGAAGATGGCCTAACACGGCAGTATTTGGCTCACTTGATACTCTGGTATTTTATTTTATTTTATTGGACAAACGACATGGAGAAAAATCCTGAAGTTGTTTCTCAGTCCTTATTAGTCATTAAAATTTCTGTTGGGCTCAGTTGTGCTACCTGCTAAACTGATGCAAATCTGGACTAACTCCACAGACTTCAGAAATTACTCTGATATGATTGAGAGCAGAATTTGGTTCATTGACTGTAATGTAAGGTCTGCCAGAGTTAATACTGAGTAAGGACTTCAGTATTTGACCAGTTATGAATAAACCTTCAATACTTATACAATAAACTGTAAAATTATTAGTCAGTGCTGGAGAAATAAATTGCTTAATCTCTAAGGTGCCACAAGTACTCCTTTTCTTTTTGAGAATACAGACTAACACGGCTGTTACTCTAAAACAGTACAACCTAATCATGATCCAGCATAAAACTGGGATACATCTTTTATGCAATTTAGCTATTTCTCACCTTTTATATTTACACAAGTTTTCAGCAATAAAGATTCAGGATGAAACTTAACGGATTTTTTAAGTTATGCACAACACTCAGGAAAATATGTAAATAACACAGCTACTTAAAATGGTTGTTACAGTTTCTTTAATACTTCTGTTTAGTTAATTAAAAGTTCTGTTTGTTATGGGAGCTCATAAAATTGTAACAGCGGTCAGAAGAGAATAAGAGAAGAAGTAAGTCCCAGCCCTTCATAAATGGGATTGGTAGGAGAATATTCTAGACAGGAGCTTGGAATCTTGGAGGGAATGATTTTGGTTCTGAAGTGTAGCAAGCAATTTCAGTCTGAAATGGAGTTGGGGGGGGGGGGAAGGAGTAGAAAGGAGCAAAAGCAGCTGCTTTGCTTCAATCTCTACAAGCACAGCTCCTTTGCAGAACAGCTGAAATGTGGGGAAGTGACTCGCTAGATCCCGACAGGTGTCTGGGGAATAGTTTCTGCATGTGGACTGTTCCCTTCTCAGATCAGTATAAGTTCTGGCTTTGGCAGAGTAACTGCCCTCGCATGATTCTAACTGGCTGCAGAAGGGGGAAGCAGGCTGGAGCCAGCAAAGTGCCTGCCAGGGGCAGCATGACAGGGCCAAGAGCTGTGCTGCTGGTGCTGCTGGAGTACTGAGGGAGAGCACAGATGGGACATGCTACATGGGGACTGTTCACGTTGGAGCAATTTATCGACGTTTGTAAAGTAGTTTGAGATTTTCAGATATAAATGTTGTCTATTTTTTTTCTGACTCTTCAAATTTGGAAATTAGACATGGCTTTTATTGTTGATTAACTGTAAATTATACAAACATGATACAAATATATATCGATGTTTGTAAAGTAGTTTGAGATTTTCAGATATAAATGTTAAATCTATTTTTTTCATAAGAACGACCATATTGGGTCAGACCAAAGGTCCATCTAGCCCAGTATCTTGTCTTCCGACAGTGGCCAGTGCCAGGTGCCCCAGAGGGAAGGAACAGAACAGGTAATCAAGTGATCCATCCCCTGTCGCTCATTCCCAGCTTCTGGCAAACAGAGGGTAGGGACACCATTCCTGCCCATCCTGGCTAATAGCCATTGATGGACCTATCCTCCATGAACTTACCTAGTACTTTTTTTTTAACCCTGTTATGGTCTTGGCCTTCACAACATCCTCTGGCAAGGAATTCCACAGGTTGACTGTGCACTGTGTGAAAAAATACTTCCTTTTATTTGTTTTAAACCTGCTGCCTATTAATTTCATTTGGTGACCCCTAGTTCTTGTGTTATGAGAAGTAGTAAACAACACTTCCTTATCTACTTTGTTTACACCAGTCATGATTTTATAGACACCAGTCTGATTTTTCTGACACTCTCTTCAAATTTGGAAATTAGATATGGCTTTTATTGTTAATTAACTGTAAATTATACAAACATGATACAAAAATGCATATATATTAATACATATATTTACTCATATATAGCAAAGCATTCGTACTAGTAGACATTCCAGCAAATAAAACTTTGATAACTGATTGGCAGAAAAATAATACAGTTCCGTCTTCATTATCCTAAAGTTAAATAGCTGAAACAGGGTCACTTGATTACATTGAAAATGCCTTATTCATCTTAAAAACTTTATTATAGAGCCTATTCAATGTTTTTTCCTTCCCTTATCATTAGATACAAGATTCTGAAGTGTGTTTTGTGGTTTATAGTAGAAAATATCATTTAAAATATGTTTAATATTACTTCTATGATTTTTGCAAATGAACCTGCAACTGTAACAAATTTCCTAGGTAGCGCTTGAAAAACCTGTATAAATAAGATATACTTCTTATTCTGTATATATTGAAAAAGATAAACTCCTTGTCAATGTTCCCTCTAATTTTTTACATCCACCTGTGGAATTAATTTTGTTATGTGCACCAATATGGAGGTGATGTGTGGCAGGAGTGGGGCCGAGGGGTTTGGGGTGCCGGAGGGGGATCAGGGCCAGAGGGTTGGGGTGCAGGGGGGATGAGGGCTCTGGCTGGGGGCGTGGGCTCTGCGGTGGGGCCGGGGATGAGTGGTTTGCAGTACAGGCTGCTCCAGGGCTGCAGTGGGAAGAGAGGACTCGCCCCAGCAGCCTGGGGACAGGGGAGAGGTGCCTCTTGCTGGCCGTGGCAGCTCCAGGGCAGAAGGAAAAGCGCCTTTCACCAGCCGCGGCAGCTCCAGGGCCGGGGGAAAGGCGCCTCTTGCCAGCCGCGGCAGCTTCAGGGCCGGGGCAGAGGCGCCTCTTGCTAGCCGTGGCAGCTCCGGGGCCGGGGCAGAGGCCCCTCCCGCCCCTGCGCGGCCCTTGATAGAGGGAACTTAGCTCCTTATTGAATGCTGTGTGCTTTTCTTCACACAAATCCCATGATGGTTTGCATATTATTAAATTGTGGCGCGTGACTGATGATTTTGAAATGGTAGAGGACCTGAGGAAGCACTCACAATCCTGGCACCACGTTTTGTCCCTGTGACCCATGTGCAGAGACCCTCCACATCTGGATCTGCTCCAGTCAGTATGGAGGTGAGGTGGGGTGGGAATGAGGGGTGGACAGACTTTGACACTGTCCCCTGGCCACAGAGGACAGGACTGGGGATCTGCAAGCAACAAGGCAGTAGGAGTGCAAAGACTGAGTAGACACACAGTATCCCTTCCCTAGCCTCTCCCTTCCTTTTAAAATAGCTCTGAAGGCAGTTGCTGGAAGGAGAAACTTTGCTGCCAGTGAGTCTGAGTGAATGGGGAGGGTCCTGGAGTAGGTGTGTAGACACAGAACCTCCATGCAGATGAAGCTGAGCTCCTCAGGATCACCAAAATCTGCACAGATGTCAAGAGATCCTGCAGGGTTTGTGTGCTTATCCTGTGTGAGTGTGTTTAAACTCTACCCCCTCAACAGAAACATTTGGAAGAAACTTTTTGGGGGTTTCCTGCCTGTGGGAATGATCTGGAGCCTAGTGATTAGCATATTAGAAGCTGAAGGCATCACTAAACAGAGTACACAAAATCTATAGAACTCAATGCTATATTCCTTGCCAGACAACTAAATAAATGGATCATAGTTTGTTTCAAAGACATCTTTACACAGTGGTCAAGGGGAAGTAACAAAAATGCATACTTAGCTGCTTGATAAGCAGCATACAAACTGCAAGCCACCCAGAAGTCACAGTGCCATTATCATGTATATATCTTCATCATTATAAGAACATAAGAATGCCAATACTGAGTCAGAGCAGAGGTCCCTCTAGCCCACTATCCTGTCTTTCAGAGGGAATGAACAGAACTGGGAAATTGTGGAGTGATCCATCGGTCCTCCAGTCCCTGCTTCTGGCAGTCAGAGGTTTTGGGACACCTGGAGCATGGGGTTGTGTCCCTGACCATCTTGGCTAACAGCCATTGATGGTCCTATCCTCCATGAACTTATCTAATTCTTTTTTTGAACCCAGTTTGGCCTTCACGTCATCCTCTGGCAATGAGTTCTAAAGATAGACTGTGTGTTTTGTGAAAAAATGTTGCCTCATGTTTATTTTAAACCTGCTGCCTAATAATTTCATGAGGTGACCCCCGATTCTTGTGTTATATAAAGGGGTATATAACACTTCCCTATTCACTTTTCCACACCATTCATGATTTTATAGACCTCTATCCTATCCCCCCTCAGTTATCTCTTTCCTAAGTCCCAAGCTTTTTAATCACTCCTTGTATGGAACACGAGTCGAACACCCCTAATCAGATTTGTCGTCTTTTTCTGTACCTTTTCTAATTCAAACACATCATTTCTAAGATGGGGAAACCAGAACAGCACTCAGTATTGAAGGTGTGGCCATACCATGGATTTATATAGTGGCATTATGATATTTTCTGTCTCATTAGCTATCCCTTTCTTAATGGTTCCTCACATTCTGACTCCTGCTACACACTGAGCAGATGTTTCCAGAAAATTATCCATGATGACTCCAAGGTCTCTTTCTTGAATGGTAACAGTGAATTTAGAACTCATCATTTTGTATGTATTGTTAGGATTTTTTTTTTCAAGGTGCATTACTTTTCACTTGTCAACAGTGAATTTCATCTGCCATTTTGTTGCTCAGTCACCCGGTTTTGTGAGATGCCTTTGTATGTCTTCAGTCAGCTTTGGACTTAACTATGTTGAGTAATTTAGTATCATCTGCAAACTTCATCACCTCACTATTTAGTCCTTTTCCAGATCATTTATGAATATCTTGAATAGCATGAGTCCTAGTACATATCCTGGGGGAACTCCACTACTGAGCACTTTCCATTCTGAAAACAGACCATTTATTCCTATATTTTGTTTCCTACCTTTTAACCAGATACTGATGCATGAGAGGTCCTTCCCTCTTAATTCATGATTAAGGCTACGTTTTAGTCATGGGTATTTTTAGTAAAAGTCATGTTCAGGTCACGGGCAATAAACAAAAATGTACAGCCCTTGACTACCTGTCCATGACTTGTACTATACACCACTGACTAAATCTTGTGGGGGGAGAGGGCGGCAGCCAGGGGGCACCATGGGTGCTCAGGGGTGGCCTGGGACCCCGCTAGTACCGGGGGGCGGGGGACAGGCCGCCACTGATGCTGGGGGGCGAAGGGATTGGCAGGGCGGGTAGGCTCCCTACCCGGCTCCTCATGGCTCCCCGGAAGTGGCACCATGTCCCTTCCTCAGCTCCTAGCTCTGTGCGCTGGCCCCCACCCCAAGTGCCGGCTCCGCAGCTCCCATTGGCCAGGAACCAGGGCCAATGGGAGCTGCGGGGGCAGTGTCTGCAGGCAGAGGCAGGGGTCTGCTAGGAGCTGAGGGAGGGGGATGTCACCGCTTCTGGGGAGCCTCCCAAAGTAAGCACCGCCCAGAGCCTGCCTCATCCCCACCTGCGCCCCAACCCCCAGCCCTGAGCCCTCTTCTACATGCACCCAAAATCCTGCTGCTGGGGCAGGGGGAGGCAAAGGGGCCGGTGGCCCAAGACTGCCTTAGCAGCGTCTGGTGTGGCTGGCCCAGGGGCTGACCGAACTCCTCAGGTGTCTCCGTGACCTGCGTGACAAACTCGTAGTCTTACCCATGACTGCTTATTCTGTTTAAGAGCCTTTGGTGTTGGACCTTGTCAAAAGCTTTCTGAAAGTCCAAGTACACTATAGCACAGGGAGGGCAAACTACGGCCCACGAGCTGGATCCGGCCCATCAGGGCTTTGAATCTGGCACGCGGGATTGCCAGCCCCATGGCGCAGTGGGCCTAAGGCAGGCTTCCTGCCTGCCCTGGCTTCGCACCGCTCCCAGAAGTGGCCAGCCCCACGTCCCTGTGGCCCCTGGGCACTTGTTACTATGCAGGAAAGAGTTATATTTTGTTTCTTCTGTTCATGATAAAAAGAAGAAGGATCATATAATTATATGAAATATAGAAAGTAACTATGTCCTATATACACTTACTTATTAAAATTGTATATGACAGCCAAGACTGAAACATGATGATATAGCACCTTGTTTCAAGCCTACCACAATGCTTTTTTGCATTAAAGCTGTAATTGAATTTTTTTTTTCCGTACCTCATTATTTCCTGAACAGCTCAAAGAGGAACTCCTTTTGAGTTCCCATATTTGTAATCAGGCCTTTCCTGGCTATTGTTTCTAAGACATCTGTGTTACTTTTGTCTTTTCAAGAACTAGAAGTTATTGCAGAATTTTACCAAAAGCGGTCCATGGCATTTTACAGACAAATAAAAATGACATGTCTTTGCTCCAAGGAGCGTGCCATATAAGCACAGCAACAAATGACTATAAACCAAGGGACGGTGCCGAGTGTATATGGGAGAACAAATTACAACAGTGTAATATCCTCTGATATTCTTAATGTTACTGATGAATCCTTTTGTTTCCTCTCTATTGTTAGAAAATACTAGGATTGGTAGATGGTGTCAGGAATGAAGGCTGTCTGGAGTAGTGACAGAAGGACTGTGGTGTGGTAGAATTATTTTTAGGACAGTGTCATCTATAGTTTTTATGCCAAGATAGTAATGATCAAATCCCATGTTTACAGTTTTAGGGTGTCAGCTGGTCACCACAGTAGTCAGAAAAGGGAAATTATTTAAAAAAAAAAACTTTTGAGGTAGTCTTTACACATCATAAAGAATCAGAAAGAAACACAGTCTTTTGCTTTGAAGTTCACTCTTATCACCACAAAGTGCAGTGAAGTCAAATTATTTTTTCAACTTCAGCTCCTTTGTAGTGATAATTCACAAAGAGCCAAATCCTGCTTGTCTTTCTAACATAAATGGAAGTATTGACTTCAGCAGGGTGAGTACAGAGAGCAAATATAGCAGCAAGAGTTAATATACTAATGCTAATATATCAAATGTTTTCTGCTAATGAGAATAACGTGGCCTTGTCTATCTTCAAAAAGGGGAAAGAGGAGGATGTACAAAATTATAAACCAATCAGCATAATTTTGATCCCTAGAAAGATACTGAAACAAATCATTAAACAATTTGTTCAAACCTAGAGAATAATAAGGTTATAAGTAATAGCCAAATACCAAGAACAAATAATGTTAAACCAACCTAATTTCCTTCTTTGACAGGGTATTGGAATTATTTGAAATTATTCATATTAATATGGGAAACCATCAAACATTAATTTAACCATAAATTCCTTTATTAAATTTAAAGGCCAAATGCTACTTATAGAATAGCTCTAAACATACCTAAAAAGCCTAAATAATGAGCAATTTACTATGTCTGAACAGTAACAAAACATTTATAAGCATTTGATTAAGAAACTTACAAACAGGCTAAACCTAGTGGTGCTTAGACTCATATTGGTTGGCTCCAGCGTGGTCAGGCAGCAGGTATTAAAAATGAATCCTTTAAGAGCTTACTTTTTATATCCTTTAACAAACACATACTGTCACCTCCCATTACTGACTCCAGCTAAAAACCAATTTGAGACCATTCACTCTTATTTCCAGTCTTAACACAGATAAGGTTTTACAATCTCCTTTCTCATCAGGCTTTTCCTCCCCTCCTTCTTGATGACCAACAGTTTTTCTTTTGCACTTGGGTTCACACAGGCCCTAATTTTTGACATAACACTGGTATGTGTGGTGGGAATGACCATGCTGGATCATTTAGAGACAAATTTATTTTGTCTTATTTAAAACCATCTGCAGTCACCCTTATTGGTCAGAGGCCTTCTTTTTAGAAACTTCCCCTTATTTCATTAGTTATTCTTGGAACCAGACATCCTTACCACTTTATTCCTTCTGACCTTTTAAATTATTATTTTCAAGGCATTCCTTCTACTTCCAAGTCAGGTCCTTTCTTTACAACACATATATAGTTCCTTAAGTTAACTCTAATTCTTTAATTTCATATTTACCTTACAAAGGGTAACTGGCCTAGTGGATAGCAGGAAGCAGTAGATGTGATACAGCTGGATTTTATTAAGGCTTTTGATGCAATCCCATATGACAGTCTCATAAGCAAACTAGGGAAATATGATCTAAATAAAATTACTAGAAGGTAAATGCTTGTGAACTGGACTCCCGGTACAACAGAGGTACTGGCTGTCTAAGAAGGCTGCGACTGTGGTGGTTTTTTAAGTGAAAGCCTGGGTTTGGGAGGAATTTGGAAAGACCATGGAGAATGGCTACTGGATGGTCTCAAAGGTGTTCTGGCAAACCATTTGTCGCCTTAGGAGAGGTCAGTGGGACATTGCTCAGGCTGTTCCCAGCCAGGGTGGTGAAACACTGGCCTCAACTGAGGAGAATGTTGAAAGGTGGAAGGAGCACTTTGAGGAAGTCCTCAACCCAGTGGACACACCTTCCTTTCAGGAGGCAGTTCTGGAATCCCCCAGTGAGATTGGATCTATTTCTATTGTAGCGGTCGCTACAGCAGTAAAGTGCCTTCGTAGTGGTAAGGCAACAGGGGTGGACAAGATTCATCTAGAGATGTTGAAACCACTGGACAATGTTGGGGTGTTGTGGTTAATGTGCCTCTTCAATGTTGCACGGAAGGCAGGTGCAGTACCTCTGGACTATCAAACCGGGGTGGTGGTCCAGATTTTTAAGAATGGAGACTAGCAGGTGTGTTCCAGCTACAGGGGGAATCATACTCCTCAGCCTCCCCAGCAAAGCCTATGCCAGGGTGTTAGAGAGGAGGCTATGCCCATTAGCTGAACCTCAGATTCAGGAGGAAAAATGCAGATTCCATCCCAGCCATGGAACAACGGACCAGCTCTTTGCTCTCTCGCAGATATTTGAGGGGTCGTTGGAGTTTGCTAATGTAGTCTATTTTTGTTTTGTAGCCCTGGAGAAGGCATATGATTGCGTTCCTCAAGCTATTTTGTGGGAAGTGTTTTTTGGGAGTATGAGGCGCCGGTGCCACTTTTGCGTGCTATCCAGTCCCTCTATTCTCGGAGTGAGTTGTGTTTGTATTCTTGGCATTAAGTCGAGTTTGTTTAAGGTGGGTGTTGGAGTGCACCAACAGTGTGTCTTGTCCTCACTCTTGTTCATGATTTTCATGGGCAGGATATCAAGGCGCAGCTGAGCTGTGGAGTGCCTCCGGTATGGGGACTTGGAGATGGCATCTCTGCTATTTGCAGATGATGTCCTTCTTGCTTCTTCTGACTGCGATCTCCAATGCACACGCGAATGTTTCACTGCCAAGTGTGAAGCAGCTGGGATGGGAATCAGCACCTCCAAATCAGAGGTCATGGTCCTTTTCCAGAAGAAAATCGACTGTTCTCTCTAGGTGAAGGGGGAGCAGCTGCCCTTAGTGGACAAGTTCAAGTATCTAGGGGTCTTGTTCACAAGTGATGGTAAGCAGGAGCATGAGATTGACCTGCAGATTGGTGCGGCAGCGGCAGTGATGAGGGTGCTGTACCGATCTGTGGTGGTGAAGCGGGAGCTGAGTACTCGGATGAAGCTCTCAGTTTACAGGTCAATCTATGTCCACATCCTCACTTATAGTCATGAACTTTGGGTAATGACCGAAAGGATGAGATAGCAGGTAAAAGCCTTAGAAATGAGGTTTCTCCATAGGATGGCTGGGCTTACTCTCCGAGACAGGATGAGGGGCTCAGCTATTTGGGAGAGCCTCGGACTAGAGCTGCTACACCTCCAGATCAAGAGGAGCCAGCTGATGTGGTTTGGGCACCTGATAAGGATGGCCCCTGGAAAGCTTCCTTTGGAACTCTACCGGGCACGTCTCACAGGGAGGAGCCCTAAGGCCGACCCAGGACACACTGAAGGGGTTATATCTCCTGGCTGGCCTGGAAACGCTGGGGAATATCTCCCCCACTTTCAAGAGGAGCTGGAACCTGTTGCGGAAGAAAGGGAAGTCTGGTTCTCCCCACTCTCCATGCTGCTGCCACAACCCTCACCAGGAAAATGGCATAAAGGAAAAATAAAAGTAAATGCATAACTGGCTGAAAGACCATTCTCAAAAGTAGTTATTAATGGTTAACTGCCAAACTAGAAGGATGTATCTAGTGGGCTCCCACAAAGGTCTGTCCCTGGGTTTGGTATTATTGAATATTTTCAGTAAGGACTTGGAGAGTGGAAGGGATAGTATGCTTATAAAATTTGCAGATGACATCAAGGTGAGAGAGGTTGCAAGCACTTTGGAGGACAGGATTAGAATTCAAAATGATCTTGATGAATTGGAGAATTGGTCTGAAATCAGTAAGATGAAATTCAATAAAGATGTGCGAAATACTACACTTAGGAAAGAAAAATCAAATGTACAAATACAAAATGGAGAGTAACTGACTGGGCAGTAGAACTGAAAAAAGGATCTGGGCCCTGGTCTACACTAGGACTTTAGGTCGAATTTAGCAGCATTAAATCGATGTAAACCTGCACCCGTCCACACGATGAAGCCCTTTATTTCGACTTAAAGGGCTCTTAAAATCGATTTCCTTACTCCACCCCTGACAAGTGGATTAGCGCTTAAATCGGCCTTGCCGGGTCGAATTTGGGGTACTGTGGACACAATTCAACGGTATTGGCCTCCGGGAGCTATCCCAGAGTGCTCCATTTTGACCGCTCTGGACAGCACTCTCAACTCAGATGCACTGGCCAGGTAGACAGGAAAAGAACCGCGAACTTTTGAATCTCATTTCCTGTTTGGCCAGCGTGGCAAGCTGCAGGTGACCATGCAGAGCTCATCAGCAGAGGTGACCATGATGGAGTCTCAGAATCGCAAAAGAGCTCCAGCATGGACGGAACGGGAGGTACGGGATCCGATCGCTGTATGGGGAGAGGAATCCGTGCTATCAGAACTCCGTTCCAGTTTTCGAAATGCCAAAACCTTTGTCAAAATCTCCCAGGGCATGAAGGACAGAGGCCATAACAGGGACCCGAAGCAGTGCTGCGTGAAACTTAAGTAGCTGAGGCAAGCCTACCAGAAAACCAGAGAGGCTAATGGCCGCTCCGGGTCAGAGCCCCAAACATGCCGCTTCTATGATGAGCTACATGCCATTTTAGGGGGTTCAGCCACCACTACCCCAGCTGTGTTGTTTGACTCCTTCAATGGAGATGGAGGCAACACGGAAGCAGGTTTTGGGGACGAAGAAGATAGCTCACAGCAAGCAAGCGGAGAAACCGGTTTTCCCGACAGCCAGGAACTGTTTCTCACCCTGGACCTGGAGCCAGTACCCCCTGAACCCACCCAAGGCTGCCTCCTGGACCCAGCAGGCGGAGAAGGGACCTCCGGTGAGTGTACCTTTTAAAATACTATACATGGTTTAAAAGCAAGCATGTGAAAGGATTACTTTGCCCTGGCATTCGCGGCTCTCCTGGATATACTCCCAAAGCCTTTGCAAAAGGTTTCTGGGGAGGGCAGACTTATTGCGTCCTTCATGGTAGGACACTTTACCACTCCAGGCCAGTAACACGTACTCGGGAATCATTGTACAACAAAGCATTGCAGTGTATGTTTGCTGGCGTTCAAGCAACATCCGTTCTTTATCTCTCTGTGTTATCCTCAGGAGAGTGAGATATAATCCATGGTCACCTGGTTGAAATAGGGTGCTTTTCTTCAGGGGACACTCAGAGGAGCCCATTCCTGCTGGGCTGTTTGCCTGCGGCTGAACAGAAATGTTCCCTGCTGTTAGCCACAGGGAGGGGGGAGGGTTGAGGGGGTAGCCACGCGGTGGGGGGAGGCAAAATGCGACCTTGTAACGAAAGCACATGTGCTATGTATGTAATGTTAACAGCAAGGTTTACCCTGAAAGAGTGTAGCCAGTGTTTTATAAAATGTGTCTTTTTAAATACCGCTGTCCCTTTTCTTTTCTCCACCAGCTGCATGTGTTTCAGTGATCACAGGATCTTCTCCTTCCCAGCAGCTAGTGAAGATTAGAAAGAAAAAAAAAACGCACTCGAGATGAAATGTTCTCCGAGCTCATGCTGTCCTCCCACACTGACAGAGCACAGACGAATGCGTGGAGGCAAATAATGTCAGACTGCAGGAAAGCACAGAATGACCAGGAGGAGAGGTGGCGGGCTGAAGAGAGTAAGTGGCGGGCTGAAGAGAGGGCTGAAGCTCGAATGTGGCGGCAGCGTGATGAGAGGAGGCAGGATTCAATGCTGAGGCTGCTGGAGGACCAAACCAGTATGCTCCAGTGTATGGTTGAGCTGCAGCAAAGGCAGCTGGAGCACAGACTGCCACTACAGCCCCTGTGTAACCAACCGCCCTCCTCCCCAAGTTCCATAGCCTCCACACCCAGACGCCCAAGAACGCAGTGGGGGGGCCACCGGCCAACCAGCCACTCCACCACAGAGGATTGCCCCAAAAAAAGAAGGCTGTCATTCAATAAATTTTAAAGTTGTAAACTTTTAAAGTGCTGTGTGGCATTTTCCTTCCCTCCTCCACCACCCCTCCTGGGCTACTTTGGTAGTCATCCCCCTATTTGTGTGATGAATGAATAAAGAATGCATGAATGTGAAGCAACAATGACTTTATTGCCTCTGCAAGCGGTGATCAAAGGGAGGAGGGGAGGGTGGTTAGCTTACAGGGAAGTAGAGTGAACCAAGGGGCGGGGGGTTTCATCAAGGAGAAACAAACAGAACTTTCACACCGTAGCCTGGCCAGTCATGAAACTGGTTTTCAAAGCCTCTCTGATGCGTACCGCACCCTCCTGTGCTCTTCTAACCACCCTGGTGTCTGGCTGCGCGTAACCAGCAGCCAGGCGATTTGCCTCAACCTCCCACCCCGCCATAAACGTCTCCCCCTTACTCTCACAGATATTGTGGAGCACACAGCAAGCAGTAATAACAGTGGGAATATTGGTTTCGCTGAGGTCTAAGCGAGTCAGTAAACTGCGCCAGCGCGCCTTTAAACGTCCAAATGCACATTCTACCACCATTCTGCACTTGCTCAGCCTGTAGTTGAACAGCTCGTGACTGCTGTCCAGGCTGCCTGTGTACGGCTTCATGAGCCATGGCATTAAGGGGTAGGCTGGGTCCCCAAGGATACATATAGGCATTTCAACATCACCAACAGTTATTTTCTGGTCTGGGAATAAAGTCCCTTCTTGAAGCTTTTGAAACAGACCAGAGTTCCTGAAGATGCGAGCGTCATGTACCTTTCCCGGCCATCCCACGCTGATGTTGGTGAAACGTCCCTTGTGATCCACCAGAGCTTGCAGCACTATTGAAAAGTACCCCTTGCGGTTTATGTACTCGCCGGCTTGGTGCTCCAGTCCCAAGATAGGGATATGGGTTCCGTCTATGGCCCCACCACAGTTAGGGAATCCCATTGCAGCAAAGCCATCCACTATGACCTGCACATTTCCCAGGGTCACTACCCTTGATATCAGCAGATCTTTGATTGCGTGGGCTACTTGCATCACAGCAGCCCCCACAGTAGATTTGCCCACTCCAAATTGATTCCCAACTGACCGGTAGCTGTCTGGCGTTGCAAGCTTCCACAGGGCTATCGCCACTCGCTTCTCAACTGTGAGGGCTGCTCTCATCTTGGTATTCATGCGCTTCAGGGCAGGGGAAAGCAAGTCATAAAGTTCCATGAAAGTGCCCTTATGCATGCGAAAGTTTCGCAGCCACTGGGAATCGTCCCAGACCTGCAACACTATGCGGTCCCACCAGTCTGTACTTGTTTCCCGAGCCCAGAATCGGCGTTCCACAGCATGAACCTGCCCCATTAGCACCATGATGCATGCATTGGCAGGGCCCATGCTTTCAGAGAAATCTGTGTCCATGTCCTGATCATTCACGTGACCGTGCTGACGTCGCCTCCTCGCCCGGTAGCGCTTTGCCAGGTTCTGGTGCTGCATATACTGCTGGATAATGCGTGTGGTGTTTAATGTGCTCCTAATTGCCAAAGTGAGCTGAGCGGACTCCATGCTTGCCTTGGTATGGCGTCCGCACAGAAAAAAGGCGCGGAACGATTGTCTGCCGTTGCTCTGACGGAGGGAGGGGCGACTGACGACACGGCTTACAGGGTTGGCTTCAGGGGGCTAAAATCCACAAAGGGGGTGGCTTTACATCAAGGAGTAGTTCAGGCAGGACTTCACGGATGGTTCCAATAAGAAATGGTGCACCTAAGTTATTGTTCTTATTGGAACAAGGAGGTTAGCCTGGCCTCTGATTGATACATGGCTAGATTTACCTCGCTGCACCTTCTCTGTGAGTGACTGCAGTGTGATCTAGAGGAATGAGTCCCCTAGACAGGGGAAGAGGCAAATGAGTACAAAACAAATCTGGTCTATTTCTTGTTTTGATCCACTCCATCTATCTTTTACATCTTTGGCTGGCAGCAGACGGTGCAGAAGGACTGCATGCCATCCACATCTCATGGCTGCTCGGCAGAAGATGGCACAGTACGATTGCTAGCCATCCTCATCTCTTGCCTGCCTGGCAGAAGATGGTACAATACGACTGCTAGCAATCCGTATTGCCTGCCTGCTCACCATTAGATGGTTCAATACGACTGACTGCAGGACTAAAGAGAATGACCTGGTCAAGTCACCAAAAATTTAGTCCCTGCGCCCATGTCTGCCCAGGCGCTCCCAGCCGACGTGGCCAGGAGCACCTCGGACATGACGAGGACGGCTATCAGTCATACTGCACCGTCTGCTGCCAGAAGGCAATGGGTTGCTGCTACTGTGTAGCAATGCCGTACCGTGTCTGCCAGCACCCAGGAGACATACGGTGACGGTTACCTGAGCGGGCTCCATGCTTGCGGTGGTATGGCGTCCGCACAGGTAACTCAGGAAAAAAGGCGCGAAACGATTGTCTGCCCTTGCCTTCACGGAGGGAGGGAGGGAACGGGGGCCGGACAATATGTACCCAGAACCACCCGCGACAATGTTTTAGCCCAATCAGAGTGCTCCATTGGGCTGCTCTGGACAGCACTCTCAACTCAGATGCACGATTGTTTGCCGTTGCTCTGACGCAGGGAGGGGCGACTGAGGACACGGCTTACAGGGTTGACTTCACGGAGGGTTCCAATAAGAAATGGTGCACCTAAGTTATTGTTCTTATTGGAACAAGGAGGTTAGCCTGGCCTCTGATTGATACATGGCTAGATTTACCTCGCTGCACCTTCTCTGTGAGTGACTGCAGTGTGACCTAGAGGAATGAGTCCCCTAGACAGGGGAGGAGGCAAATGAGTACAAAACAAATCTGGTCTATTTCTTGTTTTGATCCACTCCATCTATCTTTTACATCTTTGGCTGGCAGCAGACGGTGCAGAAGGACATATTGCCTGCCTGCTCACCATAAGACGGTTCAATAGGACTGACTGCCGGACTTAAGAGAATGACCTGGTCAAGTCACTAAAAATTTAGTCCCTGCGCCCATGTCTGCCCAGGCGCTCCTGATCGACCTCACACAGGCGACCAGGAGTACCTCGGACATGACGATGACGGCTACCAGTCGTATTGTACCGTCTGCTGCCACAAGGCAATGGGTTGCTGCTACTGTGTAGCAATGCCATACCGCGTCTGCCAGCACCCAGGAGACATACGGTGACGGTTACCTGAGCGGGCTCCATGCTTGCGGTGGTATGGCGTCCGCACAGGTAACTCAGGAAAAAAGGCCAAAACGATTGTCTGCCCTTGCTTTCACGGAGGGAGGGAGGGAGGGAAGGGGGGACTGACGATATGTACCCAGAACCACCCGCGACAATGTTTCAGCCCCATCAGGCATTGGGATCTCAACCCAGAATTCCAATGGGCAGCGGAGACTGCGGGAACTGTGGGATAGCTACCCACAGTGCAAGTCGACTCTAGCCTCGGTACTGTGGAAGCACTCCGCCGAGTTAATGCACTTAATGCACTTCTGTGGGGACACACACACTCGAATATATAAAACCGACTTCTATAAATTCGACCTTATTCCGTAGTGTAGACATACCCTGGGGGTAATAGCGGATCACAAATTGAATATGAGTCAATAGTGTGATGCTGTTGTGAAAAAAGACATGTCATATGTAGAGTCATATGTAAGACATAGGAGACTGGTGAGGTATCAGGTGTACTGTGTACACAACACTTCAAGACAGATGTAAACAAATTGGAGAGACTCAAGAAGAGAGCAACAAAAAAATAAGTTTAGAAAACATGATCTTTCTAACTATAAGTATAATTATATACTGCAACAAGTTACCTAGGAAGGATATGGAGCCCCCATCTTTGGAGGTTTTTAAGAACAGGTTAGACAAACATCTGTCAGGGATGATCTAGATCAGGGGTTCTCAAACTGGGGATTGGGACCCCTCAGGGGGTCGCAAGGTTATTACATGGGGGTCGCAAACTGTCAACCTCTACCCCACACACCACTTTGCCTCCCACATTTATAATGGTGTTAAATATATAAAAAAGTGTTTTTAATGTATAAGGGGGGTTGCATTCAGAGGCTTGGTATGTGAAAAGGGTCACCAGTACAAAAGTCTGAGAACCCCTGATCTAGATCTACTTAATCCTGCCTCAATGTAGGAGGATGGACTAGACCTCAGGGGCCCTTCCAGCGCTACATTTTTGGATTCTGTGTTTTGCTTATGGCAATATTTTGCAAAACTAGGTTAAAAACATTTTTTATAATTTTGAAGGAGAAGGGGGAAAAAAGGTAAGTTTAAGCATTGATTTTAATGGGGTTTTACATTACGGTAACGGTTTGCCCACGCAGAGCAGCTTTCAGGATCAGGACTTTAGACTGCAATACTACATTCTTTGCATCACTCTAGGTATGAGCTCAATCATTCAGCAATACATGCAGCAGGAAGGACAGAGAAATATTAACATGGTGAAACAGGCCATGGCGTTGCTAAAATCGGACTTCTCAGATTTCTTTTTAAAATAGTCTTAACGTTGAATTGTGTCAAGGGAAAATAGTATGTAGCTTATTAGTGCCACCTATTGCATGTTTCTGGAAACAATATACCAATCAACAATACATGTATACTAGTGTACAGTATCTGCATCTTATGGTTAACCACTTTGAATTTTCTTAACTCATCTTTTAAAATGTTTAATTATATATTTCATTTGGGGTTTCTTCATTTCCTGAACTTCCCCCTCATTTCTATAATTTACTACAAATAGATACAAAGTTTTCTTTACAAACATACTGCAAAGAAGAATCACATACTGTAAAGCATTTGCATGTCTTAATATATAGCATTAGTAATGCCTTACATGTTCAAGGCACTGCACAACCATTAATTAATTAATCTTCACAAAATCTCTTTGAGGTAAATAAATAGTCATCTATAAAATACTTATCTTAACAATATTCCAAACATAATTTCATCCAAACCACTTGCTCCCTCATTTTCTTTGGTCGAACAGTATTTTTTCAACAGTATTAACAAATGTTAAAACATTTAGAGAATCCTCAGTCTCTTTTTTGTTTTAAATCTGTGGTAACTCTGCATATAGAATTTAATTTGCATCCCCCTCCCTTAGTTGCATGTTTGCTTATCAACAGGTGTTGGATCAGGCCAACTCCTGTTGGCTTACTCACACAAATAGTCCCATAAATTGAGTAATTAAGCAGAGCAGGATTTGGTCCCAAGAGCATTTTTAAAGTGATTCTCAATTTTTGCTGTGGGTAATGTGCTGTTCATCTGCATCAAATCTCATGTTTACAGTTTTAGGGTGTCCGCTGATCACCACAGTAGTCAGAAAAGGGAAATTATTTAAAAAAAAAAACCAAAACTTTTTCCTAAAGTTCTGCTGCTTTTGCTGTGAAACATTCTACTGAAATGAATGTTACTCAGTGAAGTTGAAACAACTGGGAGAACTACTCAGTTATATTAACAGTAGAGTGGATCAGAAATATTTTCACAAACTTTTTAATGAAAAATACCTGATTACATTTTAGTGATTTTTTAAAATTTTGATCAAAATTTTTCAAAACTAAATTTTTCTGAAACTTTTAAACTCTCCCCCCAACTGAAAAAAGCAATGTGTGGGGACATAAAAGAGTGAAAGTAGAGAAAAAATGCCACTCACTCTCTCCCTTTTCTTTTACTCCTTCCTCTTTTTCCCCCCAGCAGGAAAAAAAAAGCATTGATCCCACGGACACAAAACTGAAATGTAGAGGGAAAAAAGTATTGAAAACCCCAAAAATATTCATAGGAAGTTGTTGAAAGTGAAAAATTCATTTTTAAATATTTCATTGAATATACTTATCTGTTTTCAACCAGCTATAATTAATATGTGAAAGTATCAAATTAAGATAAAAGCAATTTTAATTATCTGAATTTATGTTTTCAGTTTTCACACAGCAGAACCACCCATTATCCTAATTATTCTACACCAGAGTTTCTCAAACTGTGGTCCATGGGCCACCGGTGGTCCGCGACCTCCATTCAGGTGGTCCATTCAGGTGGCCGCACACAAGAGAAAGAAGGGCCACCCACCTAATTAGTGGAGATACACAGGCGTGGCTCCACTAATTAGGTGCCTGGACCCTGGAGAAGACGCACAGGTGAGGTGATGGCCTTGGGGGAATAAGGGGTAGGTGGAAGGGGCAGTGGGGTGAGAAGAGGGGGTGGAGGGAATATGGGACATGTAGGGCTGTGATGGCCAGAGAAAGAGATGACTTTCTCCAGCTCCAGGGCTGTGGCTACCAGGGAGAGATGGCCCTCCTTCCAGCCTCAGCTCTGTGGTGGGGGGAGACCCCCTTCCTTCCCAGCTTCAGGGCTGCCGTGGCGGGGGAGAGAGGGCACATCCATCGCATTAGAAAGGTAAGACTATTGATATTAAAATGAGTTGTGTGCTTTTATTTGTAGTACAAAAAAAGTTAATAATTATTAAGGGGTTTTTAGATAGCACTTTTATCCAAAGTGCTTTACAGTAGTTAGCTAACGGTACAAACAACATTTGGAAAGATCATGAGGTGGTCCACTGAGACCCTCAGCAATTTTCAAGTGGTCCATGGGTGGGGGTTGAGAACCACTCTTCTACACCATTTTGCTGTTATGAGTCAAACTCAGATGGTGATTTAAACTATGTAGCTGGTGTAAATTTATCAGCAAAAAAGTGGGAAGTGATCAAGAAGCACTCTTTGGATGGATTTTGCATTCAGGCCATTTCAGCAAGGCACTTTAAGCAGGTACCTAAATTTAAGCACGTACCTAAATTTAAGCACAAAACTCATCCTTATTTGACAAAGCACTTAAACACCTGGTTAATTTCAGGCACGTGCACAATTTCCCTGGATTTCCAGGGATGCTTAACCGCCCCCCCTTGATTTCCTTGAGGTCCATGGGACCGTGCCTCCTTGAGCGCTTTGTTGAGCAGGGAGAGGATTGCTCACGTGCTCCACGTGAGGCAGCAGTTTCGCTGGGGGGGAGGGCATTGGATAGGTGCCAGACGGTGAAATAACTTGCTTGGGGAGCTGTTAAGCGTGAATAGCCTGGACAGGAACGACCGAGTCCCGGCCCTCTGTCTGACCCCCTCCGTTACTAGCGGGTTTTCCAGCTGCACCCCGGCCCGCGCTCTCCACCGAGGGTTCCCACAACACCCCCCGCCAGCAGGGACGACGTTGAGCCCAGGACACCAGGCAGCCGCCAGTCCGGGCCGCTGCCTCACAAACGGGCCCCTCCCGGGAAAGCCCGCCCCGCCCCTGAGCCGCTCCAGAGACCCCCGCGCTTTCCCCGGGCGCTGCTCCCCGACCCTGGCCCGGGCCTAGCCCCGCCCATTCCCTTTAAACCTCCCGCGCCCGCCAGCCAATCGCGGCGCTGCCCGTTCGCAGCCGCACATTCCGCGCGCCGGGCCCGAGGCAGGTCCTGGGCAGCTCCAGTCCCGCCCCGCCGCCTCTTGGGTGGCCAGTAGGTCGCCGCGACCGCTTGCCCCCGTCCCCTCGAGCCTGCCCTGGCGTCGGCGCCTCTTCTCTTCTCCGCCGCGAATCTGCGCCGCCGCTCCCGCCGCTAACATAGTTTGGGCGGTTGTCAGGGAGAAACAAGATGGCGGCGGCGGAGGAGGACACGGAGTTGCGGGACCTGCTTGTACAGACGCTGGAGAGCAGCGGGGTGCTCAATAAAATCAAGGTATTGGCGGGGGAGGGGCTTGTCCCCTGGGGCGCGAGACACATGCGCGTGGTGGGGGGGGCGGACAGAGCGCGAGGTGGTGCCAGCTGCACTAACGGCCCTAACCGCCACTCCGCCCCGCGCCATCGGGAGGCGGGGTCGGGGACTCGGTTCGCTTCCTCCTGTGCCGCCCCTACCCACGCTGGGAGCTGCTAGGCCCAGCGCCGCCCACGGGAGTCCGGGCCGCGATCGCGGCACCTGTCTGGCCTACGGGGCCCGTGGGTTACGCAGGAGCCGTGGCGAGCCTCTGCCCTGCGCGAAGGCCCTATGGGATGTTCCGCGCCCGGGAAGCGTCGCAGCCCTCGCCTCCGGCCCACCCGGGGCAAAGTGCTCGTGAAACGTCCCTGATGGCGCGGGGGGTTGGCCGGCCCGGTCAGGGATCGGTCTGCCGCCGGGCTCCCTGCGTTGGGGGCGAGTTTGCTCCCCACGCTAGTGTGGCAGCTCCGGGCCCGTGGTGCTCCTGGCAAAGCAAAGGAGTAGCTGGAGCGGATCTGCTCTTTCAACTCATCAGAGGGGTAGCCGTGTTAGTCTGGACCTGTAAAAGCGGCAAAGAGTCCTGCGGTACCTTATAGACTAACAGACGTATTGGAGCATGAGCTTTCGTGCATGCATCCGACGAAGTGGGTATTCAACCACAAAAACTTATGCTCCAATACATCTGTTTGTCTTTAAGGTGCCACAGGACTGTTTGCCGCTATTTCAGTTTAATTTCTTATGTAAAATCCCCCCCCCCCCCATACACACACACCCTTACCTAAATCCTTCCATTCTAATGTCCTACAAGTTATAATTGGGCTTGGAAGGTTTTTGATTTTTATCAATAAATGTTGGTAAACATTGATTTCACCAATAGAAACAAACAACAAAAATATTTTCATAGTTGAAATTAACAATTAGGCAAAGTAAGAAAAATGCTGCTTGAGAACTTCTTAAAGTTGAATTTTAGGATGTTTACTTTATATGTTTTGACACGTGACATTGACAGTTTGTGTTTTAATGGCAATAAAGCTTTGTTTTTATATCCTGATGTTTACTATCATTCTCTGATCACCCATAATTTCTTGCAACTGTGGAAAATTAAATGGATAAAACATTGGAAAATTTTTTAAAAATACACATTGGATTTATGGGTCAAAATCATTTGAAAAAAATTGAATTCTGCCACTTTTAGCCCCCCAACCTGAAGCAAATATTCACTAGCAACTACACACCACACAACAAAAACACTAACCCAGGAACCAATCCCTGCAACGGACCCTGTTGCCAACTCTGTCTGCATATCTATTCAAGGGACACCATCATAGGACCTAGCCACACCGTTAGGGGCTTGTTCACCTGCACATCTACCAGTGTGATATGTGCCAGCAATGCCCCTCTGCCATCTACATTGGCCGAACTGGACAGTCTCTACACAAAAGAATATCTGGACACAAATCAGACACCAACAGTTCTAACATTCAGAAATTAGTAGAATACTTCAATCTCCCTGGACACTCAATAACAGTCTTAAAAGTGGCAATACTTCAAAAATAGACTCTATCAAATTAGGCCTGAATAAAGACTGGGAGTGGATGGGTCACTACAAAAACTAATTTTCCCCTGCTGATACTCACACATTCTTGTCAACTATATTTGAAATGAGCCACCTTGATTACATTGGCCTCATTAGCACTACAAAAGTGATTCTCTTTCCCCCCCCCCCCTTTGGTATTCACCCCTTCTTGTTAATTGTTGAGAATAACCCACTTCCACCTTAATTGAATTGGCTCGTTAGCACTCACCTCCCCCCACTTGGTAAGGCAACTCCTATCTTTTCATGTGCTGTGAATTTATACCTGCCTCTGTATTTTCCACTCAATGCATCTGATGAAGTGGGGTTTAGCCTTTGAAAGCTTATTCCCAAATACATTTGTTGGTCTCTAAGGTGCCACAAGGACTCCTCATTGTTTTTGCTGATCCAGACCATCACGGCTACCACTCTGATCTGGTTAAATTAAGTTGGCCTTGGTTGAGATAAAAGTAGCTAGAGACTCCTGGAAGTATATGCTACATCCTGCTCCTCACTTGGTCCGTGTGCCCTGCAGAGACTTGTAAATGGCTCCTGTAGCTTCTGCTGATAGCGCGCCTTTTTTTTTTTTTGCCAGTGGCTCCCACTGATGCCATGCTTCCCTGAAATTCACAGTTTTCATATCTTAAACACAGTATTCTAAATGGCCATGTAGTAGCAGCTGTCTGAATGGGGTAAGCACAGACTTTTGATAGGTAGTGGCAATTTATGGGAGTTGCGCTACTTCTATTGATCCAATCGATTTTGATAGGCATTTGCACTTCAAGTTGGTTTATATCATGCATAAGGAATTTTTCTTGCAATACATTTAAATGTAAGGATGCTCAATGTATTGCTTGCTTGAGTATTGTGTACCTGTTAGGGAAGTTAAGTTAGGGAAAACAAGCTATGTTCTGATATTGCATATTTATGTAGGATTTGTACCCCAAAATTAAACAGTGCTTTCCAAGGATGGGTGAGGGTAAAAGCTAGAAAGTAAGGCATAGAAGGATTTGTGTTCAGTATCCTGTGGAGATAGTAAGACATAAATGAGAGCAAACTCTAAGAAGCGTGTGTATACGAGTCTGATGCAGATGAAGTCAAGAGAACGTGAACTTGTCATAAGAGACAAATGTGGAAGGATTCTAGTTAACATAGAATATTATCAATAGAAGACGTATTGTAAAGGTGACCAGCGATAAAACTGGGGAAAATATACAAAACCTATTTGGTTAGTTTTAGGCCTTCTACAGAGACTTGTGAAGGAACCAAAGTGAGATCTTTGTCTTGCAGTAGTTTGTATGAGGTTGTAACAATAATAATGGTAGTTTGCTTGATTTTGGCTTTTCTGTGTATTAATATCTTGTGCACACTGGCATTTGCGTAAATTAACTTGACAATGCAAAATGTCTATTATCCTTTAAAACTGTTAATGTTTAGAGTAATGCTGGGCAGTTATTTTAGAAGTGTTATATTTTATTTACTGGTTTCAGAGTAACAGCCGTGTTAGTCTGTATTCGCAAAAAGAAAAGGGGGACTTGTGGCACCTTAGAGACTAACCAATTTATTTGAGCATGAGCTTTCGTGAGCTACAGCTAACTTCATCGGATGCATACTGTGGAAACTGCAGAAGAAATTATATACACAGAGACCATGAAACAATACCTCCTCCCACCCCACTCTCCTGCTGGTAATAGCTTATCTAAAGTGATCATCAAGTTGGGCCATTTCCAGCACAAATCCAGGTTTTCTCACCCTCCGCCCCTCCCCCCCCTCCACACACACACAAACTCACTCTCCTGCTGATAATAGCTCATCCAAAGTGACCACTCTCCCTACAATGTGCATGATAATCAAGGTGGGCCATTTCCAGCATAAATCCAAGTTTAACTAGTTTTTGAGCACAAGAGAATGAGTAAAATCTTAATTTGTACACTGGCAAATACTTAAACATGTATAATTAATATATTGTCCACTTGCAATTGATACACATTTCTTCTTTTGCTTTTAAACTGAAATACATAATCCATGAGCATGAAACTAGTTAACATTCAGAAACTACCCAGGTGTGTGTTCGTTTCCTGTTATTTCATGTATTCTTGTGACATGTTTCTACAAAAGCTTGTTCTTCACATTCATACTCTTATTACTTGTTTCCACTAAGACTGACAATGTGGTGAGTGCTGTACAAACACAAAAGAAGACTTGGGTCCTGTTCTGAAGAGCTTGTGCTTTTTCTTTTCTTATTTCAGGGAGACAGTCTTCATATGAAAAAGGAAGGCCTCTACTCAGGGCCGTCCTTAGGCATGCGCAGAATACGCATGCTGCGTAGGGCACCATGAAATTTGGGGCACCAGATTTCCCCAAATTTCATGGTGTCCTATGCAGCTGCATGCTTAGTAGGTGGCAGCGCCCCCAGCGGCCAGCCCCATTCCCCAGCTGGCCCCCCATGTGCGTTCCGGGACAACTCCCTCCACCCCTGCTCCACCTCCTTCTGCCCCCACCCTGCCCCTTCTCCCAAGCCCCCTCCCCCAGCAACGGATGCGGCCCAGGGGATTAGCGGGGGGGCCTGGCGGTGGCAGCAGGGGTCAGGCCTACCCCTGCACTCACCGGCAGTGGTGGGAAGCAGAGCGCCTTAGCCTGCTGCACTCTGCTGACTCCGTGCTGTGTTGCTCAGCTCGCCACCTCTGGGGGGGGAGGGGATCCCTTCTCCCTGCCGCCAGTGGGGGGGCGGAACGGGCTGGGGCTGGGTCATTCCGCTTCCTGCTCCCGGCCCCCTGCTAATCCCCTGGGCCGCTCTGGGCCTGTGAGGGCCCCCCAAAGCAGCTCCCCACAGCTCCTGTCTCTTCCGGCCCTGAAGGCCTTGAGCGCAGCCCAGACCGTCCGTGGGGGGTGGGGAGCAGGTGCTCGGGCTGCCTCTACTCTTTCCCTTCCCCCTGCCCCATATCCTGCATTACAACCACTATTTTCTGATTGGCTGTGACTTGTTCAAAATCATTTTATATTCCTTTAGTTGGGTGAAATGTCACTAGTAGGGTGACCAGATGTAATGGAGAAAATATCAAGACACATGGGGGAAGAAGGGGGGGGGGGGGGGGAAGCCAGAGTGGCCAAAGCCACAGTATTGGGACAAATGGCGTCCCAACTGTGCATCGGTCAGGACACGGGACAAAGACCTAAAAATCGGGACAGTCCCAATTTTATCGGGAAGTCTGGTCACCCTAGTCATTTGTGACATGGGGTTTGCAACACTTGCAACACCTCTTGGTTGTAGCAATAAGCGAGCAAGACGCTCTTTGACAACATAAAGCTAACGGCAGCCTTGATAAGTCAGTTTTATTAGTTCAGCCTAAAAACTTTCTGTTGGGCAGTTATCAGGATTGCCGCAACAGGGGGTTAAAAAAGAATAAAATTATATTAATTGTTAAGATGCTATAAAGTTGATTCTTTATTTTAAAGAACTAATTAGTTTCCACAGCCCCTTCTGTCACAGTTCAGGGCAACTTGCACCTATATTCCCCTCCCTTCGCTCTTGCATGTATTGTTACAGAAACAGCTTCACTTCAGGAGGACAGCTTGTTCATTAAACTGGAATGACTGTCTAGGTACCATTATAAATAATGTTACTATACTTGTAGCATTTTTTAGCTTCTTTGAAGTAAATGAGTATTTTTAAGAAATAATTGTTCATATTTTAAATTTAAAACTTGTGCTTGAGCTAATTTCAAGGGTCCCCTTCTTTTTATTTGTAGAGTGGCTATCTCCTACTTTGTTAACGACATGAGAGCCAGATCTGCTTGTGGCACATGAACTAAATCACTATGATAGAATCTTAGCAGGGACACTTATTTGCATTGATGTAATGTGGACTTCTAATAGGACTGTGGGATCACTTTGTATGTGGCTCAGGAGGAGGTGTCACCAGAGGCTCTCTTCTTTGAGGGATGTTTGGAAGGAGTACCAAGGTGTCCAGGATGAGTAATTCTCTCTATATCATGAAGAACCACTGAGTTTGCCTCTTAACCTACCTAAGGAGCAGAGACTGCGTACCCCTTTATGCACCAGTTCCTGTCTTCCATTCATAAACAATTAACAGAATACTTCAGAGTTCAGTCTCATCAGGGAATGTTTTGTTTAACCTGGCTGTTCCCTTCCTGCTGTAAGTGCATCTGGCTTCTATGGCATTAGTAGAGTGAGAGAGAAATCCATCTGAAACCAATCAGGAAGTTAGTTGGCTTGTAAAGAAACAAAATGAGGTAAACTTTAAATGTTAGGTGCAGGTGGGGAAGTTAACCATACTCTTTAAATTTGTAGGAATAGTATTATAATTACATAGTTGATTTCTTTTTTTTAAAAAAAAAAGTGTAGCTTGTAAAAAAAAGTTGACTGACTGATTCACAAGGGCTGTTTCGCAGCATTCCCTGAGAAAATCAAGCACTCCATGAACTATTACCGTCAAATGCAATTGTAAACATTGAGCATTCCCACTGAAGGGAAATCTTTGCTGTGAATATTGTGTCCCGAGAAACCTTCTACTAGAAAACTTTTATTATAGTAACTGCTGTGCCTGAAATATTGTCATTTCAACTTCTGTGGGGGACAAAAACCCCATAATGTTGTCGTCTTAACTTGTGCTCAGAAAACATATATTGAGTAACAATGTGTCATGTTAACACCTTCATGCTAATTATAATATGTGTATAGAAGTGCTGATGAGTTGACAAAGTACTGTTTAGTGTCAGTATATTAATATTTTACCTTAAAAAATAGCAACAGAATAAATTGAAACTTTTAATGAATATGGACATGAACAACATATACTCAAGAATTAGATTAATTTCATATCTTGTACTGCTTTGTGAGGTTTTTAAGAGAACTTGAAGAGAGGGTCAGAATCCAGTTAATTCCCAAATGGTTCATTTTGGAGCAGTGATAACTAAGATCAGCTCTCTTTCTTTAAGTGTCCTAGAAAATTCAAGCACTCTAAAAACTGGAATTACTATTTTAATTTAATCCTACAAATCAAAACACAGTTCTTGGAAAACATTTTTGTCACCCTTGCTCAATTGAAAACACTGGCATAACTTTAACTGCTGTTGCTATTGCTCCACTGTTATCTTCAAATATTCCTGCCAGATACTTCATAACAATAATGGCCATACTGGGTCAAACCAATGGTCCGTCTAGCCCAGTATCCTGTTTTCTGACAGAGGCCAAAACCAGGTGCTTCAGAGGGAATAAACAGAACAGACAATCGTTGAGTGATCCATCCTCTGTTGTCCACTTCCAGGTTCTGGCACTCAGAGGCTAGGACACACTGAGCATGGGGTTGCATTCCTCAACATTTTGGCTAATAGCCATTGGTGGACCTATCCTCCATGAACTTACCTAATTCTTTTTTGAACCCAGTTGTGCTTTTGGCCTTCACAAGATCCCCTGACAATGAGTTCCACAGGTTGACAGTGCATTGTGTGAAGAAGTACTTCCTTTTGTTTGTTTTTAAGTTTATTAATTTCATTGGGTGACCCCCGGTTCTTGTGTTATGTGAAGGAGTAAATAACACTTTCTTACTCACTTTCTCCACACCGTTCATGATTTTATAGACCTCTATCAGATCCTCCTTTAGTCGTCTCTTTTCCGATCTGAAAAGTCCCGGTCTTATTAATCCTTCCTCATATGAAAGATGTTTTATAACACTAATCATTCTTGTTCCCCTTCTCTGGACCGTTTCCAGTCCTAATATATTGTTTTTGAGGTGGGGTGAACAGAACTGCACATGGTATTCAAGATGTGGGCATTCCGCTACTTTATGTAGTGGTATTATGATATTTTTGTCTTATCTATCCCTTTCCAAATGGTTCCTAAGATGCTGTTAGCTTTTTTCCTGCCGCTGCACGTTGAGCAAATGTTTTCAGATAACTATCCACAATATATGAGGGACATAGGGAAACTCAAACATAAGGAAGTATTCATGCAAGACTCACATTTGAATGTTCAAGAAGAAAAACCGATGAATGAAAATGAGATCCATGAGCACAATGAATCCAAAAAATAAAGAAATAGTTTTATACCTTTAATACTGCTCAGATTCCTGTGTTTAGATTCTGTTGCATGTCTCCTGACCAGACACTGAAGAAATATCTATACTTTACTATTAACATTTTTCCTAGTTTTGAGTATGTTGTTTGTGTACATTTCCTTATCATAGAATTGTATATTAAATGTGTGAGTTTCAAAGACACCTAAGGGACTTAAATGTCCAACTTGTATTCAAAATTAATAGGAATTAGGTGTCCAGTCCCCCTAGGCAGTGTTT
The DNA here is from genome assembly GCF_965152275.1 of Natator depressus. Taxonomy (NCBI): domain Eukaryota; kingdom Metazoa; phylum Chordata; order Testudines; family Cheloniidae; genus Natator; species Natator depressus. Next base: position 126,646,611 of record NC_134236.1, read on the forward strand.
AAAAAAAAAAAAAAAAAATCCCACCCTGACAGTAGAAATGACCTAATGGGCCATGTACACTGGAACCTCAGAGTTACGAACAACAGCATTTTTTCTTCTGCGTAGTAAAGTTTCAGAGCTGTATTGAGTCAATGTTCAGTTGTAAACTTTTGAAAGAACAACTATAATGTTTTGTTTAGAGTTACGAACATTTTAGTTATGAACAGCCTCCATTCCCAAGGTGTTCATAACTGAGGTTCTGCTGTAGTTCACATTCCTGTTCTTGTTTCTTCCCTTTTTTTCAGATTGAAAATTCTTCTTTCCCAGCCCCAAGCCACATTGCATATCGCTTTAGTTTAATGAAAGCATTTAGGTGTATTAAATTCAATACAAGTACCTCAGGAAGAAGCTGGGGTCAGTTTTAAACAAATACCTGGCAGGCTACTCGTTGTATTTGAATTGTGGGGAGAAAATAGTGACTGCAAAAATACGGTTTCTTTTTTAATTTGGTAGGCAGAACTACGAGCAGCTGTATTTTTGGCACTTGAAGAGCAAGAAAAAGTAGAGGTAAGGAGATAAAAGAATGTAATTTCTACTTCAGCTTTCAGTAAATGTTTAATGCAATTAAAAAGTACAAAAATACAAATAAAAAGTTCATTTTTTGTCACTTTGCCAAAAGTATGTTGCTGTCCTTAAATTCTCACTGATTTCAGTTGTAACAGGGTCAAGCTTTAAATATGACAGAAATATCCCTGAAAAATATTAAACTGTCTGTTTTCTATCTTTTCCTTTTTATAAGATCTGGTTAGATTCATAACATCTCATTTACAATTGGTTAGCTCTCTTGGGTAAATATTGATCTTGGCTAGTTTTCAATAGCATGTTGTCCAGTTGTCCAGAATGACTCTAAGGAGGATAGGAAAGAGACAAGGTGGACGAGGTAATATGTTTTATTGGACCAACTTTCGTTGCTGGAAGAGACAAGTTTTTGAGCTTCACAGGTCCCTGAAGAAGAGCTCTATGACTCTCAGAAACTTGTCTCTTCTACCAGCAGAAGTTAGTCCAATAAAAGTGTCATAAATATAAAGGGAAGGGTAAACCCCTTTAAAATCCCTCCTGGCCAGAGGAAATCTCCTCTCACCTGTAAAGGGTTAAGAAGCTAAAGGTAACCTTGCTGGCACCTGACCAACATGACCAATGAGGAGACAAGATACTTTCAAAAGCTGGGAGGAGGGAGAGAAACAAAGGGTATGTGTGTCTGTCTATATTCAGTCTTTGCCGGGGATAGACCAGGAATGAAGCCTTAGAACTTTTAGTAAGTAATCTAGCTAGGTACATGTTAGATTATGATTTCTTTAAATGGCTGAGAAAAGAATTGTGCTGAATAGAATAACTATTTCTGTCTGTGTATCTTTTTTGTAACTTAAGATTTTTGCCTAGAGGGGTTCTCTATGTTTTGAATCTAATTACCCTGTAAGTTATTTACCATCCTGATTTTACAGGGGGGATTTTTTTTTATTTCTATTTACTTCTATTTCTATTAAAAGTCTTTTTGTAAGAAAACTGAATGCTTTTTCATTGTTCTCAGATCCAAGGGTTTGGGTCTGTGGTCACCTATGCAAATTGGTGAGGCTTTTTATCCAACATTTCCCTGGAAAGGGGGGGTGAAAGTGTTGGGAGGATTATTCATTGTTCTTAAGATCCAAGGGTCTGGGTCTGTAGTCACCTAGGCAAATTGGTGAGGCTTTTTACCAAACCTTGTCCAGGAAGTGGGGTGCAAGGTTTTGGGAAGTATTTTGGGGGGAAAGACGTGTCCAAACAGCTCTTCCCCAGTAACCAGTATTTGTTTGGTGGTGGTAGCGGCCAATCCAAGGACAAAGGGTGGAATATTTTGTACCTTGGGGAAGTTTTGACCTAAGCTGGTAAAGATAAGCTTAGGAGGTTTTTCATGCAGGTCCCCACATCTGTACCCTAGAGTTCAGAGTGGGGGAGGAACCTTGACAAAAAGATACTAGCTCACCCACCTTATCTCTGTCATATCCTGGGACCGACGTGTCTGCAACAACACTACAAACATCTAAAAAAGATACTCCAGTTCATCAAGTGTGTTCATAAATTCTTTTAAAATGTTTCTTATTGACCCCATCAATATCCTATCCGATCATAAGACTTCTGAAATGTAAAAGATGGAAATACTTTCAAAAAGCACATTATGAAAAAATAATTTAAAAAAATTAAGTACTTCTGCATTTCTAAAAAAAAAATTTGAAAGGAACTTTATCAGTTTACTCATGTATAAGCTTACATTTAAAATTAGAGCCTCTGAATTCTAAATATAAAGTTTAAAAAACATATTTCTCATTTGCAAATTTCTGTGCTTTTTGTGCTTCTGGTGACTCTGCAGCAGTAGTTAACACAGACAAAGGCTGTTCCTGGAGATGTACAGACATCATTATTAGACTGATGCATGAACAGTGATATTTTGGTATAATGGTGATCTTGGTTTAGAATTTGGCATTATCTAAATTATACAGTGATTTTTTCAAACCAAAAACTGCAAGTTAATTTCTTCTTGATTTTAAAATGTAAGTTAAATAGAACAGATCTAGTAGGGGAAATTAACACTTAAACACTTGCAGGAAGTTATTGCAAAAAATAGAAAATAAAACTATCGTTTAGTAATCCCATGTTAACGAATAGTTTAGTCCATATTTTGCCTGAAGAATCTGCAAATTCTATTTTAAAAAACAGAGCGAGTGCAAAATAGTAAGGCTGTCAAGCAATTTAAAAAACGAATCGCACAATTAATCGTGCGATTAATCACACTGTTACTCAATAATAGAGTACCATTTATTTAAATATATTTTAATTGCACCACAGAATACAAGGTGTATTTTTATTACAATTATTTGTGCTGTAAAAACAAAAGAAAAAGTATTTTTCAGTTCACCTAATACATGTATTGTAGTGCAATCTACATTTGTATGTTCAACTTTCATGATAAAGAATTGTGTACAAAAAACCCCTGCATTCAAAAATAAAACAATGCAAAACTTTAGAGCGTACAAGTCCACTCAGTCCTATTTCTTGTTCAGTCAGTTGCTCAGACAAACAAGTTTGTTTACATTTGCAGGAGATAATGTGGCCCACTTTTTATTCACAATGCTGCGTCCATGCTGATGACGGGTTCTGCTTGACAACTGTCCAAAGCAGTGCAGACCAACGCATGTTTTTATTTTCATCATCTGAGTCAAATGCCACCAGCAGAAGGTTGGTTTTCTTTTCTGGTAGTTCGGGTTCTGTAGTTTCCACATTGGAGTGTTGCTCTTTTAAGACTTCTGAAAGTTTGCTCTATACCTCATCCTTAGATTTTTTTTTTTTTTTTTTTTTGGAAGGCTCTTCAGATTCTTAAATCTTGGGTCGAGTGCTTTTAGAAATCTCACATTAGTACCTTCTTCGCATTTTGTCAATTCTGCAGGGAAAGTTTTCTTAAAATGAAGAACATGCTGGGTAATCATCCAAGACTAGTATAATATGAAATATATGGCAGAATGTGAGTAAAATAGAGTCCGAGACATACAATTCTCCCCCCAAGGAGTTCAGTCACAAATTTAATTAACATATTATTTTTTTAACGAGCGTCATCAGCATGGAAGCATGTCCTCTGGAATGGTGGCCGAAGCATGAAGGGGCATACGAATGGTTCGCATATCTGGCACGTAGATACCTTGCAATGCTGGCTACAAAAGTCCCGTTTGAATGCCTGTTCTCACTTTCAGGTTGACGTTGTAAATAAGTGGGCAGCATTATGTCCTGTAAATGTAAACAAACTTGTTTGTCTGAGCGATTGGCTGAATGAGAAGTAGGACTTAGTGGATTTGTAGGCTCTAAAGTTTTGCATTGTTTTTGAGTGCAGTTATGTAACAAAATCTACATTTGTAAGTTGCACTCTCATGATAGAGATTGCACTACAGTACTTGTATGAGGTGAATTGAATACTGTATCTTTTGTTTATCATTTTACAGTGCAAATATTTGTAATATAAAGTGAGCAGTGTATTTTGTATTCTGTGTTGTAATTCAATATATTTGAAATGTAGGAAAAAATTCAAAAATATTTAATACATTTCAATTGGCATTCTATTGTTTAACAGTGCGATTAAAACTGATTAATTGTGATTAGTTTCTTTTTTTTTTTTTAAGTTAATCGGGGGAGTTAACTGATTGATCGACAGCCCTACAGAGTAAAATTGGCAAACTTCTATTTTTCAGTGGTTGTTTCGCTCAACTGCTGAACTTGTAATTTGTTTAACTGTATGGAAAAACATAAAAATCTGTAACCAGCTGATACTATTCCTATCTATAATGTTTTTATAGCCAAACTATAATCCCCTGGGGGTTGGTAACAGAAATATTAAGCCTTAATTATGACCATCTAAATGTGCTGCTTTACTAATTACTACTAGTACACTTAGTATAAAAGTACTTTTTAACCAAAAAAAAAAAAAATCAGTTGTTTAAGCTGTTTGTTATTCTAGTGAGGCCTCTATGGCCAAAATTCTTGATGAGGTGTTAAATGTCTTTGCAGTACAGGGAAATCCTTATTAATTGTCCTTGATTTTTCATCTTTCAACAGAACAAAACACCCCTGGTAAATGAAAGCTTGAAAAAGTTTCTAGGTACAAAAGATGGTAAGCTTTTCCCTGTTTGTTAACTTATACATTCCTCAGATATTGACAAATATTTTGAAGAAAAGTGAAGGTAAATCCATTTGCTCTTGTGTTTGCAGTATGATCCTGATGTTGGTCATAAACAGATCTGTAGTAAAGATAGAAGCCAGTCCTTCTCCCATTAAGTAAATGTCAAAACTACCATTGCACACACTGAAGTTAAGATTGAGTCCAGAGCTTTTAAAGCTAATATTCTGTTGTTGCCATGGTCTTAGTTGAGAGGACTGATTTCTGTAGGTATTTGAATTAATTGCTGCGGAAATTTTTTTCCATTATTTTATCATTTGTTGATTTACAATAATTCAACTGAGCCTTTTTAGAGTAGCAGAAACAGCAACCTGAAGCTGTAATATGAAAGTAGACTGTAGAGGTACAGCATTAAAAGTGTGTGGGGGACAGACACCAAAATTAAGGTGTCTTTGAGCTAGACTTTTTTTTTTTTTTTTTAAAGGTTAAATGGGGCCTGAATTTTAGAAGGAGCCTTGAGTTTTATTCCAGCAGTTTTGGTTTAATTTAAATGTCTTCCTGATTTGGACTGAGGATTAGGTAGTTAAATACCTAAACCAGACCTGCAGAATTATGGGTGGGACAGAGGAGACCGGATTGAGGATCTCTTAAAAATCAGGTCCTTAATATAAGAGAATTTTAATTCTGTTTGATGTACCCAATTATTTTTTTCCTTTTTCTTTTTAGGTTGCTTGGTTGCTGGTCTTGTTGCAGAATTTCTTCAGTTTTTCAATCTTGACTTTACATTGGCCGTTTTTCAGCCTGAATCAAGCACAGTAAGGAAGATACTGTTTTTAATCATATGCTAACTTGACTGTTAGAATCTGAAATGAACAAATGCAGAAGCTTTATTGGATTTTGTATTGGTCTATACCAGTTACTCAAATTTATGCTCTAAATATCAGCCGGAACTTAGTAATGTATACCTGCGTCCCTACACTAACCCAAGTCATAGACTGTCACAAGTACAGAAAAGGATGTTTATGTAATTGATGATTCATGGTGGTGGGTTTTTAAAGTTGACTAAAAGCATACATACTTCATCAATTCTTTTCTACCTTTGTCGCTTAAAATAAATTAGTTTTGTCTGTGGAGCTATCTGTGCTCATAATAGTCGGGGATTCTATTAATCAAATGGTGACATTCCTTTGGACTGTGTGCCAAATTTTACATGTCTCTATCAATGCAGCAATACTAAATTGAGAATAAAATAACTCACAGCAGAACCACTTTGTGGCATTATACAGTAAGAAAAACTGGAGGAAAAACAAGTGATTGAATGCAAGTGACCCAGACAACACATTAAGCAACAAGGTAACGTGCTTGGGGTGTTGGCCTAAAAGTCTGTTACAAGAGGAGGAGACTGAACTTTTTTTTTAAGTAGTACTATATTTTGCTAGGTCTTCAAAACACTTTTTCAGTTATCAAATATTTATATATGACATTGACTATTTCGCATTGAAAATATTTTTCATCTGTTTTAAAAAAGAACATTTGTTCCTTTGCAAAGTTTTTTTTTTTTTATTCTTATTGATCACTTTTCAGTTTAGTTTGCAAGAAGTGTTGCTAAACTAGTTATTTAAGCTTGAATTTGAGCAAGGACGAATTTTTTTCACTTGAATGAAATATTGATTTTATATCCATTTAAAAAAGTGGCTACATTATAAGGCATTTGTTAATTCAATCTAGATAAACCGATAAAAACTGGTGCTTCATATCCTATCCTAGTGGAAGGACTTTTGCCCTGTTTCACAAAAGAAAATTCAGAAAAATCATCTGCAACTGACTTAATCCTAAAACCACCTAGACTCCATGCTGTGCCAAACATCCTCAGCTCCATGTGTCTTCAGAATCAGCTCCCATTAAGAGGAGCTTGTATGCTAGAGAAATATTTCAGATATTCCCTATTCATTACATAAAATGAGTGTCTGTTCTGAAAATGGCACTTCCTCACTAACAGATTTCTCCCTTGATGTCTCCAGAGTCACATCTGCTGAGTTCAGTTGCCAAAAATGCGGTTTCAACACTGTTTCTGTTAGCCCTGCAGAACCAACATACGGGAGAGTGCAGGCTGAGTTCTCTTTGTGTGTTATCAACAGATTTTTTTTTTTTTACTAAGATGCAGTCAGTTATACCTATGCAAACTTAAGGAAGAGCATAGTTTGATATTGATTAATGAAAAGAAAAATGACTCTGAAAATCCAAATTGAGATTATGGGGCTGGCATTTTTGTGGTGTGGGAAAGGTGGGAATCTTTGTTTGTAAACTGAGCATATTTGAAAAGGAGCTGTATTGAAATAAAATAAATATGGCACATTTACAGTCATTTTTCAGATTATCATCTATTTTGAAATCTGTTGATCTTTCAGTAACTTTCCATAATTTATTTCCTGTATTTGCTATTGATTTTTGTTTCCTCACAGCACACTCTCTTATACAATCCTAGAGTGAAGTAATACATTCACTGTGCAATCTTACAATTATTTCTAGAGTAGTAGACAATTTAATGGGATTGAGTGATTCAGAGGATTAGACGGTTGTATAGATGTTTTCAGCTCAAGGTTTTCGGTTTAAGTAAAGCCAGGCCTTTATGGACTAAATGAGTATATAGTTGTGATGGCTCATCAAGTTGCCTATGTGAAATATGTTGGCAATTTTAGTCTGTTTTCAATGAGATGTCTACATCACAAGTAAAATTTATTGTTTGATTTCCCTATATTTTTGAAGCGGGCTACAGCTCCCATTAAGTCACCTTAAGAATTTAAAAGAGGAAGGATGCCATTTGTAGCCATTCTATACTCATGTCAGTGAAACCTGGACAAACCATGCTATCACATTTTGTGTCTCAGCTACACGTGTAAGAGTTGAATTTAGAGCTACCTTTGTTCATTTTTTATTGAACTGATCTACAAGTTATTCTATAATCTTGTTGCTGATGTTGAGAACAAAGGAATTTGGAAAAAAAGAGTAGGAAAATTTTTCATCTGGGTCGTTAGTTAAAATCAGACTTTTTGGACCCATAGAGGCTGGAAGGTAAGGCTTTGATTCTGCATACTGCTCCACATAGGTGAAGCCATGTGCTTGCACAGTTCCATTGAAGTCACTGAAACCCTGCATGGAGGCCGTGGTCCATTTGTGCTGAGCTTGTTGCAGAATCATTGGTTGAAGTATGGTATGACCCAGTTTTAAAAGGTAATAGACTAAAATAACTTGAATATAAAATTTATTTTAATCTTAATTGTGTGTTAAGTGACGTGGAATATTTTTGTTTTGTTTTTTTGTAAATTCTATAATGTGGAATATAATAAAGATGCTGTTTAGTGTCAGCTAGTCCTGATATGTACACGATTACAACTGGGAAATCTTGATTGGTTGGCCAAGTTGTTGCTGCGCTAACTCCTAAAAAGTTTACCGCTTTCATTTGCATTGTTGATTAAGATTATATGTTAACTTTTTTCCAGCTAAATGGGCTCGAAGGGCGAGAGAATTTAGCCCGAGATTTAGGAATTATAGAAGCAGAAGGTACTGCAGGTGGCCCCTTATTGTTGGAAGTGGTCAGAAGATGTCAGCAGAAAAAGGGTTCCAGTAGTGGAGAAGTAAGTATTGTTAAAATGCATTATACTTTTTTTACAGTTAAAATTTTTATGTAGTTTATAAACTGCTTGTCTCAGGGATGAACTGTTTGAATACTTTGTGTGGAAATAGTATCTTTAGAGAGAGTTTCCATCTTCAGGATTTTCATTCCTGGGTCTTAGCTCTTAAGTGCTAGTCTGGGATTTTCCTTACCTCTTAGGGTCTTTTGACCCTTGAGGGCAGTGGTAGATAAACAGGGGCAGGCACCCTGCTGGTAATCATTTTTGCCATTCCTTGACGCATATAAATGCCACCATCTAAATGTTCCAGTCAGTTCCTTTGGTTGCAGTTTCCATGATAATCCAGTACAAAATGAACACACAAGCAAGAATATACCTCTAATTAAAAATGAAAACAAATTATAAAAATTGACACATCCATAAAAATCTTCACTTCTGAGTGGAAGTGAGTGAGAGCCCTACAAGGTCGTATCTTCAGAGAAGACAAATTACTTGTAAGTATTTATTTTTCTTTATTTAGCAAGATACCATCTGCGCAGGGTTCTCGCTGTTGGGGAATAAGTAGCTTGAGAGACGTCCCAAAAGAAGAAAAATGGATAAAGCTGCAATGAGTAGCAGCAAGGCCAATGCCAACAGTGGTAAAATAAAAATAGAGAAAAATCCACAAACCCAGTGCGAGTTTTGCCATTGACTTCAATAGGAGCAGGATCAGACCCATGACGAGGCTTTTTAATCATCCAATACAGAAACAATATTTTAGTCTAGAACAGGTGGCAGCAATTAGTGAGAAACTTTGTACGAAAAGAAAATCAGTGAACTGAGGATAAGGGACGTTCCAAAATAAACTAATTTTTTTAGGGAAGTGGAAATAGAAAGGGGTACAAGAGTTTGCTCAAGAAATCTTTTCCAAAGAAACCGAGAACAGAGAGCCTGAAACAGGATTCCATTCTGGAAGTTGTATCAAAGCCGTGCTTTGTAAATATGTGGTGAAGATCATGTTGCTGCTTTGCAGATGTCTGCAGTGGAGACGCATCGGAAGCAGGCTGTGGCAGTAGCATATGCAGTTATAGCTCTTTCATTCCTGATCTTTGAGTTCTTAATTGTGCAAACTTAAAATTCTCAATGTTTTTTATGGCATATACACCTACTATACATGGCACTTAAATACTATGCTCACTGGTGTATTGGATTGTCTGTACGCACAGATGTCCATTTTACTGTAAGCAGTAGTCCAAAAGAACAATATAAAACACTAAATATTTTTAAAAACCTGCCTTCTATATCAGGGGTGGGGAAACTTTTTGGCCCAAGGGCCACATCTGGGTGAGGAAATTGCATGCAGGGTCATGAAGGTAGGGCTGGAGTTGGGGTGTGGGAGGGGTGCAGGGTGTACCAGGGGGGTCAGGGTAGGGGGTGCAGGAGGGGTGTGGCAGGGGGCTCAGGGCAAGGAGTTGGGGTGCAGGAGGGGTTCGGGGTGTGGGCTCTGGCCCTGCGCCGCTTACCTGGAGCGGCTCTGGGGTGGCAGCGATGTGCAGCAGGGCTAAGACAGGCTCCCTGCCTGCCCTGGCTCTGAGCAGCGCCGCTCCCGGAAGCAGTTGGCACCATGTCCCTGGGGGAGGAGGGGCAGAGGGTTCTGTGCGCTGCCCTCCCCGCGGGTACCTCCCCCGAACCTCCCATTGGCTGCGGTTCCCTGTTCCCGGCCAATGGGAGCTGCGGGGGGGCGGTGCCTGGAGGCAAGGGCAGTGCACAGAGCCCTCTGCCTTCCCTCCTCCAGGGGCCACAGGGACGTGGTACCAGCCGCTTCCAGCTGGGCTGTGGGGCCCGCGGCACCACGGTGGTAGCAATCCCGTAGGCCAGATTCAAAGCCCTGATAGGCCGGATGCAGCCCGCAGGCTGTAGTTTGCCCACCCCTGTTCTACATGGTAAATTCTTATGAAGTGCAACTTTTGCATGGCTTCCAATCAAGAGAACAAAGTCCTCTTATCTTGCCAATCTTCAACTTTAGGTCTATCTTAATTGAGTTAATTTGGTCTAAATTATGTTCTGCTTTGAGATAACTCATTAAGCATTTATATTTGAATATATATTTAAGAAATACTGCTTCCTTTCCAAAACAGCTATAGCATTGCCAGTTCTAACTTCTCCCTCCTCCTTCGGGGCTAGATCTGATGATAGCTAAGTGTAAGTTATAGGGAAGATGAGAAGTTCTATACGAATCTCTGCTCCTTTCTTTAGGCTCCCTGTGGCATCAGTTGCTGCTTCCTTTCTTACAGTTGGTTCATGTGAGACACTTCAGCTTCACATCTGCTGCCTTCCTAGTATCATCGCTCAATCAGAAACAAATTCAGCAATCCCAAAAGCTGTGGGTTTCTATGTGCTTGTTGTCTGGAGAGACTCCTTGTTTAATTAATCTCTTGCAGCCTGTATTTTTAAAGTCAAAAAACATGTATACAAGCTGATTATTGTTAAAATAGGAAAATCTGAATATGTAAACTTAACCCTGTCACTAGCATAAACTAAAGATATTTTGGTCAAAAGTGTGAAACAAGGCCCCCCCCCACACACACACACACAGACAAAAGTTTTACGGATGAAAAGTGCTGATGTGGACAGTGCTCTGTCGGTGGGAGTTGCTCTCCTGCCGACAAAGCTACCGTCCCTCTTTGGGGGTGGTTTTATTTTGTCAGAAGGAGAGCTCTCCCGCTGACAAGGAGCGACTATACTGTGTAACTTAAGCGGCACCGCTGTGCTGCTGTAAGGTACGCAGTGTAGACATAGCCTTCGGGTTGTTTTGTTTTTTTTATTTTTATTTTTTCAAAATAGATTTAATTACTAGAATGTCTTTATAGAAAATTAGAATAGCTTTCCATTATGATTAGGAATGGAATGAGATTCTATGTAACTGATTAATCAAAAGTGTTCTATCTACTGAGCTTCATCATAAAGTGTTATGATAACAGCAATTTAATATACTAGGGAAAGTATTCAACATGTGTTAAGAGGTTGCAATGATGAATTCTGATTTTAATCCTGATGCAGTCAACAAACATTCGGTGTGAGATGTAGATGAATACAGTAGTTACTACTTTGTTTCTAATTTAGCTTAAGTCAACAACACTTGTGACTGGTTAGTGTTTATGCAGTGTACTATGTGCAGTATAAAGGATATTACTTCACCCACCTTGTCTCTCTGGTTCATGTTTAGTAAACTTTTGGCTCATCCCTAATTGTAATGAAAATCCATACTATCTGTTAATCTGAAATACTGCTTTTCTGCTTAAACCTGTTGTATTTTTCATCAGAAGTATTTTAAAAAGAAAACTGAAGCATTTGTATAACAAAATATTCACTGAGATGAATACAGTGAAGTTAGAAGAGATCTCCAAATGTAATGGAGTCTGCGCTGTAAGCGGAGAGAATGAAATCCAGATGATAGCATTTATTATCATTCCTGATCAGGATAGTCATTTAAACGAAAGAATGTTTACTAGACTTTCAGAAGTAGTGCATTCAGCCCTTTCACTTACACCAAGAATGTGTTTGAATATACACTAATAAATTGGCTGGAAGAAAATTTAATTTGAAAATAGTTCTGCCTTAAAATTGCTGAATTGGCTGCACACTGTCAGAATTTGTATGTAGTGAAGGGCAAAGAGTTTTGCACCCTTCGTTATCATTTGGCGTTCTGACACAGTCTTATGGAATCTTAAGTATGTTGTTTCTTTGTGAAACTTTGGTTTAGGTAGCTCCAGTTGTGTCTGACATGCGTTCTTCACCAAAATCACCTGATGAAAGATCAAATACACATCCAATACCAAGTAAGGTAAGTTAGCTAAATAAAAGGAAATGCTAAATAATGTAACAATTTGTGGTGAAGTGCATTAAAAAGGGTTTTTAATGTAAAAGATGGTTATTGCAGAAATGCTGACTGATTCATGTATCAGGAATATTTTGGCCATCATACTCAGTTGTTTGAGGCTCTGGCTTTTCTATCCAAACATTTTTGAAATATAGAAGAGCTGTGTAAATCCTTGCTTTAATTTATCAATACTGCCTTAAATGGGAGATATTTAACCAAGCTCTTAAATAGTCTTTGCTCAGTGCTAATCATCCATCCTTCACATATGAAGCTGTATGCTTAATCTGAAGGTGCTCAGTCTGAAAGTATTTAGTTAGTTGCAATGTCTAAACAACTTTCTGCATGTTGTTTTAATGTAAAATGTTGTGAAGATTGTCACAGGATGTGTTGCTGCATGCTGTTAGATAAGCGCTACAAAAAATTTGGTGTCATTGCAAGTTATAGCCATGTGTTAAATGTGTTCGGCACAAGGTGAGGGTCTAATTGTTACAACAAGTGATGATATCACATCATGAGATAAACTCTGATGTGTTCAACAGTGTTAACAAAGTGACCCAGTGCAGTTCCTATTCAAAACAAAAAAAGACTACTCTGGACACTTGCGCTCATCCAGGGTTAGTCTACTTCAGTTCCTCCTCAATACCATGGTTGTCCTTTTTAATTTTTATTTTAGATGCGTAAAAACTGAAACTAGTTTTGTTGCTTCCCATTTTACTCTTTTGAGGAATTGGAATGTGGATATGGAGTATGTGAAGTTTTGTATTCCAGCAGTAGTTTCAAAGTCATACTGTTTCCTTTTTCCCTCTGATACATGTACCAGCAGTTCTGAATGACATATCACATATAGGTAGTCTCTAACCACCCTCTTGCTTCCCCAAAATACTTCAGAATAGAGAACAACAAAAACCTGATTCATTTCTTGTATGTAAAAATAAAACTAAGTTTTAAAAAGAAAATTCTTGTGACGAAGAAGGGGGAGTCCAATTGCTATTATTATATATAAAATAGGAAAGAATAGTACAGCTTGTTATGGAGGAAGGGACAGAAAAACTCTTATGGTAGACGCTGTTTAATTGGAACACCCTGGTGAATTCCCATAATCTTGATTTAACAGCTGTTTCATTTAGTTTCCCCAAACATTACTTAAGATTATCACCATATGTTTCTGCAACTTGAATCACTTAACTGATGCTTGGTTGTATGCCAGCTTATTTTTACTGCATAGATCTTACTTTAAAATTGGTAATTTATTTCAATTATCAAAACATTAAAATTGGCACAAACTATACATCACTGAATGTTTTCTGGCTGCCACTATGTGGAACAGAGCAAAAGTGTTAACTTTCATTAATACCTGTAGTCATCCCAGCAAAGCACCTTTTGAACAAGTAAATTCTTTTAAAGCAACAATATACTTATTCAGTTTAATAGGGAAAACTTGTTTTCAGAACTCGTTCCACTAAAGTAGACTTACTAATTATTCACATCTTTTATATAAGTGGCCATTCAAATTTAAATATATATATATCTGAATAAAGCACATTACAACTGAAAACATATTACAACATTTTTTTAAAAAGAACAACCATGTTTGAAACGGCAGAGTGCATAGCAAGAAAAGAATCAAGAAAACTAATAACAAGAGTGGCTGCTTTGCAATTTTTCATTCATTTCTTTTAAGAGTGGAAATTATAGAAGAGCATTAGGAAAGTCTGTGCTTATTGGAAGTGTCAGTTTGTCATGTAATGTATTGTATTGTAGCCTAGTTAAAAAAAAAATAAGTCTGATCGATGCCATCTCAGTTTATCACTGTTTTTTACCAGGAGCAAATACGGTTTCTTAATCCTGTTCTTTAAGGAATTTGTGCACTTGTGCATGTCTGTTAAGTAACCTTTGTTCAACGTTTGGTGTTCAAATCCCCCAGAAAAGGGAAGTAGAAGAAATAATACTCATAATTGCAAGTAACAGTTTTTAACTCTGAAAGCTAACATACTTATTAAAGATTGGCATTTTTAATAAACTTGAAGTATTACAGTGATCATTACAAATAAAATGTAAAAAGTGTCTTCATACAGTAAAGTGTAATATATTTTAAAAATCTAATTAAAAAGGACAAGAGAAAGTGTTAAGATCCCTTAGGACAGGGAGGATTTCATTCTGTGACACTTCAGTGTATGTGCCTCAGTTGCTTCGGGATTACATTTACTTAAACAGGCTATAGTTAGAAAGTGGGGACAAAAACAAAAAGGCAGGGGAGATGGCTGATATTGAGCACTTGTATAGAGCGTCACATTCAAAGGACTGTTGTTAGGGTTAGTATTTGCTCAATCTTGTGGCATAGGTGATCCCCATTTTATACAATTATCTACATGCAATTTATATAAGGTTGGAGTTTTTACCAGATATGAGACCCTACTGATGCCAGAATCTTGTCCAGTTATTCTTGCTCAGAAGTTTTAGAATTTACATAAGACATTACCAAGCATTTATTGAGCAAATATATCCATTTTGGCCATTCTAAAAGGGAATTGAGGGGAGTACAAATATTCATACAAGATCCTTAATCTCATACTGATTGCCAGGGCATCCTGAAATCAAGCCATTTGCCCGTCCAAGGTAACTGCTTCTTAGAGAGCAAACAAGCAAATAATCGGTTGCTTTTGGTGCTGGCATTGCCTTGACAGTATAATTGGCTTTCCTGTTTCCTGAATGTCTACAAACTCCATCTTAGTAAATTTGTGCAATACTTTGACATACTGAACTAGTGTCGAGTTGTTCCCTGAAAAAATGACAAAATTATCTGGAAAATCCGTCATTCTTACAGAGCTTTTGTGCAGTTTGTGTGCAGTGGACACTTCTGCTGGTTCTTGATTTAGAAATAATCTTTTGTGTCTAATTATCCACTGTGCTTTTTATGATACCAGGCCCACATGGTGTAGTTCCAAGGAGCTTAAGTATGAAGTGTTTGAGCCACTAGTAAAACTCTGCAATCTCTCATTAAAAACAGCTTCTGGACTGGAGGATAGCAAACGTGCCTATGTTA
Organism: Natator depressus; assembly: GCF_965152275.1. Taxonomy (NCBI): domain Eukaryota; kingdom Metazoa; phylum Chordata; order Testudines; family Cheloniidae; genus Natator; species Natator depressus. The sequence goes on from NC_134236.1 coordinate 126,661,820, forward strand.
AGACTCAGTGGATGATTCGTGGAATACAGAGCAGTAAACCCTTTATCTGTACCTGCTAAACAGGTTAAAAATAGACTAATAAAACACCTGGTAGATCATATTATGTTAGGATCTAACTAGCATGGTGTCTGCATAGGAAAATAGTATTTCACTGATCTACTAGAATTCTTGCAACATGTCAAAGTAGTGGATAAAGTTGACATAATTTTTTTAGACTTTCAAAGGTCCTATGACAAGATGAGAAATGAAATCATGGGATGAGAGGCAAAGTATTGGCTTGGATCATAACCTGGCTAAGAGGAAAAATAAAAAGAAAAATTTCCCCATAGCAAAAGGTTGACAGGAGGCTGCCTCAAGGTTACATGACATATCCAATGTTTAATACATTTATAATCTGGAAAAGGGGTGAACAGGGAGTTACCTAAATTTAAATAAGATACAGTTCTTTGAGTGATTGCACATGTCAATTTCACTTCGGGGGGGGGGGGGTGTGTGCGCACAGCTCTCAGAGATTTTTCCCTCAGTGGTACCCATTTGGGTGGCACATGCGCCCTTTACTCTCTCAATTCCTTCTTACGGCCTTTATGGTTGTTGAAAAGTGTGGTTCTGTTGTTGTAGGTTTTTTGCTATGTTTATATGGTTGTTACTCGTTTTAGTAATTTCAGTAGTTTAAACTGTTTACAGAAATGAGTTTTCTTTTGAAATGTTCCTTAATATTTTGGTTCCTGTTGCTGGGTTTTGCCTCAGTCACTGGGTTTAAAGCCCTGCTTTCCTTCAAGAAACTGATGCCAGCGAGTGACCTGCAGTCCAATTGCCTGAAGTGTCTTGGGGAATCTCACTTCAGGGACTGTGTTCAAATTTGCAGGGACTTTAATCCAAGAACCAAGACCGACAGGGAGGTCAGACTTGAGTTTCTTCTCATGGAGGCAGCTCTGTGTCCACCCTCAGTGTGTTCCCACTTGGGGCGGGTATCGAGTGCATCCGTGTCACTCAGAAGTGCTCCCCCTCCCACGTGTTGGGGAAGAACGATCAGAAGATGGTCTGTAAGGGCTCAGTATCTGGGAGAGCGAGGTCCTCAGCACTGAAGTTTAGCAAGCATTTTTACAAGGAAAACAGAGTGAACTTGTGGCCAAGGTGCACTCCGAGACCGTAATCTGCTCAGCAGGGACTGTCAGCATTGGCACCTCTGAGGTGGCTTCGTCTGATTCAATGGTACAGGAGACTATATCCCAGTACTGTCTATTCCGGAAGCTTATGTTCAGCCTGGGACCTACTGAGTGTCTCAGGGTCAGCTTTGCTAAGAATCCAGGAGTCTTCTTGCCCAGTACCAGCACCTACTGTAACTGTATCATCCCAGCAGTGGGTACCGTCCATGTCTCCAGTCTCCCGCCTGCATCTTTGCATGCCTCTATTGTCCAAAGGGAAGCTGGCCATGATCTTACCATTACTGCTGTCTCTGGGCTCCCAACATTAATCCCCAGCACCAATGGGAACAGCCCCCTCCTTAGTCAGAAGAGGCTGATTTGTCTTCAGACTCTGAGGTTGTCTCTGTGTCACAGCCACACCAGGAACAACTCCCTTCCACTTCCACCACCTATCATCCTTGGTATCCCCAGAGGCTGTGTCTTAGCCTTCAAGAAAAGACCCATGGCCAGGTGGAAATTGGGCTTCGGAGCCTTATCTGTAGCCTTTTGGGGAGGATTGCTTTATGCCCTCCCTGCTCTCTTTTTTTTCATTGAGTGAGCACCAAGATTTATCATACCAATTGCAGCGGGAGACCACTCCTGTTACTGAGCTCAGTGCCAAGAGGGAGGAAGTTGCTCAAGTTGATCTCCCTTTAACGCAATCAGTGGAGGCCCCACTGCAGCCGCATTTTGCTTCCTCCTCTTCATCACCCAGTGAAGCAGTTGTGTTGGAAGGTTCCTCAACTCCCACTGAGGATTACAGGGCTCACCAGGATCTGTGTAAGAGCGTGGCTTCCTCTCTGTATATCCAGGTGGAAGGGGTTGGAGAAAGGTCTCACAGAAGCTAAGATGTCAACCAGCCTGTGAGACCATCTAAAGCAGTGGTTCTCAACCGGGTGTACGCAGAGGTCTTCCAAGGAGTATATCAACTCATCTAGATATTTTCCTAGTTTTACAAGAGGCTACATAAAAAGCACTTGCAAAGTCAATACAAACTAAAATGTCATACAGTGACTTGTTTATATCACTCTATATTATACACTGAAATGTAAGTACAATATTTATATTCCAATTGATTTATTTTATAATTATATGGTAAAAATGAAAAAGTAAGCAATTTTTCGGTAATAGTGTGCTAGACACTTTTTTTTTAAATTTTTTTGTCTGGTTTTGTAAGCAAGTAGTAGCTTTTAAGTGAGGTGAAACTTGGGGGTACGCAAGACCTGTCAGACTCCCAAAAGGGTATAGAAGTCTGGAAAGGTTGAAAGCCACTGATCTGGAGCGGTGCTCTCAATTTAATGCAGTTATCTTGGAGCACAGCAAAGTGCTGTGGCAGAGTCTCTCTCTCTCTCTCTCTCTCTCTCTCCCTCCCCCCCCCACCCGCAGCAAAAAGGACCAAGTGCAGATATTTTGTCCCTTTTCAGGGGTTGAGTATTTTTACACCCACCCCCCTCTGGGGTCATTGGTGGTCTTAGCTGCTAATGAGAGAGAACGCCAGGGTCAGCAGGCATTTACCCCAGTAGGAAAGGATGCACGGAAGCAGGATCTCTTTGGCAGAAAACTTTATTTGACAGTGGGCCTAAAGCTTAGGATTGTTTACCAGCAGGCTTTGCAGGGATGTTACAAGTTTAGCCTCTGAGACAATATATTAAAACTTAAAGACAAATTGCTAGAGGATGCAAGGAGGGGATTTCTCATCATGTTGGATAAGGTTTAATGAATGGCCCAAACTTCCCTTCAGATGTGGCTGGACACTGCTGAACTCTGCAATTAGAGCCGTGGCATTGGCCATTACAAACCACAGATGCTTATGACTTTAGTCATCAGGTCTTCACCAAGGTGTCTGACAGACCATAGGGAATCTGCCTTTTGACATGTTGTTGCTCTTCTCTGAGCAAACAGATGACAAGCTGCATAGTCTAAAGAACTCACGGGAGATGTACAAATCTTTGGGCATACACTTTCACCAAAGAGGAAGCAATTCTTCAGCAGCCTCCCTGTTTTCACATCTTGTCACCAAGACCGAGCCAGGAAAAAAGGCTGAAGTTATAGGAGAAGACCATTCCCTCCTTCTTCAGTAACAGCTCCTGGTTCATCCAGACAGACTAGGAGTTCTAAGCAAACATTTTGTCAAGGACAGCCTACCAGTTTCCAGGGTGCCAACCTCTCCTGTCCCACTGTTTGCCAACCAGCTATCCCACTTCCTAAGTCTCAGTCCCACTAGAGACCAGTGGTCTTAAGCATAGTGGAGTTGGGATACACCCTTCATCTTCTTTCTATCCCCCTTTTCCCATCCCTCTTCAGGGATCACTCTGAGGAGGAGGTCCTCCTTCGGGAGGTGCAATCTCTTCCTTAGTGGGGGCCATAGAGAAAATTCTTCAGTTATACAGAAGAAAGGTGGGTTTGGTTTTGTTTTTTTGTTTTTAATTCCCACTATTTCCTGATCCTGAAAGCAAAGGAAGGTCTCAGACCCATACTAGAATTTTCATAGTCACACTGATTTCCATTAATCCCTCTCTGGAGTTACAGTACTACCATTTGTCCTGGCTGCAGATCCACAGGTATTCACAAAGTATATGGTGGTTGTGGCAGCATTCTTGAGGAATTCAGGAGTTCATTTCCCTACTTGAATGACTGTTTTGGTGAGGAGATGGTGCAAGGCTCAGGTGCTGCATAGCATGTCTGTCATCCAGTCAACATTTGACGTGCTAGGGTTGCTCATTGACACTGAGAAGTCAATTCTTTCACAAAAAAATAGTTGATAGGAGCGGTCTTGGACTCTGTGGAAGGAAGGCCTTCCCTCTACAGATAAGATTCCAGACAATGCTGGCCATAGCTTTAGACTTGAAGGCCCAGCCTACCAGACAGCACAGACTTGCCTCATTCTGCTGGGGAATATGGCCTCATGCACTTAAGTAGTTCAGTTTGCCAGGCTCCATCTCTGGAAGTTGCAGGAGTGGCTGACATCTGTGTACTCTCTGATCTGCCATCCCTTAGACACGGTGGTTTGGGTGCCCACTCAAATCTTGGCCTCTCTAGACTAGTGGACAGACCTTTCAAATGTGTGTGTTGGGGGGTTCTATTTGCTCCTCCTTAACCAGCTTTGACCCTAGTTATGGATGCTTCTGCCCTAGATTGGGGGTCTTACCTGGGATCCCTGGAGACTCAAGGCTTATTGTTGGCTCAGGATTTAACTTTGCATGTAAATGTCAAAGAATTCAGGGCCATCCAGCTAGCTTGTCAAATCTTCTTTCCCTATGTCAGAGGAAGAAATCTGTTCATACTCTCAGACAACACAGTGGCCATGTCCTGTGTGAACAGGCCAGGAGGGCCCCAGTCAACTCTGCTATGCCAGGAAGTAACATGGCTGTGGGAGCTTTGTATCACTAGCTCAGTCTGTCTCAAGGCCTCTCACCTTCTGGGTGTTCAAAACCATCTGGCAGACTGGTTTGGGGTGGGAAAGAGAGGGCTTTGCCCTTTGTACCTTCACGCAATGGCATGAAGCAGCAGAGGGTGCACATGTTGTCCCGATGGGTATCACTAAAGTAAACCTCTCTGGCAACTGTGCACTGAGTGAACACATACCTGAAATGTAATGGACATGTGCAACACATCTTGAAGAAACAGTTTCAGAAGAGGTTAGTAACCATTTCTTATTTAGGTTAGTAAAGTCCAGAGACGACTGTGTGAGGAATTTCAAAGGGACCTAATCAAGCTAGGTGAGTGGGCAATATAGCTGTATTTATTGAACTTAATTTGTTTATTAATGTACATATGAGGGGGAAATAACAGCTAAGAAAGGGACAGTGTAGTACACAAATATTTGAAAATTGTAAGCATCAAGGATAAGAATTTTTAGGAAAGTATACCACAATAAGGATAAGAAAAAGTAAGCATTCTGAGAGAAACTTTCTACAATTAGGTTTATTACAATGTGAAATAATTTCAAAAGGGAAGCGGTAGAAATGCCTTCTCTTGTTCCATTTTAAGTGTTCCTGGACAAAGCTGCAGTAAATTGACAGTAGGGAATCATTTTGCATGATCAGAAATCTGATAGAAAAGACATACAGTATTTCTCTCTCTTCTGTGGAAAATTTTGTTTTGTACACATAAAGTGATTGATTGCTTTGATAGCAGTCTTTACATAAGAAACATTAGAATGACCATACTGGTCAGATCAGTGATTCATCTAGCCCAGAATCCTATCTTCTGACAGTTGCTGATGCCAGATGCTTCAGAGGGAGTGAATAAAACAGGGCAATTTATCAAGTGAACCATCCCTTGTTGTCCCGTCCCAGCTTCTGTCAGTCAGAGGCTTAGGAACACCCAGAGCATGGGGTTGCATCCCTGACCATCTTGGCAAACAGCCATTGATACCTAATCTCCATCAACTTATCTAATTCCTTTTTTAACCCAATTATACTTTTGGCCTTCACAACATCCCCTGGCAATGAGTTCCACAGGTTGACTGTGTTGTGTGAAGTAGTACTTTCTTTTGTTTGTTTTAAATATGCTATCTATTAATTTTCATTGGGTGACCCTTAGTAATGTGTTATGTGACGGGGTAAATAAGAATTCTCAATTCACTTTCTACATAACATTCATGGTTTTTATAGACTTCTATCCTATCCCCCCTTAGTCATCTCTTTTCTAAGATGAACGGTCCAGTCTCTCCTCATATTAAAGCTGTTCCATACCCCTAACTGTTTTTGTTGCCCTTCTTTGTACTTTCCAATTCTAATATCTTTTTTTGAGATGAGGCATGCAGTATTTAAGGTGTGGCCGTACCATGGATTTATATAGTGGCATTAGGATATTATCTATTCCTTTCCCAATAGTTCCTAACAATGTTAGCTTTGACTGCCATTGCTCATCGAGCAGATGTTTTCAGAAAACTATCCCCAGTTATGTCAATATCTTTCTTGAGTGGTATCAGCTAACATAATTCTGTATGTATTGTTGGGATTGTGTTTTCCAATGTACATCACTTTGCATTAATCCCCATTTGAATTTCATCTGCCATTTTGTTGCCCAATCATCAGTTTTGTTAGATCCCTTTGTAACTTTTCAGTCAGCTTTGGACATAACTATCTCAAGTAATTTAGTATCTTCTGCAAACTTTGCCACGTCACTGTTTATTCCTTTTTCCAGATGGTTTAGGAATATGTTGAACAATACTAGTCCCAGTACAGATCCCTGGGGGTCACCACTATTTACCTCTCTCAGTTGTGAATACTGACCATTAATTCCAAGCCTTTGTTTTTCCCATTTTTTTTTAACCAGTAACTGATCCATGGGCAGACCTATCCTCTTATCCCATTATTACCTATTTTGTTTAAGAGCTTTTAGTGTAGGACCTTGGGAAAGGCTTTTAGAAAGTCCAGATATGCCTTATCAGTTGGATCACCCTTGTCCACATGCATTTTGACCCCCTCAAAGAATTCTAATAGATGGGCAAGACATGATTTCCCTTTACAAAAGCCACATTGACTCTTCTGCAGCATATCATGTTAATCTATGTGTCTGATAATTCTGCTCTTTACTATAGATTCAACCAGTTTGTCTGGTACTGAAGTTAGACTGACTAGCCTGTAATTGCCATGGTCGTCTCAGAAGCCTTTTTTAAAATTCAGTATTATATTAGCTATTTGCCAGTCATCTGGTATGGAGGCTGATGTACATGATAGGTTACATACCAGAGTTGTTAGTTCTGCAATTTCATATTTGAGTTCCTTCAGAACTCTTGAGTGAATACCCATCTGTCCTGATGTCTTGATAAATTGAATAGTATTAGTTTGTTCCAAAACATCCTCTATTGACACGTCAATCTGGGACTGATCCTCATATTTGTCACCTAAAAAGAATGGCTCTGGTGTGGGAATCTTCCCCCACATTCTCTGTAGTGAAGATGGATGCAAAAAAAAATTTAGCTTCTCCACAATGGCCTTGTCTTCCTTGAGCGCTGCTTTTAGCACCTCAATGATCCAGTGGCCCCACTGATTGTTTGGTAGTCTTCCTGTTTCTGATGTACTTTTTAAAAAAAAAAAAAAAAAAAAATGCTGTTAGTTTGTCTTGTCCTAGTTGCTCTTCAGATTCCATTTTTGTCTGCCTACATATACTTTTACACTTGACTTCCCAGAGTTTATGCTCCTTCCTGTTTTCCTCACTAGGACTTGACTTCCAATTTTTAAAAGATGGCTGTATCATCTTTGGTGGTATTTTTTTTGGTCCTCCTACTGTTTTGTTTTTTGTTTTGTTTTTTTTTAATTATTATTTGGGGGTAAAGACATAGTTTGAGCCTCACTTCTGATGTTTTTAAAAAATTTCTATGTAGCTTGCAGGGATTTCACTCTTGTGGTTGTTCCTTTTAACTTCCGTTTAGCCACCTTTTTTGTGTGTGTGTAGTTCCCCTTTTTGATGTTACATGATACTGTGGTGGCTTTCTTTGTTACTTTTCCCCCCTTCAGGGATGTTAAATTTAAGTACATTATGGTCGTTACTACTGAGCAGTTAAGCTATATTCACCTCTTGGACCAGCCCCGGTGCACCCCTTAGGACTAAATCAAGAATTGCCTCTCCCCTTGTGGGTGCCAGGACTAGCTGCTCCAAGAAGCAGTCACTAATGGTGTCTACAAATTTTATTTCTATATCCCATCCAGAGGTGACATGAACCCAGTCAAGATGGGAGTAGTTGAAATCCCCCATTATTATTGGGTTGTCTGTTTCTGTAGCCTTTCTAATCTCCCAGAGCTTTCCACAGTCACAGTAGTAACAATCCTGGTCAAGTTGTCAATAGTATATTCCTACTGCTATTCTCTTATTATTCAAGCACGGAATTTCCGTCCATAGAGATTATATGGTACAGTTTGATTCATTTTAAGATTGTTACTATACTCCACTCTATGCTTTCTTTCATATATAGTGCCACATCCCCACCAGCACTACCCACTCTCTTTCCTATATATTTTGTACCCTGGTATTACTATGTCCCATTAATTATCATTGTTCCACCAAGTTTCTTGGATGCCTATTACACCAATATCCTTGTTTAATACCAGATACTCTAGTTCATCCATCTTAGCATTTAAACTTCTGCATTTGTGTACAAGCACTTATAAAATAATTTGTCAATCTTTAGTTGTCTGCCTTCATGTGATGTAATTGAATGGGACTTTTTTTGTTTGATTGTTTCTCTTCAGCTTCTACATATACTTTATTAACTTCTCCTTTTTACTAGGATAAAGAGTATTCCCTTTAATAAATCCTTCTCTAAGGGATGTATCTGTCCAAACCATGTGCTTCTCCACACTTGTTGGCTTTCCCCCAATCCTTAGTTTAAAAACTCTTCTGTTACGCTCCTCTGGGGAGTTCCTCATGAAACTTGTTCATATAGAAACTACTATCTAGCAGATGTTAGTCAGTATCCATTATTTTAACAACCTATCCTCATCTGGAGGAGGTCTGGCAATTAATGTGCTCATGAAAATTTTCACACAGCCAGAGAGAGAACATCCTTGAAGATGGGAAAATTTAGTTGCAATGTTTTACTGCTTAAAAAAACTTTCTATATATAAATGCAGATTAGAGTGGTTTAAACTACTCGTGGTTTTTTGTTTTGGGGGGTTTTTGGGGTTTTTTTTTTTTTTTTTTTTTTTTTTTTTTTTTCATTTCTTTGTGCTATTACTATTTTATTCTCATGCTTAGATACCAAGGTATAAAGGACATCGTAAACAGAAAAAGTGCTTGGACAAGGCTGGTGAGCAGGTAAAATGCATGAGAGAAGAAGATGCTGGCAGGTGCTTTTAGTCTTCCTTTAGGAAAAAACAGATTATACTAAAAAATAAAATAAAATTGACAATGCAAACACTAAAGTTTATTATAATTTAGCTATTAATATAGTATAAAGGTATAGAAATGGCACTCTAAGGCACCATACTTAAAATATTGTATACATAAATCATATTAACAAATTATGAAAAATTAAGCTTTCTGTTGGGCACTTCATTGTTAACTAATGCCGTTGAAGGGTGGAGGGAATGACAACCGCATGAGTTTAAGTGTAGATTGTCTTCAGGTTTGAATTTCTAGGGTTTTTTTTTCTTAATGTTGCATTAATTTGGCATACCCTCCCAAAACTAATATGTGAAGCCATTAACCTTCTCCTTCAGAACCCTCCTTAAGATCCATTTTTACCTTGTTGTCGACAAGACATCACCAGGTGATAATGGGTAGATAGAAAGCTAGTAGGGATAAATTATATTTAATTGTAAAATAAATCCTTTAAAAATTATTTGGAACGATTATGTATGTGCTTTTACTACAGTCCTGCTTACTCATCCTCTCCCTTTCCTCTTGTTGCATGTTGCATTTGTTTCTTGTCTTTAAATGATGACCAGATTCTGCTACCCTGATTTATGTTTAGTACTTTACTTTGCATTCTCCTATTAAAACTGGGAGTGATTGTAGGTTAAGGTACCACTCAATCTTGGTAAGGGAAGTGGGCTCTTACTGTATAAAGATGGTATAAGTCAGGATTATAATTCATAGTTACTGCTGTGTATCTGACCTGTCTGAAAAAAAAATTTCAGTCACCTTTCAGAGTTTACGATCTTTACTCTTTTCTTTGTGTCTTGTATTAGAGTATATGAATAGATTAATTGTCAAAATTGATTTTATTTTAATGTGCTTTATTAGTTACTAGGCTTGTGAATAGGATCTTAAACAACTAACCTTTAAGAATCAGCTTTTTATAAAAATATTAGCCAGTTGAGTTTTAATTTAGAAAAAATTGCTCTTGGTTTGCAACCTTGTCTGTCTGCATCAGATTTCCACTAACTTTTACAATCCCTTTAAAAAAGAAATTTAATTGGAAATATTGATAAAACTTCAGTTTTAGCAGTATTGCCATATAACATGAGGTGTTTTGCTCTCCCACTGTAATATATTCCTTGAACGAATAATTTTTCAAACTCACTCTTTTGCCTTGTAATGTGGTTCAGGATTAGCTAATAAACACTTTTGGAAGATAATCTGTAAATCACAAATGATCCAACTTCCCCTGCACATACCACTCTCTACCACGTCACATTTAAAATGTCTGACTTTTTAGGATGTTTAATTTGAAAAAGAGTGTGTGGGAGAGAATGAAATAAATGCTAAAACCCCATGTCTGTTAGTTGACTTGCCTCTCAAGTACTTGTAAAATGAATGAGTTTTCAATTCTGTATTAAAATTTGTCATTAAAGAAGGTATTATGGAATGGCAATAGCTCTCTCCATAGTTAAGGTTACAACAATATTTGTATTATAAGATGAATTTTCAACATTCCTCTAAGTGCGTGGTTCACATCCAGGTGCACATGTACTCTTTGGGGGGTACACAGAGGTCTTCCAATGGGCATGTCAGCTCATCTAGCATCTAGATCGGGGTTTCTCAGCCTGGGGGTTGTGACCCCAGGGTCCACAGGACAGGATGTGTTTGAGGGGCTTGCAAGTGCAGGGCTAGCGTTAGAGGGTGGCAAGCAGGGAAGTTGCCCGAGACCCCATGCCACAGGGGGCCACACAAAGCTAGGTTACATGCTTTAGTCCCTGGCGGAAGGAGCTTAAGATACAGTGCTGCGTGGCAGGGCTCTTGCTTCAGGGGTACAGTAGTCTGGAAAGGTTGAGAACTACTGCTCTAAGTTCCTTCAGAGACATTTCTTCAGACTCGATGCAGACTTGTCTATGGACAAACAGTAACTCTTCTGGCCAATTTGAAGTGAATTGGCCAAACTATTTCTGAAAAGGGAAGTTGGAAAACTAGGTATAATTCAGATGTGGGGAAATTACTATAATGCTGTTTGCTATGTTTAACTTTCAAAATGATGTGCCTTATTCCAAAGATCTTGCAGAAATCTAGTGACACTTTGCAGAATCGAGGCTGCATATAATCGTTCTCTTCTGTGTTAGAATTGTCAGAATTCCCTATGAGGCTGCTACTTAGGTCTGTCAGACCATGTAATGCTTACATAGGGTCTGCAGGATGTTGTAAAGATGATAGTTCAGTGTTTTTCTAACTGTGTAAGAGTTTCTCATGAATAACCTCACCCTCTAAATAACCAGTCATCCAGTAACTGTTTCAAATTATTTCATTCTGCACGCCTCCTGGAAAAGTATCACTGGTGTTCTGTGCAATGTCGTTTGAGAACAAAATACTTCTGAATAGAGCTGGTTGGAAAAATTCCAGTATAAAACTTTTTTGTCAGAATTTGCTGATTAATTGAAATGGAAAAGTTTCATGGAGATGGTTCCATTTTGATTAAATTCCTTTGAAACCTAGGCAAGAAACATGCCTGGCTGTTTGTTTGCTAACTTGCTCACCCAGCTCCTTGGCAGCCTGGGCTCCTAGGGTTTCTGAGGTCTGTCCCTCTGGGGCAGTAAATAATGTAGACTTGCCTTGGAGATCGGGCTCCAGTCTCTTTAGCAGAGAACGTAGACATTTTGAGATTTTTGTTCCAAAGGGGCGGGGGGGAACTTACACAAAATGGAATTGTCTTTCTCCACCAAGTTCTACTTCTGAATTCCCGCCTTCACTGACTACCTTTAAAGTGCGATTCTACTCTGAAAAGTGACTGTCTAAAAATAGCAATTTCTTACTCAATGGATCTGTTGCTTGTATACATTCAGAGTCATAGCTGCTGAATATTAACTAATAAGTTTTGATTGTATTTTATTCCTGTTCAACTTGTAAGAGCCAATGCAACTCAGAGTGAGTAAACAGTATTCCATCCTTTCTTGTGCATCATCAAACTAATTGTTTAAGTTCCAATCATCTACACCTTTCAAAACCCCTTTGATGCCAGTGGGTTTGTGCAGTTGTCACTAACAGCACAGTTTGGCTTAACTGCTTGTGTTGCATAAGAAGGAAGGAACATAATTCTCAGTTTATATTGACTTTGTGCCATAACAATTAGAATAAACAGCATTTTACTTGGAAAAATGAGCATATATGGTCATGGAAGTCATTGGGAAACATGGAGTGCTGTGGTAGCATAGTCACTTTACATAGTTCTGCACATGAATACTTTGCACTGATATTTTGTTTGCAGTGGTGGTGGTGCCTTGTGGGTCCCAGAATATGAGAGACTCAAGGTGGGTGAGGTAATATCTTTTGTTGGACCAATTTCCGTTGGTGAAAGTGACAAGCTTTCAAGCTCCACAGAGCTCTCCTTCAGGTCTGTGGAGCTCAAAAGCTTCTCCTTCACCAATAGAAATTGGTATAATAAAAGATATTACCTTACGCACCTTGTCTCTTGCATTTATATGGTATCTTCATAAATGTTTATTTTGCAGCACCCCTATGGTAGGTAAATATTGATAACCTCTCTCTATTTCCCATCTACAGTATAAAAAAAAAAGAGGTTAAGTACCTTGATTATGGTTGTGCAAGTTAGTCTTGGAACCAAGTTTAGAATACAAGTCATTAGTTCTGTCCCATAAATAATCCAGCTGTAGAGCCCCCATACTTAATCTCTCTATCTCGATATTCTGACACTATCTGTTAACTATGTTTGCAAGGTTAAAAAAATCAATTACTCAGAAATTAGGAAATACCAGAATTAAGGTTGCTCAGGCAACCTTAACTTAGATAGAAGTGGAAGACTGAAACATGCCTAGTTAGCAACTAAATTGCCTACACAAAATAACTTTTTTTTTTTACTAATTTTATAGTAAATTTTTCTGCACTACAGTATTTTTAGTTCATTTGACTTTGCTTCTAGATATAACCTATATTATAAAGCCCTACAGAGGGAATGGAATAGAATTTTTTTAAAAAAGAGCTCTTTAGATGGCTTTGAAATAGGATTTTTTTCTTAGATGATACAATTGTATGGGTACAAAAATAGAAATATTAAATCATTTAATTTGAAAAATTGATTATGTGGATGACTTGCATAGTGTATGTTCCCAGACGGTCCTTTATTAACAATTGGACTGCAGTTCAGTCATGAGAAACTATTTCCATGACTTCACTCAAGGAAAGGCATTTCCCTGCTGTAAATTTGATTTTTTTTATTTATTTATTTTTTTTTAAAGGTTGCTGAAACCAGTCAAAGTGATACAAGTATCTCATCAGGAGAAACAAAGAGCAAAAGCAGCATTCACTTTCTTCCCAATGAGACACAGCTAGTTTCTCAACCGCACAACAAAGTCTTAAATACCAAAGAAGAAAGTGATCCGGCTGTAGATGAGGATGACATAGAGGGAGATTCTTTTTTTGATGATCCCATACCCAAACCAGAGAGAAACTATGGCTGGTGAGTAAACTGTGCTCCATAGTTAACACATTTATTTTATGCTTAGCAGGTTTGGGTTAGATGTGCTATTTGCACATAGCCTCTAGTAAAAGGTGGTGTGTAGGTGCACTGTAAAACACCCTGCTTGAAATGCACAATACCCTGGGGCTCCCTGGTTGCACTGGTGAGTAATTTTCATCCTTTTGGGGATGTTGCATCATTCCCTTCTGATACTAAGACAACTGATCTGGCTGGTGGGGTTGGAGAAGGGCAGTGGAGCCCTTGGCTCTGTTAACCCCTGCTCTTTCCAACCTATTTGATGCCAGGAGTGAGTATCTGAGGTACAAACCCTATGCTCCTTGAGCCCTGGAGATGCAACTCTGGCCAACCTTAAAGTAGCTGCACAAGTGGGAGGGGAGAACCTTTATTTCTCTGCATAACTTCATAAAGTCTGGCAGAATCTAACCCACAATACTGGAGTAGGTAAGAAAACATTGGTAGCGCGCGCACACACACCAGCTTCATACAATACAAGTATTAGGAAAGACACTCTTGCTCTTGGAAAAAGTTCCCTTTATACAAATCAGTGTTCACGTTTATTACCCAGTGTGTCCAAGCTGATTTGTTTTCAGTAGATTAATTGTTCTTCTGGAACACGTCAGCTTTGCAGGCCCAAACGTTTTAGGGCACTGGTGGTTATGTAGTGTTTGACAATGAGTGAAATGATATTTTGAAGTGCAAGTCTGACTGAAAGGTGCAAAGGTATCAAAGCCCACGTTCTCAGTCCCTTGATCTTGCTGCACCTCTGAGCAGAGCCATTTCCACTGTGCTGTGTTAGAACAACTTTAAAGTTTGGGTGGGCCAAAAATGCACCTGAGGATTGATGTAGCAGGAGGTTGCCCCATCCATTCCCACTCTTTCCCTTTTACATTGGCAACAGGCAGCGAGGTGGTCTAATCCAGTGCTCTCAACCTTTCCAGATTACTGTGTGCCTTTCAGGAGTCTGATTTGTCTTGCATTCTCCGCCCCCCCCCCCCCCCCCCGCAAGTTTCACCTTACTTAAAAACTGCTTGCTTACAAATCAGATCTAAAAATGTAAAAGTCTCACATCGCACTATTACTGAAAAATTGCTTATTTTCTCATTTTTACCATATAATAAAATAAATGGGAATATAAATATTGTACTTACATTTCAGTGTATATGGAGTAGTATAAAAGTTATTTTATGAAATTTTAGTTTGTCCTGACTTCACTAGTTCTTTTTATGTAGCCTGTTTATAAAACTAGGCAAATGTCTAGATGATTTGGTCTACTCCCTGACAGAGCCCTGCATATCCCCAGGGGTACACATACCTCTAGTTGAGAACCACAGGTCTAAGCCCTCTTATGTTGGCCCTTCAATATCAGATGCTCATCCTTACACTAGAAGGATCCTGGTGTGGCACAAAGCAACCACACAAGATCATTCTCCCCTCTATTTCTAATAAACTGGCACACTCCTTTCAGAAAGGGATTACTTATGACTGTTATCTAGTGGGAAATAAAAATTACAAGATATGCTCCTATAATATATTTAAAGAGCAGCTGACGTCTCATGAAAAATATTGAACAACTACATTACAAAGAACTCTGCTATTATTTTTTTGGTAATTTTTTTCTTTTTTTATCAGTAGCCATAGCAGTATTAAAATAACATCTTTGATTTGCTCTTGCTTATTTAAGAGCTTAAGTACACCTTTACCCCAATATAACACGGTCCTCGGGAGCCAAAAAATATTACCGCATTATAGGTAAAACCATGTTATATCAAACTTGCTTTGGCCTCGAGCATTTCCATTATTAATAGGCACTTCCCCCCTCCCCCTCCCGCCCCCCTGCTCCTTGTCCCCTGACTACCCCCTCCGAGACACCCGCCCCCCCAATCACCCCCAGGACCCCACCCCCTATCCAATGCCCCCATCCTCTGACCACCCCGCCCCCAGAACCTCTGAGCCATCCAACCCTCCCTGTCCCCTGACGGCCCCCCAAGACCCTCTGCCCCTTTTCAACCCCCTTGGCCCCGGCCTGGCACCCTTAACATGCCACTCAGAGCAGCATGTCGGAGCCAGACGCGGGAGCGTGCAGCCCCGCCCCCCCAGAGCACTGCTTTACCACATTATATCCGAATTCGTGTTATATCGGGTCGCGTTATATCAGGGTAGAGGTGTACTAATTGATTCTAACATCATGTTAATTTCTACAGCCAACTGATTGTGAGGTCATAAATTGGGATAAAACAATAGGTGGGAATACCAGTGTCAGAGATCTAATAATTGTGCATGATCTTTAAACTGGCGGCTTTAAAATATTAAAATGAAACTTTCAAAGGAATTTGTTCCTCCAATCATTGACTCTGAGTGGTGATAGTGTCTCTCGAAGCAGGTAGATTGCCAGGATTGTTGCAATTTCCAGCATATTTATCTTGTCAGATTAGCTTGGCTTTTAACTGACATCATGGTTCATAAGTAAGGCTACGTTTTTGTCACCGATATTTTTAGTAAAAGTCATGTACAGGTCATGGGCAATAAATGAAGAATTCACAGAAGTCCGTGACCTCTCCTTGACTGTTACTAAAAATACCCATGACAAAATGGGTAGCCTGGGCAGCTGCAGGGGGGCGGGGGAGAAGAGGCTGGGAGCTCCAGGGTCCCCCTCTGCTGGTGGCTCCAAGCTCTGGGGATCCCCCTGCCGCCCACCATGGCCGAGAGCTCTGGGGAGCTGCCGGGAGCTACCGGGGATCCCCCCTGCTGCCCATTGCACCTGAAGTCACAGAGATCTTTGGAAGTCACGGATTCTGTGACCTCTGACTAAATCACAATCTTATTCATAGGTCAGAATTACACATCCAGTGTATCTGTTAATTACCGTCCTTGAAAACTAAATATAACAATCTTGAGTGCAAATTCTACAGTTCATAGACCAGTGTTTGTAATCAAATAATTTAAAACAAAAGACCTTAAAAATGGCCGTAATGGGTCAGACGAAAGGTCCATCCAACCCAGTATCCTGTCTATCGACAGTGGCCAATGCCAGGTGCCCCAGAGGGAGTGAACCTAATAGGTAATGATCTAGTGATCTCTCTCCTGCCATCCATCTCCACCCTCTGACAAACAGAGGCTAGGGACACCATTCCTTACCCATCCTGGCTAATAGCCATAAATGGACTTAGTCTCCATGAATTTATCCAGTTCTCTTTCAAATCCTGTTATAGTCCTAGCCTTCACAACCACCTCAGGCAAGGAGTTCCACAGGTTGACCGTGAGCTGAGTGAAGAAGAACTTCCTTTTATTTGTTTTAAACCTGCTACCCAATAATTTCATTTGGTGGCCCCTAGTTCTTATATTCTGGGAACAAGTAAATAACTTTTCCTTATTCACTTTCTCCACACCACTCATGATTTTATATACCTCTATCATATCTTCCCCGCCCCCCCTTCTCCTCTTTTTCCAAGCTGAAAAGTCCTAGCCTCTTTAATCTCTTCTCATATGGGACCCGTTCCAAACCCCTAATCATTTTATTTGCCCTTTTCTGAATCTTTTCTAATGCCAGTACACCTCTACCCCGATATAACGCTGTCCTCGGGAGACAAAATCTTACCGCGTTATAGGTGAGACCGCGTTATAGCGAACTTGCTTTGGCCCCCGTCCCCTGACTGCTCCGACCCCTATCCACACGGCCTACCTCCTGAGAGGCACTCAAAAGCGGAGCAACACAGCCCCAGCCCATTCCACTCTGCCACCTCCCAGCCGCGGCGCTCTGCTTCCCACTGCTGGTGAGTGTGGGGGTTGGGGAAAGGATGCCCTCCGTACTCACCTGCGGCAGGAAGCAGAGTGCCGCAGCTGGGAGCTGGCAGAGTAGAGCGGGCTGGGGCCAGGCTGCTCCTCTTCCTGCTGCTCGGGAGGTTGGGGAAAGGATGCCCCCCATACTCACCTGTGGTGGGAAGCAGAGCAACGCGGCCCCAGCCCACTCCACTTTCCTTGCCTCGGCCCTAGCCGTGTCGCGGGGGGGGGGTCCCGCACTCACCTGCGGCGGGAAGCAGGGAGCTGTGGGTGGGAACTGGCGGAGTGGAGCGGGCTGGGGCTGGGCTGCTCAGCTTCCGCCGCTACCGGTGAGTGCGGGGGGGATCCCTTCCCCAAGCCCCCTCCCCCAAGCAACAGAAGTGGAGCGGGCTTCTTCCGGTCCCCTGCTAATCCCCCAGGCCACTCTGGGGGCCCCGCAGTCCCAGAAGTGCCTCCCCCAGCTCCTGTCTCCCAGACCCTGGGGGGGGTGCGCCTGACCGCCCCCGAGACCCTCTGCATCCTTATCCAACCCCTCGGCCCCGGCCTGGCACCCTTAACACACCGCTCAGAGCAGCGTGTCAAAGCTTTACTGCCTTGTATGCGAACCCGTGTTATATCGGGGTAGAGGTGTATATCTTTTTTTTGAGATGAGGGGACCACATCTGTACTCGATATTCAAGATGTGGGCTTACCATGGATTTATAGAAGGGCAATAAGATATTCTCCGTCTTCTTCTCTATCCCTTTTTTAATGATTCCTTATATCCCGTTTGCTTTTTTGACTGCCGCTGCACACTGCATGGACGTCTTCAGAGAACTATCCACGATGACTCCAAGATCTTTCTCCTGATTAGTTGTAGCTAAATTAGCCCCCATCATATTGTATGTATAATTGGGGTTATTTTTTCCAATGTGCATTACTTTACATTTAGCCACATTAAATTTCATTTGCCATTTTGTTGCCCAATCACTTAATTTTGTGAGATCTTTTTGAAGTTCTTCACAGTCTGCTTTGGTCTTAACTATCTTGAGCAGTTTAGTATCATCTGCAAACTTTGCCACCTCGCTGTTTTATCCCTTTCTCCAGATCATTTATGAATAGGTTGAATAGGTTGGTCCTAGGACTGACCCTTGGGGAACACCACTAGTTACCCCTCTCCATTCTGAAAATTTACCATTTATTCCTACCCTTTGTTCCCTGTCTTTTAACCAGTTCTCAATCCATGAAAGGATCTTCCCTCTTATTCCATGACAACTTAATTTATGTAAGAGCCTTTGGTGAGGGACCTTATCAAAGGCTTTCTGGAAATCTAAGTACACTATGTCCGCTGTTCAGGAATTTTACTACTACAGTATTACATTAGTACATAAGTGGTCATCAGTTGTTAAAAGGCCAGTGACTTGAATGGTAATACTTATTTATAATTGCTATCTGAAAATGCTTGAAAGATAAGAGTTCAAGAAAAGAAGCCTTAGTTATGCAGCAAAACTAAATTGCCTTATACAGAACAAATCTCCATGGCAGAAAAGAAACAAGGTTTGTCAAATTACATGGAATATGCTAACGATCTATTTCCATATCAATTTTACATACATTTTTAGACTTGTGTATCTTAATTTGGTTTAGGTAGCATGCAGATATTGATAGCAATTTCATAGTAAGGCATCTTTGTGTGTGCAGATTGTGGTAAATGAATTAGCAAAATGCTAATTAGCAAGGTTCTACAGATTTTGGGGACTTATTGTACGTGTAGTAAAATAATAGTTTGTAATCTTCCTCCATGGTGGATCAAATTTCATGTGTATTTACATGTAATGTGGAGTCATTATAAATGTATATAATGTCCTTATAAACTTGTTTAAATATACATTAAACTCACCAAAACCATAGAAAGTTAATGCAAAATTAGATTCTGCTCATACATCATCTCATTAGATGAGCGTAAAATACATTACATGAAACCAATTGCCACTTGGTCACTGAGGATATTTTCTGGGAATGGTGAAGATTAAACTTTGACTTTCAATGTGCTTGTTGCATCTTTTATTTGTAAATAATGTGTTAATTTATATTCCATTCCTAAATGTAATAGCAGCTAAACCAGTTTATCATGTGGCTATGAAAGAAATCCATTTTGTTGCAATCTCAAGGGGCATGCTTTCTACAACACGACTGTTACTAGTTTTGTTGAACAAAAGTGATCATAGTTCAAAAAGAAAAGGAGTACTTGTGGCACCTTAGAGACTAACCAATTTATTTGAGCACAAGTACTCCTTTTCTTTTTGCGAATACAGACTAACACGGCTGTTACTCTGAAACCTGTCATAATTCAAAAACTGGTTGATATATTTATTTATGCCTGAATCTTTTCCTCTTGGCTGCGTGGTATTTGTGGGGATAACTAAAGGCCCTCTGATAAAAATAGTGATACTGAAGAAGATGCAAGAGATCTGTTTGTGATAGAAGGCAGGCAGAAGTCTGTGAATAGGTGAGAAAATAACTTTCTTATTGTGTGTCTTGCTTGACGCTTCTACCACCGACTTCCAGTAGAAAGGTTTTTTTTTTTTTTTGGCCTTTTTTAGATTGTAGAGCAAATATTTCCTTCACTTGACCTTTTGCTACATACAGTATTGTTTCTAGTTGCATACATATTTAATGGATGGTAGAAGAGAGAGTCACGTATCTAGTTACAAATTATTTCCCTTTTTAGGAAAACAGAGTCCAACAAACAAGGAGGAAGCCTTGCATCTCTTTCTGATGCACCCCCACTAAGGAGTGGGCTAAGCTCCCTTGCTGGAGCCCCTTCACTAAAAGAGCCTGACAGTAAGTATAATATTGAAATCCTTTGTATCTTGAGTAGGGCAGGAGAGAAGGGGGATGGACTTAGATGATCTTGAGATCCCTTCCAGTCCTACATTTATAATTATATGTCTGTAAGTGTTCGCAGGATTGACTCTTAAAATTGGAATATAATTTTAGCCTATAGAAAAATATACTAGACTTAATTGGTGGTTGGATGTATTTAAGTATGCTCTTTTTTCTTTTTCTTTTTCTTTTTCTTTTTTTTTTCCAAACAATAACCAAACGTATTTCTGATTTTAAATTTTTTTGTTACAGATGCAAATAGAAACTCTGTTTTGAAAGATCTACGCTTGGTGAATGCAAAATTTGGATCTCTTGAATTAGGCAAGTGGTTGTTGAGTATGAGGGAACGTAAACATACTAGTTTTGATATGCCTACATTTGAGTTCCATTTCAGCTCCTCAAGGAAACTGAGACACTGAAATATACTCATACTGGGCCAAAACCTGCTGTCTTACTTTGGTAAAAGTTCCATTGGAGACAGCAGGAGTCTTGCTTGAGTAAGAAGCAAGATTTGATTCATTATTCTGTGTACAAAATTCCTAACTGGCAGGAATTACTTGTATGTTTCTACCAGAATTATTTTACACACACAACAGGAACTCAAGCCATCCCATGCATAAATTTTGGTGATAATTTTGTAGTTGGTCTGCTTGTCAGTAAGGTATTGTTGACTAGAACACCAGAGGGAAACCTACTGTTAGAAAAAATAAAATGTCTTGTATTGTAAAGCAGCTTAAGTCCATATGATACTAGCTTTTATGAAGCATTTCCCCATATTGCTATTAGTGTTACATAGTTACTTTTTCGGAAATTGTAATATATTCCTGGATATATGCTTGATGACATCAGTGTCCAGTTACCATTGTTTTCAATTCTATGGCAAAAATATATAAGACTTTGTAAATTTATCCAGCATGGAAATACATCTCAGAATTAGTGTTCACTTAAGATCTTTATTGAAAATGGTAGCATAGGCTTTTAAGGGCAGATTTTTAAAGGCACAAGTAGAAGTTAGGCATGCAACTCTCATTGGCTTTCAGTGGGGTTTAGGCGTCTCTAATTGCTTTTTGTGTCTTTGAAATTCTCCCAATTATAGTATCAACATAGAATCATAGCAATGTCCAGCCCCTTGCACTGAGGTACATCTAGACTATCCTTGACTGATGTTTGTCCAACCCGTTCTTCAAAACCTTCAATAATACAGATTCCATAGCCTCCCTGGAAGCCTGTTCCTGAGCATAACTACTGTTATGGTTAGAAAGTTTTTCCTAATATCTAACCTAAACCTCCCTTGCTGTAGATTAAGCCCATTACTACTTATCCTACCTTCAGTGGACATGGAGAACAATTGATCGCTGTTTGCTTATAACAGCCCTTAACTTATTTGAAGACTGTTATCAGCTGTCCCCTCGGTCTTCTTTTCTCAAGACTAAATATGCCTCATTTTTGTAGCCTTTCCTCATAAGTCAAGTTTTCTAAACATTTTATAATTTTATTTGCTCGCCTCTAGACTCTCTGATTTTTCCACATCTTTCTTAAAATGTGACACCCATAATTGGATACAGCACTCCAGCTGAGACCTCACCAGTGCTCGGTAGAGCAGGACAGTTACCTCCTGTATCTTAGGTCTTATCTACACTCGGGGGGGAATCGGTCAATGTTGCGCAGCTTCAGCTACGTGAATAATGTAGCTGAAGTCGACATACTTAGATCTACTTACTGCAGTGTCTTCGCTGCGGTAAGTTGACGGCTGACACTCTCCCGTCGACTCCGCCTGCACCTCTCGCCTTGGTGGGGTACCAGAGTCGTCGGGAGAGTGCTTGGTGGTCGATTTATCGCATCTAGACTAGACGTGATAAATTGAGCCCGCCCCCCCCACTGGATCAATCACTGCCCATCGATGCAGCAGGTAATGTAGACAAGCCTTTACATATAACGTTCCTGTTAGTACACCCTAGAATATTAGCCATTTTTCAACTGCATCACAGTGTTGATTCATACTCAGTTTGTGATCCACTCTACCCCCCCCAATTCTTTTCAGCAGTACTACCACCTAAATAGTTATTTCCCATTTTGTAGCTGCGCATTTGATTTTTTCCTTCCTAAGTGTAGTACTTGTCTTTATAGAAGTTCTTCTTGTTTAATTCAGACCAGTTCTGTTTGTCAAGGTCATTTTGAATTGTAATCCTCTTCCCAAAGTGCTTGCTACCCCTCCCAGCTGGGTGTCATCTGGAAATGTTACATGCATACATTTCACTCTGTTATCCAAGTCATTAATGAAAATGTTGAATAGTACCAGATCCAGAGCTGACCCCTGCAGCCCCACTTGATACACCCTCCCACTTTGACAGCGAACCGTTGCGGGGAGGGATAACTCAGTTGTTTGAGCATTGGCCTGCTAAACCCAGGGTTGTGAGTTCAATCCTTGAGGGGGCCCTTTGGGATCTGGGGCAAAAATTGGGGCTTGGTCCTGCTTTGAGCAGGAGGTTGGACTAGATGACCTCCTGAGGTCCCTTCCAACCCTGATACTCTAACTACTTTTTGAGTACAGTCTTTCAGCCAGTTGTGCATACACCTTATAGTATTTAATTTAATCTAGATCACATTTCCCTAGTTTTCTTATGAGAATGTCAGGTTGGACTTTGTCAAAAGCTTTAATAAAATCAAGATATATCACATCTACTGCTTCCCCCCCATTCAGTAGGCCAGTAATCTTGTCAAAGAAGGAAATTTATATTGGTTTGACATGATTTGTTCTTGACAAATCCATGCTGGCTATTCCTTATAACCCTAGATTCCAAGGCCAGAAGGGACCATTGTGATCACCTAGTTTGCTCTCCTGTATAACACAAGCCATAGAACTTGTCTAAAATATTTCCTACATGCTTATAAATTGACAGTTTAATTTGTTTCGGTATCTTTCCAGGTATCAAAGTTAGGTTGACTCATCTATAATTCCCTGGGTCATCTTTGTTCCCCTTTTAAAAATAGGTTCTATGTTTGCCCTTTTCCACTCCTCTGGGACCTCACCCATCTTCCATGAGTGCTCGAAGATAATTTGCTAACCGTTCTGAGGTTGCTTTACTTCATTCTTTAATATCCTAAAGATGAATTTCATCAGGCCCTGCCAACTTGAATATATTTTAACTCACCTAAATCTTCTTTAATCTTTTTTTCCCTATTTTGTCATACATTCCTTCCCCTTGTTATTAACAGGGCTGTCAAGTGAGCTAAAAAAATTGATCATGATTAATTGTGCGATTAATCACGCTATTAATAATAAACACCATTTATTTAAATATTTTAGGTGTTTTCCACATTTTCAAATATATTGATTTTAATTATAATACAGAATACAAAATGTACAGTGTTCACATGATATTTGTTTTTGATTACAAATACATGCACTGTGTTTAAAAAAAAAAAAATTATTTTTCAATTCCCCCATTACAAGTACAGAAATATAATTTGATCTCTTCATATTTCCTGCAGAGGGAATCTGTTTTGTTCAGTAAAATACTTTTTTCATTATTTAGGAACTGGAGATGAAGATGAGTATGTTGATGATTTCAACAGGTAAGAGGGAAAAATACTTATAATGCTACAGGGTAATATTTAATGGATAGTAAACATGATTCAGTTTTCTAGTTACATTGAACCAGAAATAGGTTCCATCCCATCATGATCAGTTTGACAATGCTACCATCTGTCTGTTATACATTTGTGAATATACATCTTATACTTTCTGTAGGCAGGAGTGTCTTGAAAACCTGTCCTTAGGATGCTGACAAGCTTTAGGGTTTTTTTAATCAAATTAAAAAGCCTCTTCTCAACAATACATTTTTATCATTTACTTTTTTATACATTTTAATTAGTATTTTTAGCTAACTGTCTGTATACGAGTCCAAATTGAATCTTGCATCTAGAAAACTCAACAGCATGAAGGGCAGACAATTGAGCAATAACATTTAAGGCTCATCCTACAATATACATGGCACAGCTTATTTCTCACAGCTTAATTTAGTTACAGGTGTATTCTCAAATATTTTTATTTAAATTTCTGTTCTGTAAAAATGGCGCTATCTAACCTAAACACTCTTCCCTATAGAGGTGTGTGAGTGTGGTGGGAATTCTTGTACAGCAGAAAAAGAAAATCTAATTATTTTCACCTTTTATTCTTTTTTCTGTCATTAGTACCAGTCATCGCTCAGAAAAAAGTGACATCAGTATTGGTGAAGAAATAGAGGAAATTTCTCTGGAAATAGAAGACTTGAATGCCAGTGATAAAGTATGACTTTTATTGTCTGGATATGCTTTTAATCTTGTCTTAGATATGGTGGTTAGATGTTCGGTTCTCCTTTCTGAACAATTGTCATCATGTAATAAACCCTTTGGGCACAGGTGGATATAGTCATGCCATTCATTAAAACTGCCTTCTATTTATAACCATTCATTTACTAAAAAAGAAAAGGAGTACTTGTGGCACCTTAGAGACTAACAAATTTATTTGAGCATAAGTTTTCATTAGGGTTAGAGTCTATACTGACTCTTTTTAAGAAAAAAAACAAAACAAAAAACAGTTATTTGATCTAACTGTGCAGTAACAGTAGAGAGATTTTCTTGTAATCTTTTAGCTTATGCAAGAGTTTTTATTAACTGCCTCAGTTGTGCTCATATTTTTATTATTCAGCGCTGGCTATCAAATTTCCATACCTCTGTCTGCATTGTTAGAGTATATTCCCTTTCTAAACCAGAAGACTTTAAAGTATTTTTGCTGGGCTTCTGTTGAACTCTCAGATATTACAATTAATAGGTACTGCTTCCAGCTGAATTGTTCTTTGGTGACAGCATGCTAACAGCCTATTGCCTAGATCGCCTTCCAAAAATTTTCAGTGCATTTTTAAAATTGTAAACAGGGCAAGTGACTCCAAATCTACTTTATTTTAAATATTTTTTTTCTCATTTGAACCAATTGCTCTTTATTTGGTTGGAAAACTAAAGCAGTGGCATTAGGAGCCCAATTCTATAAGGTACTTCTCATTAACTTAATGGGCAGTTGAATGCACACGGTATCTCATATGTTGGAATTGATACCTTTCAGACAGGGCCGTAAGCTAGCAAGATGCTTTTTGCAGGACTGTATAGTTTAATAGATTTAGAAATCTAAATAAATGTATCTTGTCTGGTTGATTTTTGTTTACTCTTCTAGCTTGAAGACCTTACGCAAGATCTTACCATTTCTCAGTTAGGTGATGTTGCAGATTATCTAGAGGATGTGGCATAGAACTGGACAGTAGAGATGTTTCAAGTGCTGGATTGAGGACTCTTGTGGACTGCTACTTTCAGACAATCATTCTTTGCTGGAATGTCTGTTCCCTATTTGTGCCTTGTGTTTCAGAAAGACTGGAAGTGTAGAGAACGCTTATAAAATCATAGTAAGAACTGAATGAAATAGTTAATTCCATCTTGAGTCTAGTATTGGAATTGTTGTTCTTCGTCTGGTTCAGTGAAACCTTTCACACAAGGAGTTGAATTTTTTCCAGCTGGGTGTCCATTGCTGGCGATGGATACACAAAACCATCGGTCTATAGGAGAACATAACTGAAGAAATCAGCAAAACTGCAGAACTTCTACACAGATGTATGTCTTTATAATGAATTTACACTGTTATGGTAACGGTCTGATTTTTAGCTAAGATAAGCAAGAAAACTTAAGAGTTACTGCTTCAACTTACTAAAAACTTCAGCAGGAGAGTAAAAGCAGTCTCTGAAATTTTACATAATATCTAATAAATTTGCCTCAGTACCTAGTCACTCCTTGCCTACTTTAAGGGGTCAAGATTTTTTCAGAAGTGACTAGTGATTTTGGGGAGCCAAACTTTAGAGGTCTGCAAGGGGCCTGGTTTTTAGCTGTTTCTGAAAACCAGGCCCCTTTAAGGTGTCTCCAGCTGAACAGCCCAAACTGAGGCACCTAAAATCAGTAGGCATTTTGAAAATCTTAGCTGAAGTATCTGTCAACTCTGAACTTTCTTGTTTTAATGTATCTGTCAGACCGTTAACGTTACTCTAAACTACTTTTTGTGTGTGATAATTTCATTAATGTTAACCTGTTAAAATCCCAATAAAAATGTGAGATTCCCTTATGATCCATAGATCATAATACAAAATAGCAAAATTTCTGAGAAGAGCTGTTTAATGGTTTGTGGAGTTCATGTTACTGGGGGGGGGGGGTCTTAATTTGTATTGACTCACTTTCATTGTTAAAAATCCATGTTCTTTTTTTAAAAAGGAGCACCAAAAAAGTATGAAGCAATTAAAGTTCTCTGTGTATCAGAATCTAATGACTGATGAACAGATTTAAACCCAAATATTTAAAAATAAATACCAGGCCTAAGATACTGAACACACTAAGTTACAGCCAGGAGCACATTTCTGTACTTCCATTATCAACTCTTGAAAAACAGGGTCAGTAATGGAAACATTGACAGTTCCTTAACTATACTGTCATGCATGGCGCTGCTGTAGTATATAGGTCGTGGACATTTGTAATACTGAAACAAGCCTTCAAAATGTGTACTTTTTGAGCATTGTTAAAAAAATACATTGGAAAAGATACATGTCAGTGAATATAAAGATAAATTAATCACCTTTTTGCAGGCTTTGTAACTTTATTTCCGGTAACCTAGCCATTTCAATAACAGTAGCATGCGAGACCATATCCACTGGTACAGCTTACAGAGCTGCTTTACTTTGATTTGAGTCTGACTCAGGCTCTTACACACTGAGCTAGCAGATGTGGGGCTGTATTGGAAGGTTATGCTTATACAGTAGGTAGATTATTTGAGGGCAGAGGGGAAACGTGACTTATTTATATCTATCCCCAAATAGCCAGCATAAAGCAACAGAACATGAGCCATGGAGTCAACATCTTACCTTGTGGCATAATGTAGCGGTCTTGAGCACAGAAGAGAGACTATCCCATAATCTACATGCCACAGCCTTGAAGTAGCAAAGATCTTGTAGCAATAACTACTGAGGCTGAGATTCTTTAAGATGTGGGAGATCTTGTGCCTAGAATTACTACCTGTAAAGGAGGACATGGAAAAAAGAAAGCAGCAGCATGTCTGAAGGTGTATTCTTCCACTAGAACTTCCACTGGAGGCACTTAGAACATAAGAACAGCCATACTGCATCAGACCAAAGGTCCATCTAGCCCAGCATCCTGTCTTCCAACAGTGGCCAATGCCTGGTGCCCCAGAGGGAATGAACAGAACAGGTAATCATCAAGTGATCCATCCCCTGTTGCCCATTCACAGCTTCTGGTAAACAGAGGCTAGGGACACTATCCCTGTCCCTCCTGGCTAATAGCTATTGATGGACCTGTCCTCCATGAACTTACCTAGTTCTTTTTTGAACCCTGTTATAGTCTTGCCAGAGGCTGTTGTGAAGGCCAAAGAGTTCTACAGATGACTGTGCACTGTGTGGAGAAAAAAATGCTTCCTTTTGTTTTAAACCTGCTGCCTATAACAGTAAAAGCTGTGTTATCTGGCATTTTACCAACCAGAAAGCTCTAGAAACCAGCATTTCTGATATCTTCCAATACAAATCTTCTTCAGTCTAGTAACCGGGACCGATGCTGAAGCTATTCAGGATCTGAGTATTTCTGAGAGCAGTCAAACAACAATTTAGTTAGCCAAGAAGAGCCAAATGCTGTTCTTTCTGTTTGTATCCGCCATTGTGATCGGTCGGTTTATTACTCAGTGTATTGTCCTGTGTTTATTGTAAAATATCAACACAACCATACCATTATGGCATCCAAAATACCAGCAAAAAGCAAAGGAGAGAAGAGTAAGAGATTGTTGACATTAAAACAGAAAATAGATATTTGTACATGTCTTGAAAAGGGCGAGAAAAGTTTGTTCATTTTATTGTATTCTAATTCTTTGAAAATTGGTAATCCATTGGTAAGTATAACTCTTAGTTAACAGGAATTTTAACCAACATGTTAACCAACATGATGGATAACAAAGTTTTTACTGTAATTTTATTTGGTGACCCCTACTACTTGTGTTATGAGAAGGAGTAAATAACACTTCCTTATTTACTTTCTACACAAGAGACATGATTGTATAAACCTCTATCGTATCCTCCCTTAGTCATCTCTTTTCCAAGCTGAAAAGTCCCAGTTTTATTAATCTCTCTTCATATGGCAGCCATTCCATACCCATAATCATTTTTATTGCCCATTTCTGAACCTTCTAATTCCCATATACATATGCATGCAGTATTCAAGATGTGGGTGTACCATGGATTTAGATAGAGGCAATATGATATTTTCTGTCTTATTATCTATCTCTCTCTTAATGATTCCCAATATGCTGTTAGCTTTTTTGACTGCCGCTGCACATTGAGTGGATGTTTTCAGAGAACTATCCACAATGGCTCCAAGATCTTTCTTGAGTGGTAACAGCTAATTTAGACCCCATCATTTTATATGCATAGTTGGGATTATGTTTCCCCCTGTGTATTACTTTGCATTTACTAACATTGAATTTCATCTGCCATTTTGTTGCCCCGTCACCCATCTTTGAGAGATCCTTTTTGTAGCTATTCACAGTCTGCTTGGGACTTAACTATCTTGAGTAGTTTTGTATCATTGGCAAATTTTGCCACCTCACTGTTACCCCTTTTTCCAGATCATTTATGAATATGTTGAATAGGACTGGTCCCAGTGAAGACCCTGGGAGGACACCACTATTTACGTCTCTCTATTCTGAAAACTGGCCATTTATTCCTTCCCTTTGTTTCCTATCGTTTAACCAGTTACCAATCCATGAGAGGACCGTCCCTCTTATTCTATGACCGCTTACTTTGCTTAAGAGCCTTTGGTGAGGGACCTTGTCAAAGGATTTCTGAAAATCTAAGTACACTATATCCAGTGGATCACACTTGTCCACATGCTTGTTGACCCCCTCAAAGCAATATAGTAAATTAGTGAGGCATAATTTCCCTTTATAAAAACCTTGTTGACTCTTCCCCAACAAATTATGTCATCTATGTGTCTGACAGTTTTGTTCTTTACTATAGTTTCAACCAGTTTGCCCAGTACTGAAGGCTGGGATCACCGTTGAAGCCCTTTTTTCAAATTGTCATCACATTAGCTATCCTCCAGTCATTTGTCACCTATCATTTAAATCAGCTTCTATACCAAACTACAGTTCTGCAATTTCACATTTTAGTTCCTTCAGAACTCTTGGGTGAATACCATCTGGCCCTGGTGACTTATTATTGTTTAGTTTATCAATTTGTCCCAAAACCTCTGACGGGTTGGATCACAGAAACCCCCTCGGAGCTGCCACCTGATGTGCCAAGACTACTTCTGCTCCTGCTTTCCTGCCTTGTCAGCTAGGACTTCAGTGCCCTGCCTGGTTTGAACCAGACCTGCTAGCCTGCTGCAAACCCAGAACCAGGTCTGAACCATGTCCCCTAACAGCTGTAGGCTTAACTGAAAGCAGCTTACAGAAGTGTTCCTGTCTTTAACACTCAGATGCCCAACTCCCAATGGGGTCCAAACCCTAAATAAATCCGTTTTACCCTGTATAAAGCTTATAAATTGTTCGCCCCCTATAACACTGATAGAGAGAGATGGACAGCTGTTTTCCCCCCCCCCCGACCCCCCCCCGGCCAGGTATTAATACATAGGCTGGGTTAATTAATAAGTAAAAAGTGATTTTATTAAATACAGAAAGTGGGATTTAAGTGGTTCCAAGTAGTAACAGACAGAACAAAGTGAATTACCAAATAAAATAAAATAAAATAACACACAAGTCTATGTCTAATCAAATTGAATACAGATAAAATCCTCACCAGTTCCAGTAAGCTCTCTTTTACAAACTAGTCACTTTCTAGTCTGGGTCCAGCAATCACTCATGCCCCCTGTAGTTATTGTCCTTTGTTCCAGTTTCCTTCAGGTATCTTTGGGGGTGGAGAGGCTCTCGTTAGCCAGCTGAAGACAAAATGGAGGGGTCTCCCACGGGCTTAAATAGACTTTTTCTTGTGGGTGGAGACCCCCTCCTCTCCCCTGTGCAAAGTCCAGCTACAAAATGGAGTTTGAGTCACCTGGGCAAGTCACATGTCCATGCATGACTGAGTTCCTTACCAGCCAAGACACACTCCTGGGAAAGCCCAGATGTGGACTGGCGTCTCCAAGTTCAAGTCTCAAGGCTTAAGGGCTTCTTGACTGGGCACTTACTGAGAATAGTCTTTTCTCAGGAAGCTGACCAACTGCTTCACTAAAACCTACTCAGAATCAAACAAATATGCAGCCAATATTCATAACTTCGAATATAAAAATGATACATGCATACAAATGGGATTAATAGATTCAGTAGATCATAACCTTTACAGAGATATGTTACATGGCATATGTAGCATAACACGCATTCTAGTTATGTCATATATACACTGGAGAGGCCACATCTGGAGTATTGTGTCCAGTTTTGGGCCTCACAATACAGAAAGGATGTGGACAAATGGAAGAGAGAGTCCAGCAGAGGGCAGCAAAAATGATTAGGGGGCTGGAGCACATGACTTACGAGAAGAGGCTGAGAGAACTGGGCTTATTTAGTCTGCAGAAGAAGAGTGAGGGGGGATTTGATAGCAGCCTTCAACGACCTGAAGGGGGGTTCCAGAGAGGATGGAGTTAGGCTGTTCTCAGTGGTGGCAGATGACAGGACAAGGAGCAATGGTCTCAAGTTGCAGTGCGAGAGGTCTAGGTTGGATATTAGGAAAAGCTGTTTCACTGGGAGGATGTTGAAGCACTGGAATGAGTTACCTAGGGGTTTTTAAGGCCCGGCTTGAGAAAGCCGGGATGGGATGGTTTCGCTGGGGTTGATCCTGCTTTGAGCAGGGGGTTGGACTAGATGATCTCCTGAGGTCTCGTCTATGATTCTATGATCACAGAAACTTGGTGGAATGAGGATAATCAATGGGAGACAGTAATACTAGGGTACAAAATATATTGGAAGGATAGAACAGGTCATCCTGTTGGGGGAGTGACACTGTATGTGAAAAGAAAAGGAGTACTTATGGCACCTTAGACTAACAAATTTATTTGAGCATAAGCTTTCGTGAGCATGCATCCGATGAAGTGAGCTGTAGCTCACGAAAGCTTATGCTCAGATAAATTTGTTAGTCTCTAAGGTGCCACATGTACTCCTTTTCTTTTTGTGGATACAGACTAACATGGCTGCTACTCTGAAAAATGTATGTGAAAGAAAGCATAGAATCAAATGAAGTAAAAAATCTTAAATGAACCACCCTGTATCATAGAATCTTTATGGAAAGTAATTCCATGCTCTAATAATAAGAATATAGCAGTAAGGATATAATATCAATCACCTGACCAGGATGGTGATAGTGACTGTGAAATGCTCAGGGAAATTAGAGAGGCTATACAAATAAAAAATATAATAATATGGGATTTCAACTATCTCCACATTGACTGGGTATATGTCACCTCAGGATGGGATGCAGAGATAAAGTTTCTTGACAGCTTGAATGACTGCTTCTTGGAGCAGCTAGTCCTAGAACCCACAAGAGAAGAGGCAATTCTTTATTTAGTCCGAAGTGGAGCACAGGATCTGGTCCCAGAGGTGAATATAGCTGGACCGCTTGGTAATAGTGACCCTAATATAATTAAATTTAACATCCCTGGGGTGGGGAAAACACCAGAGCAGCCCAACAATGTAGCATTTAATTTCGAGATAGGGGGGCTACTCAAAAATGAGGAAGGCAGTTAAACAGACATTGAAAGGTACGGTGCCAAAAGTGAAATACCTGCAAGATGCATGAAAACTTTAAAGATGCTATAATAGAGGCTCAACTTAAATGTACATCTAAAATTAAAAAACAGAACCAAAAAAGTGCCACGGTAGGTAAACAACAAAGTAAAAGAAGTGAGAAACAAAAAGGCCTCCTTTAAAAACTGGACGTTAAATCCTAGTGGGGAAAATAGAAAGGAATACTTGCTTTTAACATTGCATTTTTTAATATGTGTAAGATCCATGTAGAGGAAAGCAATATTTACATTTTACATGTCTCTAGTAAAATGCAACATTTATCTCCTCACCTTTTAGCTGTATCAGATTTGCTAGTTTTTGTCATACCAATGGGAGATAAATTAAATGTTTTTTATAAATATCATTGGAGAGTGTGGCCTTTTTAAACACCTAATTAGATATTTTAAACATTAGCATTTGAAAAAGGAGTATTCTCCTCGGCATTGAGGGGAGATCTGGAGTTTAGACTGTAACTGAAGCAAACACCAAATGTGGCAAGTCTCCATGCTCTTTCTCCTGTGGGACTCTTACTGAATTGCACATACAGTAATAGTTTGAGCTGCAAGATAAAGCTACAGGGCTGGCTAGATTGTATGTTGTGAGATTTCTTCATCTGCAAAACTTAAAGTTTGGGAATAGAAGGAGGTTACCAGGGTTTGTTTGCTTTTATTAAAACATATATTTACAAACTTCAGCCCAAATTGTGTACTGAGAAATATAGTTGAATATATGATTCTTTCTTAAGAACAAAATAAAAAAAAAGCCCACAGAATTCTGCACTTCCAGACAGAATGCTATTAATCATAGTATGACTTGTCAAAGTTGAGAATTAATGAACAAAAACGATGTAGAGAGGTTTGCCAAACAGTTGCAATTCTGTTTCAACAAGACTGTCCCTGCTTCTCAAAATCAACTCGTTTTGTGTGTGTTGATTGTTTAAATGAAAAGTGGGAAACCAGAGAACAGCCATACATATAGAAACTAAGCACTTTTCCAAAAGTGACTCTCTTCTAGCTATACTAAACCCACTCTCAGCTTTGTGCTTTTGAAGATTTATCCTGTGAAACCTCAGCAAACATAAATGCACTTAAATAGTGATACTGAGTACTAAACAGAACTTTTAAATTCTGTTTAAAACTGATTTTGGGGTAAATAGGAAGAAGATAGTTTAAAATTCTTAACTGGCACTGACTAAATAGTTTTCACCTTGGGGAGTGGAATGAGCATTTTAGGAAGTATCTCCGGTTATTTCATTAAAAGCATTTCTGTTCAGCAAAAGGTGGAAGCTGGCTTAAATATCCACTTTCTGCATCATCTGTAAGCATTCCCCATTGATTTCAATAGCTACCTGAGCCAGACATCCCAGCCATAGATGTCTTATGTAAGTGTCTTTGTGTGCCTTTTTGATTTTGACTTTTTCCTTTTTAGTCAGTTTGAAGCTGAAAGGGAAATTGTTTGTTTGTTTCTTAAGATGCAGCTTCACTTGACTTCAGCTCGAGCTTAGTCTCCTGCATCCGGGGCAAAATTCATTATAAAGCAATAGTCCAACATAGCTCAGTGGTTTGAGCATTGGCCTGCTAAACCCAGGGTTGTGAGTTCAATGCTTGAGGGGGTGTTAGCCGATGGCCAAGGATGTTTGGTGAGGTGCCAGCTATGCCCGTTTTATACCATCCGTGACTTTAACCGCTAGGACGCACTGTCCCTTCGCGGCGGGCAGCCCGGGCTAGGCTGATGGATGCCCCAAGGTCCTAAACACCCGTGACTTTAACTGCTAGAGCTCAGAGCTCCTTCGCAGTGGGCAGTCAACACTGACTGACAGGTGCCCCAATGGTAGCACTAAGAGCCTCTCCACACCCGTGACTTTAACTGCTAGAGCTCAGAGCTCCTTCGCAGTGGGCAGTCAGGATTGACTGACAGGCGCCCCAAGAGTTTGCCCCGTGGAGGCGGCACAACTCAACGCTAGGATCTTAGTACTCTCACCTAATGGCCAGGCTTTATAGCCAAAACGGCTGAGGTTCTTTAATTGTGTTGGCTGCTTCACAGTAAACCAAAGAAACAAGTCAGGCTTATGCACAAATGGTTACCAAAATTTATTAAACTAGATTCTAATCATGTGGTTACAAAATTGCTAGTGCCTACTTATTTAAATGTAGAGATGTTACACACACAAACAAGTTACAAAACTGAAGCCACAATCCCAAAGAAAGAAAACAAAGTATAGAGCTCTATTTCAAAATATGTGTACACTAAAGATAGGAGATCAGGTGTGAGTGCTTCTTACCCTCCTTGCATCTCTCGATTCCAGCGGTGCCAAGCCAGGATTGGTCACTCAATTCCGCGGAAAGACAAATAAGGGACAAGGCTTAGGGACCCTCTTAGCTGCAGAAGCCTTGGGAGGCTGTCACTTATCTGACCAGCAGATAGATAGTGAAAAGCACTCAAAAATCATGGTGCTGTAGGTCCCCTACTTATACCTCTGTACTCCTTTATTCTCTTTCTCCTTTCTTATGCCAAATTGGGGCTGGTCTATCTGGGCGACGCCAGCTCTCGCAAGAGTAGTTTACACTTGCAAGGGAGAGAAACAATAAGTTTCGACTACTGGACATTCCTTTTATTAGGGTAAATATTTTCCCACCTAGGATGTTGGGGTGTGTGCATCACGCTGTTTAGTAGGGGCTAAGAGCCATGTCTATCACAGCTTCTCTGTCTGCTGTGAGCCTAATCGTTGTATATGTTCCCAGAGGCACATTGTAGCAGCACACCTGTGCTTCTCACAGCTTCAAAGGCTGTGCTGGAATTTATGTTAAGTGCCCTGTTATTTTGGCTCCCGTGTGTTTCCAGCAATGCTGGTCTGAGAGTGGGGGCTGGCTGTCTGGCTACAGGGGGCTGTTAAGTTGATCTGGGGCAAAAAATGGAGATTTGTCCTGCTTTGAGCAGGGGTTTGGACTAGATGATCTCCTGAGGTCCCTTCCAACCCTGAGATTCTGTGATTGTAAAATGCTGGGAATCACCACTGTCACTACCTCTCCAAAAGAAAGGGACCTGCCCATTCAGGCTCAATGCATAACCCCACATCAGATCCTCTTAGAGTATGTCACTATTTGGTGAACACTTAAAGTGCCAGTTCCTCGATTCAACAAATGAATTCCAAGGAAAGCACTGAATTCTCCATATCTTTTTAAAACCACTCTCTGATGTTTCATTATCGCTATTGTCTTCAGCACTGAGATACTAAAAGCCATGGAACAGCTGAGATTTTCAATGAAAGTGAGGAATTTTAAATCTGTAAGCCTTATGAATATGTGCAGTACTTTATATCACTTTCTTTGATATTTACAGTGTATTAAAACCAGCCACAACTTTAAGCTTCCTGCCCTAGAGCTTTTTTCAAAGAGATGAAAAGAGAGGTACAACCCAATAAATTGTACAACTACCTGAACAAAAAAGTGGCATGAATGCAGCCTTTTTTCTCGCAAGCCTTATAAATTCGTTTTAAGCTGTTTTGTTCTGTGTCTGGACATTGAGTTGGATATGGATCCTCACATTGGAAAGGTGGCCAGAAAAATGACACACAGCTTTTAAGAATGGAAAGAGTAGAGGAGTTCTCTTTTTACTTCTGAAAGACTACACGGTCTCATGGTAGAGTCGTTCTGAAATGTCATATAGGTCACAGCAGACATAAGTAGGTGAGTAAGAGGATGCTGTGAGGGGGGAGGAGCTGTTTTATTAAAAACTAGTGAAAGTTGGTCCCTATTTTTTTAAATTTTTATTAAAGGAACATACGTTTATACCACCTGTGAAGAGAAGCCTGGAAAGAAAACACTCTCTATGCAGGATAGTTACCAAAAAGACTGGAATTGGTCTGTGTATCTAGTTGTGTGTGCATGCATGCTTAATTTAGTTACCTTGATTGAATGCAGAAATGGCCAGTTATGGTTCACTTAATCATTTACATTCATGATTTGTGCATGCAGTAGCTGTAATTTTACCTGCAGATTAGGGCCATTTTCAAAAATAGCAGCCTAATTTGACCTTAGTGGGAACTGTTAGATGCTCAGCACTGATAAAAATCAGGCAGGTGTCTTAAGTACACATTTAGAAACCTAACTAGCCTCTGACCTTTGACAATCTTGACACTAGACCGTTGTTGGGTGCTGGCTGTTGGGCATCTAACCATACGTCTGTATATTTAAAAATAACCATTTTGCCATCAAAAGTTGGTGTTTTTTTAATTGTATTAGTAGAAAAATTCAAGCAAAGCAATGAAACTACTGAACAGCTGAAAAACAATCAGATAACCTCAACGGATATTGGTAGTAAAATCAGGTCATCTGCACAGCTCCCCTGTAAGAGCAGCACATGCCTTCTGATTGCCGCAGCCAAAGCTGTGTTCCAAGGGGACACTCTTATCTTTTTCAGGTGGATGTTCAGGGGAGTCTCCCTGGCCAGAGGTTTGGATCCATCCTCAAGGACTTATCCATGAGACACATGTTGAGGTGGAACTCTGTCGGCTGCCTCGTTCTCCAGTAAAACAACTTACTGCACCTGGAAGGAATATGGAGTTACCCCAGGCAGTGCAAACAGGCGTTGGTTACCAGGAAGGGCTTCTGGCAGTCCACTCATCTCTTGAAGCTGGGGCTCTTTTTGGCATATGCTCCCTACCCCCAGAGAATAGCACTGGGGAAAGGGGTTGAGTGGGGTCCCAAGGAGAGCAGTGTACCACAAAATATACCAAGTTAAACTAGAAACTGTTTCTCACTATTTACAGGTAAGGCTGTGGAGCCACAGTGAACACTCAGGCTCCTTCCCAGCCCACAACTGGTAGGAAGGAACTGAAATGGCGGTGATCTGGCAGCTCCTTTTACACCGTCAATGTGGAACATGAAGAGAGCAGGGGCACATGCGCAGCCCAGCCAGACTCTGCTAGGAAGAATTCTCCAATTCCAGGTGCACGTCTAACCTCACATTCACTAGACATATGACCAAGCACTCAAGAAAGGTGGCTTGTTCTGGGGGACGGTGTCTGGGGAGGTGTGGAGTGGGAGATGGGATATCACGTTGGCCTGCAGCTGGATTTTGTCATGGGTGAGTGTTGTCTGAGGTCTGTTTATAGCTAAATATCAGTAATATTTGAAATTAATCCTAGAAACAGCTGAGAATAGGTTTAGAGTCTCTCGGGGCCAGTCTTGCTATCCTGTTTCAGGCAAAATTTCCTTAAATTCATGGGAGTTTGTTTGCATAAGAGCTGCAGGATCTGTTCTTTTAGGGAGAGGTCACAACTTAACTGATATAAAATTACTTTCTGGCTACAGTGCTGAGACAAAACTGCCTTTATTTTGCTTAAGGAGCCAAAGACAAGCACTTTCAAAAACACTGTGGTAAAGAACAAGTGACGAAATATTTGGGAAAACATATATCTATGCAAACACGCTGCACCAGAGAGTGTGCAGTTAAAGGTAAGAAGGGAGGTGGTATGATCCGAATGGCAGTGAGTTAGAAAAGTCACAAGTAAATTAGTACAGTGTCAGAATCAAAGTACTGATCTTCAAAAGAGAAAGTGATTCTTGCACCTACCATTTCATAAATTGAAATTTTGTCCCCTTGTAAAATAGGACAAATATGAAAAGGGGAAAAAGTCATGAAACTTTTAGAGGATAATAATTCTTTCTACAAGGAATAAATCACATGAGTTCATAAAGAACAGATCTTGCCAGAAATATCTGATTGCATAATTAGCTTATCAAATATATTTAGTGTTTTATTAAGACATCAGTGTCTCAGAATCCTACACTCCATTAAAATAAGAACCTGAATTGAAAATCAGCAATCCAAGGTTGTGTTAAAGTATCAAGTTGAGGAAGTCTAAGGCACTGCAGATATCTGTCCGTTCCAGTCTTATTTAATTTTTAATGATCTAAAAAAGAAATTAAATGACAGATAAAATTCACAGGTGGCATGAAATTGGGAGGAGTTACAAACACCCCATAGATCACAGAAATCAATACAATGGAGCATAGAGAAATTAGAAACTTGGTCAGAAACTAACATGGAAATACACCTGGGAAAAATGAAAACTAATACTGTACAACTGGGAAAAATCCAAACTACACCCATTCATAAGGGAGACATTTGGAAAGTAGTGAAACTGACAAAGCTATGGGTGATATGAGCAGCAAGTTACACAGAACTTTAATGCAACAACATCACACAGTCTAGTATACACAGAGGCATATCAGGGCAGAAAACATGTTTATGCTGCTCTTGTACAAGGGCACATAAATACTGTGTTCACGTCTATGTGTGATATTATTAATGGAAAATCGGTTAGAGACAAATCGCAGGGAATTTAGAGGAAAAACTACAAAAATGAGCAGGAAGATGGAGAAAGGGATTTATTTATGAGTGAAGTGAGACCAAGAGGGTGAAATAACAGCGTGAACCCACTGTTAGCAGCAGGGATGGATAATTACTTAAGGCAGTAGGAATAACTAGGAATAATGAGATGTAATTTTTAAAAGCATGAATGTTGGCTGAAAAACACCCAGGACGTGGGGTTTATATTTGGCTGTGGAACAGGCTCGCAAGGGAAGTGCTGAAAGCCACATTTGGGAAATGTAACCATTGCCTGGACAAAGCACTAAACATAAAGAATAATCCTGCACTGGCAGCGCCACCCAACATCTATTTAGGCAATTTCCACCTCTTGTTGGTTGGTTGCTTTAAATGCTGTAACCCAGTTGTGGCTCTGAGGGCTAAGGGGCACCGCATGTTCTAGGCCCCACCAACGTAGATAGCTAGTGTGTCTATGGGTTTCTCTACGCTGCTATGTTTAGGCTCTCACGAGCTAGTTTGCTGAAGGCAGAGGTGAAGCTGCCGCAGTCCAGGCTCATCACCTGAGTACGTACCCATAGTCCCAAGCAAGCTTGGACCCTGGTAGCGAGCCTAGGCCACTGCAGCTACACTATTTTTAGTATGCTAGCTTCACACCTCCCAGTAGCAGTGTAGACATAGTCTAAGGCACAGTTGCCTCGGGTTCAAGGGTCGCATGGTTTCCTGCAGCAATTACTACACAGGTGTAGCTTGTTCTCCAACCCAACCCCAGCCCTGCCTTGTAAGGCTAGCGTTTGGTTAGTAGGGGTCGAACCATGGAGATGCCCCCTTCGACTGTTTGACATCAGAGGCAGCACTAACCAACTCCCCCTACCTTTGGACTTTGGCTGCACAAGCTGCTAAATTACAGTTGCCTCTTAAGTGTACTGGAGAGGGAATGGCCCCTTTGTCTCCTCTACCTCCCCTCACTGTGCCGGCATAGGATGGTTGTGCTGTGATTCAGATTAGAGTGGTGCTTGTTTCAGATTCAGGGCTGCGTGATATTTATAAGGCAAGCTACATTTGGGGGAATAAGGAGAGGAGGTATCCAGCCTGACCCTTTCTTGTCACCCAACAGAATGTTGGCTCTTTATCCAGCACAGATCGATCCCCACTTCTCCCCAAGGAGCAAGGTACAATGCATATTTGAGCCAAAGGAACATAGCTTTGGACTGTAAGTAACAAACCTGAATGTAAAATGGGGTCACAAATGTAGGCCAACTGCACAAGCATCATGGAACAGGAAATCTTGCAGAACGCTTTTCTTTCACGCTGCTCCTCTCCCATTGTGGTTTGTTATATGTGGTCTTTGAAAATAAAAAAAGGATGCAGCCTGACTCATATAGTTGTGTAATAACATGGTTACTTGTAGCTAGCCCAGAGCTGGAGATGACTCTGGGAGCTGAGCTGGTTCTATGCAAACTAGAGAATCCCCAGTCCTACAGGCCCTCTGTCCCCGTTATAGGGTGAACTGCACTTTGTACTCCTTTAGTCCCTCTTCAGTGTACCCTGCAGGTGCCAGACCTGGCTTCCCGCACCTCTGAGTAGCACCCGGGGGCGCAACCACCTGGAATTGCGTCTCCGAGTGTGTCCAGCCCCCCATTTTACAACCATATTAATGCAACTGTTTGGCCTTTGTAAGTCCTTTCACTCTGGAGACTGTGACCAGCGAGGTGATTAAAGCGACTCAAAAACAGCTTCTTCGGAGCAAAGCATTATTCATTCACCAAAGATGCAAAGCATGGGGAGCAAAAGACAAAACAATAAAAGGCCTGTGTGCCCGGGTCTTACCTACACCTTACTCTTTCTTTGCCAGTTTTGTAGGTTCTGCTCAAGCCAGCTAACACGCATCTCTGGCTGGATGAAACAGACTTTGCTGCTCGCAGCATGCTCTGTATGCCCCCAGGCCAGCCTGTCAGCTCTTGCTGTCACTTCCTGGGCAGTCTCTGGTCATTGACTCAGTCCCCACCCTTTTCTAAGCCCAGGGTCCTGTAATGTTTCAGCGTTTCCTTTGATCTCTTTCTTGTCAGCCGGGTTGGGGCCTGAGGAGTCATCTCTTCATGGCTGTTAACTTGGCCATCATGTTGGAGCACTTGTTGGGATTCTCTTTATCTAGGAAAGGCATTTGATGTTTCCTTTCCAGCTTGGTTCCTTGAACAACCCATTTTGATCTAACTCCATAGCCAGTAATGCACCATAAACAAACACACAGAGGCATGCACCATATTTGTAAAAAATAATAATAAAAAATACAGCTATTTCCCACTTTGTCACACCCTCCCATACTAAACAGCCAGCAGACATTCTATTGTCACTAAGGCCATGTCCACACTGCCACTTATGTTGGTATAACTTATGTTGCTCAGGGGTGTGAATTAGCCACCACCTGAGCAACGTAAGTTATACCAATGTAAGTGGCAGTGTGGACAGTGCTATGTCGGTGGGAGAGCTACTTCCACCGACAGAGCTACCACCGCTCAGTGGGGGTGGATTAATTACATCAGTGCGAGAGCTCTCTGGCAAAGAACAACTTCTCTATCACTCAGGCTGTGTGAACACTTAAAACACTACAGAGGCACTAGAGTGGTACATGGACACTTTTTTATCTTTGTAGTTAATCTGATCCTAGAGAGACTCAATTGGACAGATGAACAGGAATTTTAAGGGCAAGTCTGTTGTGTTTTGAAAACCCATTAAATGCAGTGGAATGGACCTAAGGAAAGACATGACAAATGATAAGGCTGGTATCACAAACCTGCTCAGTAGGCTTCAAATGTTGTTCTAAAGTGCAGGTCATCTGTAATTTCAACAGTTTCACTACCAATACCTTGCATAGTGACAGGTTTCAGAGTAGCAGCCGTGTTAGTCTGTATCCGCAAAAAGAACAGGAGGACTTGTGGCACCTTGGAGACTAACCAATTTATTTGAGCATAAGGTGCCACAAGTACTCCTGTTCTTACTACCAATACCTTTGATCTATTCTTTCTATTATTAAATAGCACAATGATAATAATTAATAATACCCTGTACTTCCATTGTGTCTTCAGCCAAAGATCTCAAAACATTTAAAAAGATTAGCTGATTAGTCCTCAAACAGCCACATCTAATAATTGGAGAAACTGAGTCACGGAGAGGTTAGGTGACCTGCCTCACAGAGCTAGGAACAGGCATTCTGGGTTCTGTCTCCTGGTTCCCCACTCTCACCACTAGTCACATTTGTAAAACAGTTTTGTTTTAGTAGCTAACAAGTTACCTGAACGTTTGGTTTCCTGACCCTCCTATAGGCTACGCAGGCAACACAGTCACCGGAAAGTCAAGTGTATAAGGCAAGGTTGGTCACTGAATGTGAGCAAAGTGCTTTAACCATAGAAAATATGTTACCTATAACATTGTGCACCCTTCTAATAAATCTGATATGAATGTGTCAGTGTTTGAGGACTGCTGTATGTAATGAGCCACATCACACAGCCACATAAGAGCTCAAACTTATTTTTAAATGCAGCATCGTGCACTGCGAGTGACTACCACATACACTGACATATAAACTGACCCTCACATAAGACCAGGAATAAAGAAACTAACAAAAGATGGGTGAGCTGTGTATAAATTGACCCACATCCTCTGTAAGCTTTCCTCTGCGTAGCACTCTTTTCACATCACGTATCTCTAGGGCTGCCACAACCTTTTTATTCAGCTTCCCAAGTCTTTCCCCGTTTCAGCTTGGATATTGACCTTTATCTTCTCTGGATTTCAGAGCTGCCCTTGACCTTCCAGACCTCCTTTCCAGCCTCCCAAGAATTTCCCCCACCCTCTCCCTCACTTCTGTCTCTTTCGCTATCTGTGGCTGTGTTAAGAGTTACTGTCACTGACTCGCTAAAGCAGCTGGATGTCGTGTTGTTGTCGCCGTGTCGGCCTCAGGATATTAGAGAGACAAGGTGGGTGAGGTCATATCTTTTACTGGTGTTTTATTTTATTCATACCAGAAGTTAGTCCAATAAAAGATATTACCTCATCTACCTCGTCCCACTAAAGTATATCTCTTTTGAGATGAGGCGACCACATCTGCATGCAGTATTCAAGATGTGGGCTCCAAGATCTCTTTCTTGAGTGGCAACAGCTAATTTAGACCCCATTATTTTATATGTGTAGTAGGGATTATGTTTTCCGATGTGCGTTACTTTGCATTTATCAACATTGAATTTCATCTGCCATTTTGTTGCCAAATCACCCCATTTTGTGAGATCCCTTGTAACACTTTGCAGTCTGCTTGGGACTTAACTATCTTGAGTAGTTTTGTATCATCTGCAAATTTTGCCACCTCACTGTTTACACCTTTTCCAGACCATTT
Organism: Natator depressus; assembly: GCF_965152275.1. Taxonomy (NCBI): domain Eukaryota; kingdom Metazoa; phylum Chordata; order Testudines; family Cheloniidae; genus Natator; species Natator depressus. Next base: position 126,704,518 of record NC_134236.1, read on the forward strand.
ATGAATATGTTGAACTGTACTGGTCCTAGCCTTGGAGGACACCACTATTTACCTCTCCCCATTCTGAAAACTGACCATTTAAGGGACCTTACCAAAGGCTTTCTGAAAATCTAAGTACACTATATCCACTGGAATACCCTTGTGAACATGCTTGTTGACCTCCCTGAAAGAATTCTAGTAGATTGGTGAGGCATGATTTCCCTTTACAACAACCATGTTGATTCTTCCCCCAACAAATAGTGTTCATCTATGTGTCTAATAATTCTGTTCTTTACTAGAGTTTCAACCAATTTGCCTGGTACTAAAATTAGGCTTACTGGGATGTAATTGCTGGGATCACCTCTGGAGACTTTTTTTAATAATTGGCCTCACATTAGCTATCCTCCAGTCATCCTGTACAGAAGCTGATTTAAATGATAGGTTATAAACCACAGTTAATACTTCTGCAATTTCACATCTGAGTTGCTTCAGAACTCTTGGGTGAATACCATCTGGTCCTGATGACTTACTGCTGTTTATCAATTTGTTTCAAAACCTCCTCTAATGACACCTCAATTTGGGACAGTTCCTCAGACTTGTCACCTAAAAAGAATGGCTCAGGTTTGGGAATCTCCCTCACATCCTCAGCCATGAAGACCAATGCAAAGAATTCATTTAGTTTCTCCACAATGGCCTTATCTTCCTTGAGTGCTCCTATAACATCTCAATCGTCCAATGGCCCCACTGTTTGTGTAGCAGGCTTCCTGCTTCTGATGTACTCAAAACGTTTTTGGCTGTTACTTTCTGAGTCTTTAGCTAGCTGTTCTTCGCATTTTTCATTTGCCTTCCTAATTATATTTTTACACTTCACTGGCCAGAGTTTATGCTCCTTTGTATTTTCCTCAACAGGATTTAACTTCCACTTTTTAAAGGATGCCTTTTTGCCTCTCACTGCATCTTTTATTCTGTTGTTTAGCCATGGTGGCACTTTTTTGGTCCTCTTCCTATGTTCTTTAATTTTGGGTAAACATTTAAATTGAGCCTCTATTATGCTGTCTTTTAAAAGTTTCCATACAGCTTGCAGGGATTTCACTTTTGTCACTGTACCTTTTAATTACTGTTTAACTTCATTTTTGCGTAGTCCCCCTTTCTGAAATAAAATGCTACCATGGTCGGCTGCTGTGGTTTTTCTCCCTGTCTCCCCCAGAGGGACGTTAAATTTTATTATGTTATGGTCACTATTGGACTCTTCACCAACCTCAATGTGGGCTGGTCAAGAAAGGTGCATGATGCGCACATCTTTAAGGACATATAATAGTAAGAAAGAATAATAAATATGGCAGGCGACCGGCTTGGTTTAACAGTGAAATCCTTGCTGATCTTAAACACAAAAAAGAAGCTTACAAGAAGTGGAAGATTGGACAAATGACCAGGGAGGAGTATAAAAATATTGCTCAGGCATGCAGGAGTGAAATCAGGAAGGCCAAATTACACTTGGAGTTACTCTTAACATCCCTTGCTAGCTGTAACAAGAAGGGTTTCTACAGGTATGTTAGCAACAAGAAGAAGGTCAAGGAAAGTGTGGGCCCCTTACTGAATGAGGGAGGCAACCTAGTGACAGAGGATGTGGAAAAAGCTAATGTACTCGATGCTTTTTTTGCCTCTGTCTTCACGAACAAGGTCAGCTCCCAGGCTACTGCATTGGGCAGCACAGCATGGGGAGGGGGTGACCAGCCCTCTGTGGAGAAAGAAGTGCTTCAGGACTATTTAGAAAAGCTGGACGAGCAAGTCCATGGGGCCAGATGCACTGCATCCAAGGATGCTAAAGGAGTTGGCGGATGTGATTGGAGAGCCATTGGCCATTATCTTTGAAAACTCATGGCCCTCGGGGGAGGTCCCAGGTGACTGGAAAAAGGCTAATGTAGTGCCCATCTTTTAAAAAGGGAAGGAGGAGGATCCGGGAACTACAGGCAAGTCAGCCTCACCTCAGTTCCTGGAAAAATCATGGAGCAGGTCCTCAAGGAATCAATTCCTGATCACTTTCTTCTCCTCTAAGTGCTTCAGAACAGTCAGCATGGATTCACCAAGGGCACGTCATGATGACTAACCTAATTGCCTGCTATGATGAGATAACTGGTTCTGTGGATGAGGGGGAAGCAGTGGACGTCTTATTCCTTGACTTTAGCAAAGCTTTTGATATGGTCTCCCACAGTATTCTTGCCAGCAAGTTAAAGTAGTATGGGCTGGATGAATGGACTATAAGGTGGATAGAAAGCTGGCTAGATCATCAAGCTCAACGGATAGTGATCAATGGCTCCATGTCTAGTTGGCAGCCGGTATCAAGTGGAGTGCCCCGAGGGTCGGTCCTGGGGCTGGTTTTGTTCAATATCTTCATTAATGATCTGCAGGATGGCATGGATAGCACCCTCAGCAAGTTTGCAGATGACACTAAACTGGGAGGAGTGGTAGATACGCTAGAGGGTAGGGATAGGATACAGAGGGCCCTAGACAAATTAGATGTTTGGGCCAAAAGAAATTTGATGAGGTTCAACAAGGACAAGTGCAGAGCCCTGCACTTAGGATGGAAGAATCCCATGCACCGCTACAGACTAGGGACCGAATGGCTAGGCAGCAGTTCTGCAGAAAAGGACCTGGGGGTTACAGTGGATGAGAAGCTGGGTATGAGTCAACAGTGTGCCCTTGTTGCCAAGAAGGCTAATGGAATTTTGGGCTGTATAAGTAGGAGCATTGCCAGCAGATCAAGGGATGTGATCATTCCCCTCTATTTGGCATTGGTGAGGCCTCATCTGGAGTACTGTGTCCAGTTTTGGGCCCGCCACTACAAGAAGGATGTGGAAAAATTGGAAAAAGTCCAGCAGAGGGCAACAAAAATGATTAGGAGGCTGGAGCACATGATTTATGAGGAGAGGCTGAGGGAACTGGGATTTAGTCTGCAGAAGAGAAGAATGAGGGGGGGATTTGATAGCTGCTTTCAACTACCTGAAAGGGGGTTCCAAAGAGGATGGATCTAGACTGTTCTCAGTGGTACTAGATGGCAGAACAAGGAGTAATGGTCTCAAGTTGCAGTGAGGGAGGTCTAGGTTGGATATAAGGAAACACTATTTCACTAGGAGGGTGGTGAAGCACTAGAATGGGTTACCTAAGGAGGTGGTGGAATCTCCTTCCTTAGAGAATTTTAAGGTCAGTCTTGAGAAAGCCCTGGCTGGGATGATTTAGTTGGGGATTGGTCCTGCTTTGAGCAGGGGGTTGGACTAGATGACCTCCTGAATTCCCTTCCAACCCTGATATTCTATGATTCTATAACTTTTCAGAAAGCTGCAAGCAGGGACTTTCTTTCTTGACCAAGGAATTACCATTGGGAATGTTGAAATGTCAATACTGATCCTGGCTGGGCCCAGCCTACCGCTTGCTCATGAAGCCGTACACAGTCCCCTCAACAGCACCAAGGAAATATTTCAACTACCAGCTCAGAAGGTGCAGAATGACAATCGAAAGCGCTTTTGGTCATTGGAAGGAACACTGGAGTCATTTACTCACAAGATTGGACTTCAGTGAAAAAAATATTCCACTGGCTTTCTGGTAGCTGCCTGCTGTGTCCTACATAATAGCTGTGAAACAAAGTGGGAAAAGTTTCTGCCAGCATGGAGGGCAGAGGTGGAGCGGCTGTCTGCTAAATTTGAACAGCCAGACACAAGGGCTATTAGAAGAGCTCAATGTAGGGTTATGCCACTCAGTGGGATTGGAAAGACTATTTTAACAGTGAGCCAGATTAGGACATGATGTTGTAGTGTGCTGCACCTGGACCTGCTTTTTTGTGGCCTGGTAGGAATTGTGGTGATTGCTTTACATGTAGAAATATAACATTATCAATGCACCTACTGATATTGTCTGTGATGATCCTATGAGTTGTGTGACACTGTGCAGTAACAGGTAGTTGGTTGCTTTCAGGATTCCCGAGCATTCAGCAGCATATGTTTGGAACATAATTCATCTTGATTAGTTCACAATAATAGAATTTTATTCTATACCAAAATCAGTGCAAAAAAGGTGTGATTTTATAACAAATCCATTAAAAATGTAATAAATTAAGATAACAGAACTTAGGAAGGGGAAAGAACATTCATGTACTTTTAAGCTACATATACACCCATGATAGCTTTCACAGGTCAGTGTATGTAAAGCTGTGACTTTCTTTAATGTCCCCTCTGGGTGGAGTGGAAGGGGTAGTGCAGTGGCTCGTGATGCCACATGGAATGTTGAGGGTGGGGTAGGGAGGTCCCAATATTGAATGCTCAATGGGCTGCAGAGGGAGGCGAGCCCAGGATTGTTGAACCTGGAGGTCCACCAGAGTCCGCAGCATCTGTGTTTTGCTGCCTGACCAGCCCAATTATGTCTTGGTTCACCTCCCTCTCCTTTTCCTGCTGGGACTCCTGGCCTTACTCCTCTGCACTCTTTCCTTCTCCAGGCAATCCACAATGTTCTTCCTCCAGGCTCTGTGCTCACAATCCGATGCTGCACTGGCTTGCAGCATCTCATTCAACATGTCATCCCAAATCCTCTTCTTGGGCCTCACTATCTGGCTCAGGCATTCTGTGGGTGCAGAAGGGGAGACCCTGAAGGCTGCAATGGCAGCAGCTGAAGATAAAACACACAAAGGGTTCCATTGTCAGCGTATTCACTGCCGAAAGCAAAACTTAAGATGCCAAACTCATTCCCCTTGCTCCTCTAAAGTTTTAAGCACTACATTATCACTTCTGCTTGGGATTGCTTGTGCACGGTGCCAGTCACAGAACCAGCCATGGCAAGTACGGCCCGTTGGGGGTCGGGGTTGCATGATTCTAGGATTGTAGGGCAATGGCACGGAATACTGGCACCATTTTCCACAGGTGGTGGTGATTTGTAGCTGATAGCTCACTCCTGAGGCTAACAAAGGCAGAGAGAGAGCACAGCTGCTGCTGTTGTCCAGAAGCCACCCAGGACTGACTGCTGCTAGCCTGTGCACTGCAGTGGTGTCTGCTGGAGTTATTGCTGAGTGGCATGGGTAAGTGTCTTACTGCAGCGGCAGAAAAAAGGCAGCCCTCCCTAGAAACCTTTTGGGAGAGGACTGTAGATACCTCCATGGAAGTTTCCTCGAGATCTCTCAGGAGGATTCAAGGCGAATCCCCGTGTACCTAAACAAACTGCTCTGCATCTACCCCTCCCCCTACCAAACTCTAGAGGAGAATGAAAAGCAGATAGCAACACTACCTCTTGGTTGTCCAGCGTCGTGGTGGGGTCTCTGTCAAGAGCATGCAGCTCTTTGTGAAAGAGGCAGGTCTACGGCTCGACATCGGGTTGATTGTTGGCCTCCCTGGTTTTTTGGTACACCTGCTGTAGTTCCTTGGTTTTCACATGCTGCTGCTGCTGGTCCCTGTCATACCCCTTCTCCTGCATCCGCTGAACAATCTGTTCATAGATGGTGAAATTTCTATGGCTGGATCAGAGCTGTGCTGTAACAGCCTCTTCTCCCCACAGGCCAAGGAGATCCAATATCTCCTGTGTACTCTAGGCAGGAGCAGTGTGTGGAGCGTGCAGCTGCATGGTCATCTGGGCAGTTGCACACAACAATGGAGAGCTGCTAAGTGTGCTTGGCAAGTCAGGGAATGAGGAAAAAGAATTTCAAAAATTTGTGGAACTTTAAAGGATGGGTGGACTTCTGGTCTCCGTGACCCCTGGGTAATGGAGTTCACATTGGTGACCAGAGCAATCAGTGTGGTGCATTGTGGGACAGCTGCTGGAGGACAGTCTACATATGCACTGCATCAACCTAAGTACATAGACCATACATAGCTCTATGCCACTCAGGGAGGTGGTATTACAATGTCAGTGTAACTGGGAGCTTACAGGGGTGGGAGACGAATTTAAGTGTAGACACGTGCACAACTAGGTCAACTTCAGCTGCCTTATGTAGACCTAACTGCGTAGAGCAGACCAGCCCCGATGGTTTCAAACTTACTTGAATTTCTCCTTCACTGCCCTGCCCCCCCCGCACCCCCACCAATGATATGACGTTGTGAGGGTTGCTCAGTTGTGAAGCTGAGATGAGCATACGCCATGTACCTACCGAGTTGGGATGAGGCACTGCCTTGGAGTATTTAATGCTGCATCACAAACCTGAGCAGTTCTTGAAATTAAGCCTTTTTAAAAAAATAAAGCAATCGAAAGTTCGCCAAGACTTTATGGAAATCCAGGGAGTTTAGAGTTGAAGCATCCTCAGCCTTTGAAAAGTCCTAAAAGTGAGCATGTCACCCACAAAACACCAGATGCCTGAGCTATACACAATTGTCCCAGGTTAATTAAAGGCATGATGTTAAACTGATTTAGCTGAACTGGTGCATCTTTGTACGTAGATACTGACATCAGTATTAGTTTAAATCTTGCTGATAGCAGTTTAGCTTGAACCTGTAACAAAAAGCACCTCTAAATAAATAGCATGCCTTATGTTAAACGGTGCAGCTATGAGCGTAGATCAGAGCTGATATGCAGAATGGAAAAAAGGAGTGGGAGACAAGAAGGGTGGAAGATCCTTGCCTGTATATTTGGTGCATAAACGATCACTAACTAACGCTGTAATCCCTCCCAGCAGAGAAGTGGTGAGAGGCCAACAAAGATTTGAGGTTATAGAGGGTAGAATGGGGCCTTATTTGTATTCAGGATTGTACAGAGAATTTAGAAAGGGATTTGGGGTTGTCGTCCTCCTGACCATTCATTTGGTGGTAGGGGTAGAGTAGACAGTGGTATTCTTAGGAATGCCTCTTGCCACTAGCCTTTGAGGTCCTTTGTAAGGGGGCTCATATGTGACGTGTCCATTTGGTAGCTACTATTTGGCGGCTTAAAAAATCCCTTGGTTGGTTGGTCCTTACCCTTTCCCTATGCATCTGGTCTGCTGCTTCTTCCATGTCCTTTTTTGTTCCTTCCTCTCCTTTGTTGCCTCTTCTTCCTCTTTTTGTCTCCCACTGCACCTGATTCCAGCCACTGTTACCTCCTCTCTGCTGTCCTTCATTGCCTCTTCTCATCCTCCCTCCTCAGTTCCCACTACTCTGCAGGCCCACTGCAGACACAAAGCTTGGTTGTTGTATTTATGTATAAAACATTCTAGCATTTCCTACTGATTTAGATACAAGATTGAAGGTTGGTAGATGAATAAACATTCTAACTTGTTTAAAAAGACAAAACAAAGAACCTAAACCATGTTATTTATAGAAAATAGAACTCATTCAGAGTTGTTTTCTCATTTGAGAATAACACCTTGAGCTGTTTTCAGCAACGTGACACTTTTCACACCAGTAGCTCACAGTATCTTAAATTTAAAAAAATGTCAACCACAGGCCTCCTGACTTGGTTTTTGAATAACCTTTCTGCACACTAATTATTTTTTTCCATCACTTCTGAGAATGACAAAGACTGAAAAAACCCAGGCAGAATATTAACATGAAAGTACAGATTTTTTAAAAGTCATAAGAAAACCTGCATGAACACAAAGGAGAAACAAGTTTTTTCCCATACCTGCTATGTGAAGCTTGTAGTGCCAGACTTACCCTCTGTTTTCCACCGATGCTTTATTTTTATAGAGCCCTCCTGACCCTCCGTTTTCATGCTTGTATAGAAATAAGAAGCACCAAAATGACACGAAGGAATCTGGTCCCACGGGATTTCCAGTGCAGTTTTTCAGACACAAGTGGTAAGGAGAAGTTTTGGTTAATATTGAAATTAATGGAGCTATGTCAATTCTCACTTGCTGAGGATTTGGTCCATAAACTTTTTGGTGTTTATCCAAACTGACCCCGAATCTTCAATTTTTATTTATTTAATTTGGGGGGAGGGCGAAGAGGGTTGTCCCTCAGTTGTTTGCATGGTGCACTGTAGATGGGTTCCTCACAAGACAATATTATTAGAATGGGGAGCTAGACTCTCTCATTCACTCATTCTAAGAACTTGGACAATCTGGTGCATCAGGGATTTTATCTGGGTAAACAAATGATACAGCTGATCCAGAAAAGGGTGTAGGAGTACTGAAATGACGTTACTTACTGATACTATAGTATACTGCAATATATAGTAGCTTGCATTAATTACTCAGACAAATTCTGCAAATTCTGTAGTTACACAGCTCTCTGTCCAGGGTAATTCCTTTGATTTCAGTGCTGTTTATCTGGCTTTGCAGCTGGGTAACTGAGTGCAGCACTTGGGTCACAGTAAAGATGAAACTGAACTCCTGTAACAGTAATTCTGCAACACAGTTAACTGGGACACCGTGGTGAATGCCAGTTTGTCACATTTGACATTTAGATTAAGTTTATCCAACATTTTATCACCACATGCCTCTGCAATTCAGTTAAGTTTCATATTTCATTTGTAGAAACTGCCCATTTAAAAAATATCAAAACTTTAAAACAGAGAGTCAAATGAGGAGGGCCATTCAAGTACCCAGATAGATTAGAATGAAAATAAATAATAAATTACTGGACGCATCCCGGTTACCATGGTGTAAGCCAGACAGAGAGCAGAAGCAATGCACTATTTGTGACCTTCATGACAAAAGGACCATCATGACAATCCACCTTTAATTGGATTAATAGGCCAGTAAGGTCAAGAATTGTCCAAACAAAATGACTCCATGAATATCAATCTTTATGTTTAAAGGAACAGAACATTCGTTCAGCTGAGGGTAAGAAGACATTAGTTCTTGATGAATGAGCTTTCCCAGTTATCCATGCACCTGTCTCAGCAGAAAGGAGCAGGAGTGAATATGCATACAGAACGCATTCCTCTCTTACAGAGAGAATTTATTCCTCCAGATCAAGACTGAGATACACTGATGGGAGCAGCTTGGGGAATCCTGCCTGTGCTTTATCTGTGCCATCTTTCCTCTCATTAGTGAGAACATACTCCCCTGAGCAGTCCCATTGGTTTCAAAGGGACTGCTTGTGTGAAAACATATTCACTGATGGAAGCAAGTGTTGCATAATCTAGAAGCTAATATATAGGGTATTTTAGTCTTCAGGACTGTCAGTCAAGCCTTTAACAAGCATCAAAACCCTGATCTAGCAAAGCACTTAAGCATCTGCTTAACTTTAAACGTGTGAGTAGCCCCAGTGGAGTCAGTGAGACTAATGTTCACAGGCTTAGCTTAGCTTTAAGCACATGCTTAAGTTAAGTGTTTTACTGGATCAGGGCCAAAGTGTGTAGTTCCTTGATTAAATTCACTACAGAATTTTAAAATACAAAACGGGATTTAGCATTCCACTGTGGATTATAGTGAAGTAATAAAACTGCTATTTTCTTTGAGCCAAATGTGGTTTAGAATAAGGAGAAGTGGGAGAGGAAGTTGTCCCTCTGCTAATACAGTGTTTGTACAGAAGACTGTTTTCTATCAAGACATAATTGATTTTATCTCCCTTGAATCCTCTTCCCTTTCTGTGAGCTCCCACATGAGATATTGCTCTTTTTACATGAATGGTATTCTCTAAACAGATCTCTCTGGGTTAACAGCTGATGTATCATATATAGTACCTAGTATAATGAGTTCAGTTCTTGTATATTCAGTAAATGTTATTTGTTCTGTGCTTTAAGATATTACTTAAGGTTTAGCATTAAAGGGCTAGATGGGTATTAACGATGAATTATTTGATTTAGATACAATAAGGACAACCACTCTCCAGTCTCCCCAAACTTCAAACCAAACTATATATTAGGGGTGTGCTGAAGTTTATATTAAAATATTTTTTCATTCTTTTTTGTTAGTTTTTTGTTCTGTGGCTGTATGTTTCAGCCAGAACAGGATCCATCAGCTCTCAAATGCATGAGAAATCTTCTTCTCGTGATACTTTAAGCCAGTTTTGCAAACCAAAGAGATTCAGATACATTTTGGATAGGCATCTGAATTTTGGGTTGCATCTCTCAATTGAGCCCCAGTCCTGTATCTATCTTAGACCTGTCCATCCCTTTGCAGCTTGATGTACTGTAGAATGATCACCAACATATCTGAATCAGTAGCTAGTTGCTTAGATTTAACCAATCTATTGTGTATCCAATCCAGTTTGTGATATATATGGTTCAAGTTGTGTGATATGTGATTCAGAAGAGAATGTAGAGAAAGGGTTCTGAAACTGGGGGTTGGGACCCCTCAGAGAGCCGCAAGGTTATTATATGGGGGGTTGCGAGCTGTCAGCCTGCACCCCAAACCCCACTTTACATCCAGCATTTATAATGGTGTTAAATATATAAAAACATGTTTTTTATTTATAAGAGGGGGGTCACATTCAGAGGCTTGCTATTTGAAAGGGGTCACCAGTACAAAAGTTTGAGAATCACTGATGGAAAGCAATGACCTGAGTTAGCATGAAATAAAAGCGCAGTAATGTGCACCAAGTATGGGATGAGTCCCCGAATCACTCTGTACAGGAATATATGAGGCTCAGACTGGCCCACAGTGATTCACAAATGCGTGACATCCAGGCTTGATTACTGCAATTTATATCTAGAAACAAAACCACGTACTTTTACTGAGCTCCCGTTGGTACAAAAAAGAACAAGTCCATCTGCTTTGCAACACAGATTGTCATGAACACTTTACCTGGTGCTCTGCTCTCTGCACTGGATCTCCATTGCAAACAAAAACCAATTCATGGTTTCTGCCCTGAAATATGGGATTGGACCCAGCTATCTGAGAGAGTGCTTCTCCCTTCAGGTCTTCCATGAGAGCTATGTTCCCCTGGAGCAATGATAACCAAGAGGCAGGATTGTAGGAGGAGGAGACGGAACTTTCACAGGAGTTGGACCTAGACTATGGAATTCCTTCCCACAAGAAATTCAACCATTCACAATTAAATGCAAAACTCATCTCTTCTACTTGGCTTTTCTCCATGTACAGACAGAAAGGTATAGACACAAACAAATAATGGGGGGCGGGGGGAAAGATTTATCCCCCAGGCTGGGAAAGAGAAAAGGAAAGATTGTTCCTATTATTTCTATTTTTAAATACTTGTGAGGTGTTTAAATGCCACGGTGATGGGAGCCACATAATTACCCAGATTAATAGACAGTTGCCTCAAATCTCTGCAAAAAATGTGAATCTTCAGCATCTTGTTTACCTCTGGTACCTCTGTGCTGAGCAACTGATGATAGTGCTGAGCTGCTGTTCTGAACAGGAGATAACCTTTGTTTCACTTCTCTCCAGTCTAACCCATTACAGAGTCACGTACTTGTGTGAGCTGTCGTCTAGCGTGTTTCCCTCCTCTGCTGCTCCTCTTTAGCCCAATCTTTTCCTGTCTTTGTCACTTTCAATTGTAAGTTCACCAGGTCACCGACCTTGTTGTCCTATGTGTCAGTACAGCTAGCACAATGATCCTGACTCCGACCTTTGGGCACTACCAAAATAATAAACATTTAAAAAAAATCAATAAAAATTGTCCTAGAGAAGTTGCTAAATAGTCTTTATTTATATTGAAACAGAGAAATAAAGTAAAGAAACCAATTACAGTAACTTCATGTAATCATATCACTTTAAAGTAACTGGCTAAAGTAAAGGATCCTTTTTTAGAAACATGATACTAAAAAGCAATCTTTTTCCTTGAACACTTGGGCTATGTTTGTTTGTTTTTCTTGGCAATCCTGTCCCTTGTCCTGATTCCCTGCAGTGACGTCATGGTGGCCACAGTCTCGCTGCACAGCTCTTCCCCACACACCCACATCTTCGTGTGTGCCTGTGTTAGCATTATGGCAAGGTTAAGTCCCAGCAATTCAGGAAGAAACAAAGCCAGTACATCTCAGGAGTAGTGATCATCTTACATTACTATAGGCCCCTCAACTCCATGTACAATGTAGAAGTAATCTAAAACAATCACTACCTACTCCTCCTGAGACAAAGTGATGAATGATGTGCAACTCGTTACTTTTTTGAATCATTATTTTCATATATCTTTTTGGAGTTACTGTAACCAACTCTGGAAACAGTAGTTATTAATTTAACTGCTAATCCCCAGTAACTACATGCATTAAAGGCTAGAGATCAAAAGATAAGACAAAATCAGCAACAGCCTACTCTTAGAAGTGACATGAAAGGGATTTTAACAGCCAACATCTGAGTTCAGAGAAATGTGTTAGTTGATGACTGGCCCTAAATTCTTTGGTTCTTCCTCAGGCATATCTGCCCATTAAAGCCACTGCTGTTGAAATAAATTAATAGATTTATAGGTTCCAAGGCCAGAAGGGACCATTGTGATAATCTAGTCTAAACTCCTGTATAACATAGGCCATAGAACTTCTCCAAAATAATTTCAAGAGCAGATCTTTTACAAATGCATCCAGTCTTGATTTTAAAATGGCCAGTGATGGAGAATCCACCATGATGAAATTGTCTTCACTGTTAAAAACTGACGCCTTTCCCATCTGAAAATTTGTCTACCTTCAACTTCCAGACATTGGATTGTCTTATATCTTTCTGTTATACCAATAAATTAAAAACCAGCAGGATCTTATTAAAGGGAAAAAGGCAAAATACCACATTTATTGTGAATACAGAAAGAATCATAGTAAGCAGTTAGTTACAGCTATAACATTCCATTCAATCTCATATTTATTCACACATTCATTCATACACACACACACAGGTTCTGCAAGGTTGTTATCATAGTTACCAGCCTTAGAGTTGCTCATGCCAAGCCACTGGCCAGGTGGCCTGGACATGAGGAGGGAGCAGGGCCTTGTCAGATGCTCATCTGATGCTCCTGGAAGTTGGTTTGCAGAATCAGACCCCAAAGTTCTCACTTTTTAGAGTCTATTTTTATAGGAATTTCTTCCTATGCCAGTGTATGGGAATTGCTTCATCATGCTATTGCTGAATCAATCAGCAGATGGCACATTCCTGACGGCTCCGTGCTGCTAGATGTTATCTTGTTCTTTGGTTCTCCCATTCTTGAGGCTGTTGGGTGAATTCCAGTCTGCCCTCCGGGGGTCCTACTGTCACAATAGAAATTGTGTTCTATGTTTTGTCTTGTTTTGTTTTGTTGCTAGCACTGTGGTGTGTTTAAAAAAAAAAAATACTAAAGACCTGCAGGTAATTAAAAATAAATTAAGCTCTCTGTCCCAGCTACAGGACAGCCTGATACAAAAACAAGTACATGTCAATGTAGACTTGGTCCAAATTGGTCTGGGTAACCTAAAAGGCCAATGGAATCTTTGGCAATGGCTTAATACTACCACATGGCTTATCCATTAAAAAAAAAAATTAGAAATAGGAAACTACACAGCCATAGCTCTGGGATGCACTGAAATGCAGATACTTGCACTAGCTACTTTGGAACACAAAATGTTCTGGGTCATATTGGGAAATATTAAGGTTTGATGCATTTGTTAAAAAAGAAAGAGATCATTGTTTGACACTTATCAATATGAACGGATGCAATATGTTTCCAGTATTGTGAAACCAGACTTGTTAACGGGAGAAATTGTTATCAAAATTGCACACCAACAGTCCCTGGAGGCAAAGGTATTGAAGGTTAGCCCACTCCCTATATTACACCTGGGATCCTTCTGGCTACCCTGGACCTCGAGCCAGTGGGCTGGGGAGGGAGGGAAGCTATTGGACACTAGAGGTTGTACCGAATGGACTCCTCAAAAGTGGGCGTGCCTCACCTTGCCTGTTGCCCCAGAACCTTGTAGTAAAGATACATCACTAGGATCGTGTATGTGGCATGAATTGGAATCACAAACTCAAATTGCCTCACAGTACTTTCTCTTGAATAGGCTACATAGAAAGTGACACTGACGATTATAAATCTTAGTGTCAAAAGGGGGATTATGTTGGATCATATTAAAGAAGTTCTGTATTAAAATCACAAATGAGTTTGATTCCCCATAGTTTAAATTCCAGGGTATTACTAATTAAGAGGTCTCTTGGTTTTTGGTACTGTTTCTCTCCCTCTATGTGTGAAACTTGCTAGCTGCTAATTGTGTTAGTACATTCTAAGACAGAGTCTGTTCTCAAAGCAATTCACACAGAGAGAGACTCAAAGCAATACTCTAACAACAGAAACAGCACCCAGAGACTCCCCGCCCTTTTGTTGTATTAACAATTGTGATTAAAATAGAGCTAGAGGATGTATGTGGATGGATGCGTGGTGTGGATAATAACTAAATGATCAGGGAGGTGCCAGCCTAAGAATCCAGTGTCCATCGGCTGAAGAAGGTGTCAAGTGGAAATAACCAGAGGACCCCCCGGAGGGCAGACTGGAATCCACCCAACAGCCTCAAGAATGGGAGAACCAAAGAACAAGATAACATCTAGCAGCACGGAGCTGTCAGGAATGTGCTATCTGCTGATTGATTCAGCAACAGCATGATGAAGCAATTCCCATACACTGGCATAGGAAGAAATTCCTATAAAAATAGACTCTAAAAAGTGAGAACTTTGGGGTCTGATTCTGCAAACCAACTTCCAGGAGCATCAGATGAGCATCTGACAAGGCCCTGCTCCCTCCTTATGTCCAGGCCACCTGGCCAGTGGCTTGGCATGAGCAACTCTAAGGCTGGTAACTATGATAACTACCTTGCAGAACCTGTGTGTGTGTGTGTGTGTGTGTGTGTGTGTGTATGAATGAATGTGTGAATAAATATGAGATTGAATGGAATGTTATAGCTGTAACTAACTGCTTACTATGATTCTTTCTGTATTCACAATAAATGTGGTATTTTGCCTTTTTCCCTTTAATAAGATCCTGCTGGTTTTTAATTTATTGGTATAACATTTCTCTGCAAGATAGAGGATCCCATTATCAAATATTTGTTTTCCATGTATGTAATTATAGACTGTAATCAAGTCACTCGTTAACCTTCTCTTTGGGAAACTAACTAGATTGAGCTCCTTGTGTCTATCACTATAAGGCAGATTTTCTAATCCTTTAATCATTCTTGTGGCTCTTCTCTGGACCCTCTCTGACCTATTATCATCCTTCTTGAATTGTGGACCCCAGAGCTGGACACAGTATTCCAGCAGTGGTCACACCAGTACCAAATACAGAGGTAAAATAATCTTTGGACTCCTACTCAAGATTTCCCCTGTTTATGCAGCCAAGGGTTGCATTAGCCCTTTTGGCCATGGAGTCACACTGCAAACTCATGCTCAGTTGATTATCCACCACGACCCCAAATCTTTTCCAGAGTCACTGCTTCTCAGGGTAGAGTCCCCCGTCTTGTAAGTGCAGCCTATATTTTTTATTCCTAGAAGTATACATTTACATTTACCTGTATTAAAATGCATATTGTTTGCTTGCCCAGCTTACCAAGCATGTCAGTGACCTGTCTTCATCATTTATCATTTCCCCAATTTTTGTGTGATCTGCAAACTGCCTGTCTTGGTTTTTGTGTTTCCTCCGAGGTCATTGATAAAAATGTTAGCCAAGACCCAGCCCCTGCGAAACCCCCTTAGAAACATACCCATTTTGATTATTCCCCATTTACAATTACATTTTGAGACTTTCCAGTTAGCCATCTTATAATTCATGTAATCAAAATGTTGTGCAGTACCAAGTCAAACAGCTTACAGAAATCTCACAGCAACATTATTAACTTTATTAAACAAACCTGTAATCTCATAAAAAATACCAAATTAGTTTGACAGGATCTATTTTCCGTAAACCCACATCATTTTTACAATAAAATGTAATAAATTAATATAAAGTGAGCACTGTACACTTTGTATTCTGTGTAGTAATAGAAATCAATATATTTGAAAATGTAGAAAAACATAAAAAATATTTAATAAATTTCAATTAGTATGCTGTTTAACAGACGATTAATTTTTTGAGTTAATTGCACGAGTTAATTGCGATTAATTAACAGCCCTAATATTATTTTTTATAGCTGCCTTCACTTTCCTGCAAACTCAGATCAGTTTTTTGACCAGCATGGCCTTTTTTGTCGATTGGGTCTTTTTAGGCACCTAGAAAAGTGTTCTTAAACAATTCCCAATTATCTCATGCATTTTTCCAATTAAATTCCTTCTTCCATCTGATCTGGCTCATAATTGTTTTTAGCTTTGTGAAATTGGCCCTTTTAAAGCACCAAATATATATAAACTGGCCTAGACTTTATTCTATTTGCACATTATAAATGTGATGAAGTCATGATCACTTTTACCTAAGCTACCATTAATTGTTAGTTCTATGATCAGTTCCTCTTTATCGGTCAAAAGAAGTCTAATATGAATTTCCCCACGCTGGCTGCAAACTTTTTGAGATAGGAAATTATCATCTCTAATATTTAGAAATTCCAAGGATGTTTTTGTACTGGCAGCATAACACCTCCAGCATGTATCAGTCAAATTGAAGTCCTACACAATATATATAGATGCTTAAGGAGCTGGTCTTCCTGTTTCCTAGTGTGATTTGGTGGTCTGTAGCAAACACAGACTAATATCCTGTACTCCATTTTGTGCTTTATCTGTTAGGCCATTGATCCATAAGCATTCTAGATCATCTTCTGAGTTATCAGTGATTCAAAAACAAGTAATGCCATTTTTTACATACAGTGCCACTCTTCCTCCCCTTTTGCTCCACTCCATCCTTCCTAAATAGATTATAACAATTGACTGTAACACTCCAATAATGTGAATAATCCCACCAGGTTTCAGTAATACCAACAAGATAAAATGTATGCTCATGAATGAGCAATTCCTCTTGTTTGTCACCAGGCTCCTACCATTGGTATGTAGGTAATTCGAGATCTTCTTCTCATCATATTCTTTTGGTACCTTGATTAATTTTGTTGTCAACCTCTCAATTTTGTGTTAAATGAGTGCTCATATCTTCCCTCTTTTGTTGTTAGTTTAACCCCCTCCTGACTATTCTAGCCAGCCTGTCCCCACAGAGATTGGTTCCCCTTCTTCTGAAATGGAACCCATCCAAACTATACAGCCCCCTATTCCCACAGAAGGTGGACCAATGTTCCACAAAACCAACCCCTACCCACCATTTACCTAGCCAGCTGTTCACTTCCAGGATCATCTGCTTTCTCTTCGCTTGTGGGACAGGAAGGATCTCAGAGAAGATTGAATAAATATTCTTCTCCTTCAGCATGATTCTGAGTTCCCTGAAGTCATCTGTTATGTAGGAGATATCCCAATATGCATTATCATCAGTGCTGATATGAACCATCACCCAGTGGATCCTTGCTCATCGACTTCAGAAGCCTATCCAATCTCAGAGACACAACTCATGTCTGGGCTCCTGGAAGTCGCCACACTGTCCTGTTGTCTGCCTACCCCTTGCAGACAGTTCTCTTGTTTCTTCCAAGTATTGAATCCCTAAAAAGGATCATCTATCTTCCTTGGACAATTGGAGAACTCTTTGTGGGCAAGCTTGATTATTTTTTTTTATCAGTTTTGCCAAGCTGCCATTTCACATGCGTGTTCACACATCTCTTTGTTCCCTTGGTCTAGATGAATATTGAGAGGTACCTTCCACAGTTTCCACACTGAGGCCCTGGTGTTGAAACTTGTAGCTGTGTGGAATTCCTCCTGGTCCTCCTCTTTCTGGCAGCCATGGTCTGCCCATCCTTATCTGTCTCCAGCCATGTATAAAGCCACAGTGAACTTCTGCTTCTGGTGGTTACAAACTTCTAGGGCTCCTCTCTCTCCATCGTCTTGGTGGCCAGCTCCTTTTCCCCTTGAAACTGGAGTAATGATATTTCCTGAACCTGCTGTCTAGAGACCACCTCTGCTTCTCTGATTCTCAATTGCATCTCTATTTGTCCCTCCAGTTCAAGAATCTTTTTCCTCCAGTGCAGCCACCAATTTGCACTTCATGCACAGGAAGTCCTTTCTGGCTTCAGGCAGGAAAAGTATGGCACATCCATTGCAAGTCATCAGAACTGTTCCATTACTAGCCATATTGAAGTTGCATGCAGAGCTGTACCTGGAAGGAAAGCCCCTCACACTCCTGGTCTAAAGTCCCTCCAAAACTTTCCTGTTGGCTGCCTCTGCTCAACTGGGGCATTCCAAGAACCAGATTTCTTGTAGAAACAGAGTAATACAAAGAAAGCATAACTCTGAGCAGAAATCAGGTCAGTGTATTCAATGTGCTTGGCTAGAAATGTCACCATTTGGGGGTTTAGTTAAATGATGAGAACCTTTGAGAAACTACCAGGGTACTTTTTTCAAGGAGGCATGAAAAACAGACAGAGAAGAAGAAAAAATTAACACAAGGTTCATGCTCTGACTAAACCATCAAAAATGTGGAAATTGTTGTTGTTGTTATTATTATTTCACATGTAACTCTCCTCTAGTGCCTGAAGTTTGCAGCATTTATGATGTGGAGACTCATTCAATGGACACACCGCTACCCCTGTATTTAGGCATGCTCAGGTGAATTAAAGATGACAATTCAGCAGATTTTCCTTTCTTTAGTCAGTTTAGTTCTGACCATAATAATTATTTTGATACATTGTCATAACATGTTGTTTGTCTTTTCTGCAGAAATGTTTTGGTATTCAAATTTCTGACGAAAAATCAAAATTTTCTGTTGGCAAGTTAGATAAAACTTTTTGTTTTCCTAAAAAATATTTGTGGGAAAATAAAACATTTTTTCACTAACTCCATTGAAAAGTTAACTACAAGTGTGAGGACACATATACTGTTTCTTTAAATCTGTTTTGGGAAGCCGGGCAGCATGGGAGCTGGAGAAGGTTCTAAACAGAAGTTCTACAGTGAAGAAGATTGAGAGAGAAAAGCTTAAGAAATAATAATGTTTTCCTCATTCTGACGCTTCTTTGTTCAATGTAGAAGAAAGAGAGACTTTCTGTAATTCTTTATCATTGCCACACAGGTCACTTCCGATTTTCCCACTCATACTGTGTTTGCTTTTGCCTTATTTGTTACCTTCCATGGTAAATGGTGCATGCATTGGTAACAGAATATCACCAATGTGATGAGATTTTGCAATCAGAGTAAAATGTCAAGTATCTCATGAGCTAAGAACAAGAGCTAAGCACAGGGTCAACCATGCAGTCCCTCTGTCTCACTTTTGCCCCATGTGCAATCACACCCCCATCCACCTCCTGTATCTCAGACCTGCAACTCCCTTTCTCCTCCATCCCCAGAAAAAAACCCTGCCGAATAGCTGATGAGGGCTCAGCTTTCTCTGCCTGGCTTGAGACTAGATCAAGTAGATTGAGCTAAAATCTGAGCTAACCCCCAACATTGAAAACCTAGCTCTGTCCCTCTCACTTGCATGGGAATTAGAAATACCCTCTGCTGATCCTATCCTGAAGAAGGGAGAACCCTGTCATAAAAATAAAGGGAAGGGTAACCACCTTTCTGAAATACAGTGCTATAAAATCCTTCCTGGCCAGAGGCAAAACCCTTTCACCTGTAAAGGGTTAAGAAGCTAAGGTAACCTCACTGGCACCTGATCCAAAATGACCAATAAGGGGGCAAGATACTTTAAATCTGGAGGGGGGGGAGAAAGGGTTTTTGGCTGTCTGTGCAATGCTTTTGCCGGGAACAGATCAGGAATGCAAGTCTTCCAACTCCTGTGAAGTTAGGAAGTAATCTAGCTAGAAAATGCGTTAGATTTTCTTTTGTTTAATGGCTTGTAAAATAAGCTGTGCTGGAGGGAATGTGTGTTCCTGTTTTTGTGTCTTTTTGTAACTTAAGGTTTTGCCTAGAGGGATTCTCTATGTTTTGAATCTGATTACCCTGTAAGATATTTACCATCCTGATTTTACAGAGGTGATTCTTTTACCTTTTCTTTAATTAAAATTCTTTTAAGAACCTGATTGCTTTTTCATTGTTCTTAAGATGCAAGGGTTTGGGTCTGTGTTCACATGTACCAATTGGTGAGGATTATTATCAAGTCTTCCCCAGGAAAGGGAGTGTAGAACTTGGGGGGTGGGGAGAGGGATATTTTGGGGGAAGACGTCTCCAAGTGGTCTCTTTCCCTGTTCTTTGTTTAAAATGCTTGGTGGTGGCAGCAAAGGATTCAAGGACAAGGCAAAGTTTGTACCTTGGGGAAGTTTTTAACCTAAGCTGGTAAGAATAAGCTTAGGGGGTCTTTCATACAGGTCCCCACATCTGTACCCTAGAGTTCAGAGTGCGGAAGGAACCTTGACAAACCCCCAACCCTTCCGGAAGTATGTGTCTGTGAGAGCCATGGATGGATAAAGAGCAGAATGTGTGTGTATGACAGTGAGAGAGAGCGAGCAAGTGAGCAACCTTTACTCAAGGTTGGGAGTAAAAAAAAAAAGAATTTGAGCAATCTGAGAATAAAAGGCAGCAAGTAGGTGGTGGGAGGGCTATTTTGGGTGATGAGAAAAATGTGAGAGAGACTAATGGGGAAAAGACTGAAAGAATACAACAGAACGAGGAAGGAGTGGGATGGAGGGAGAGAGAAAGATGAGAAAACTATGCACTCTAGAAAAATAAGTTTGAGAGGGAAACAGAATAAGGAGATGGACAGAGGAAAAAGGTAAAAATATAACTGAGAGAAAGTTCAGTGACAATATGTGTTAACTTGCATATAATAAACTAAATATGACTGTGTATTTTTTAAATTCTGTGCTCTTAAGGAATGACAGGGAGCCCAGAGCCTGTGATGGGTGCCATTTTGTGTATATCTAAGTGTAAATGAATTCAAAACATGGGATGGTACAAAGTGGATGACACGTGCTGAAGTTTTCCTAGAGTTGCAAAAAAAACCCCAGGATCATCCCAGATTAAGCCTGTGGGTTTCATCTGCATAACATGCACGGTATTTTTCTTACCTTTTATTTTCTCTTTGTTCAGTTCGTGGTGGCAGACAGCTCACCGGTGGTGAGATTTGACAAACCACAATAACCATATTAGCAAAATGAGAGTAAGTTTCCTTTTGAGCTGAAATATAAGACTGTGTGGGTACTTCATTTGCATAGCATGCAGATTTTTAGTAAGATGTCTTAAAAAGAAAAAAACCCCTCTCCTTACAACACTTTGAAGAAGTCTGGTGTCTGCTCAAACGGCTGTCTGGACTTAATAAATGGGTCATAAGAAGATGTGCAGTGGTGGTAAGTCAGACTAGCTACCTTAGCCAGTTAAAATTGAGTTAATTCTTCATTTTCAAAGTCTCCTTTTATTGCTGCTAATTGTGTCTATTACAGACTAAAAGTAAAAGCTACACTTTTTAATTAGGGAATATTAGAATACAGAAAAGAATCAGCAATGGTTTGTATAGTGTCCAAGCTGAACATCTGATCAGTCTACTTAGTGGGCAATAACCATCCCTCTTATTTTAACTAAATGTGTTTAGGGCTCAGATTGTAAATCTGTTATCTTCTCAAATAAATGTGTTAGTCTCTAAGGTGCCACAAGTCCTCCTTTTCTTTTTGTGAATACAGACTAACACGGCTGCTACTCTGAAACTTTTCTTCTTCTGACTTCTTATCTCCACCACTGTCACTGATTCCTTGTGTGGCTTTGGGAAAGTCATGGAACTACTGTGGGTCTGTTTTTCTGTTCGTAGCACAGTGATGATGATAATACTTAATTACCTCTCAAGGTAGTTATATCATTGCTTTGTAAATGCTTAGAATGTCAGCCAGCACCTCATAGGGACGATTAAGCCCATTACTAGCAGCAGAATTCTTCATTTGGAAGTGAGCATCTGGACTGAAAACTAGCACATTTATTGAGTTATGTATCCAGTTTAGAAGAATATAAATCATTACCATATCCTGCTTACTTTACTCATGTGAGTAATCCCACTGAAGCTGATCAGACTACTCATACCAGTGAGGTGAGCTGGAGTTGGCTTTGTGTAATGAAGTCGGCTCTGAAAGAATTACAATCACCTTTTCATTCCCAAAGCTGTCAAAAGTTTTCTCATGGCAAGAAAGAAATGTTAAAGGCCCTGATCCTGCAATGCACTCTGTGAGCCAGGTGTCTGCCCGGGTGTGGCTCATGGCAGGACTGGGGCCAAATTTTAATGTGGAAAGCAAGATTGTTATGAATCAAGGGATCTGCTTTAGATATTAAGAGAAACTGCTTTTCTCTTTAGTAAGTTCCTTGAAGACTTGCTATCACCCATAATAAAGACATGGTATAAATAACTGTCTGTAACTCCGTTTACAAATGCCTTGTAACAGGCAACAGAATTTCTTATTCAGGATTTTTAAAATATTTTATAATAATTTATTAGAAAGAAAATAATTTCTATCAGCATTATGAAAACATTTGCACATGCTCCTTTTATGTAAAGTGTTAGTGAGTGAGGAGGTTATATGCTATAGTTTGATACTTCAGAAGCAAAATAATTTGAAATAAAACTAGTATTTATAGCTCCAGAACAGTCCAGAAACCGCATTATAAGCCTGATCCAAAGTCCACTGAAATTATTGAAAGACTTCTATTGACTTCCGTGAGTTTTGGATCAGACCCTTTGGAAATGCAAGTATTCACTAGACAGCAAAACAGAATAAACAATCTAAAGAAAAGGTATTAGCAAATATGATCTTAAGGAAAAGCTTTTTTTTTAACCAAGCTGCATAATTTTTTGATTGTAATAACTGCAGGTTTCATTTGTTCTTAATAAAACAAGTTCAACAGCTGTTAAAACAGGCTTTTGGGGACCTAATTTACTTACAAGATTGTGAGAGTTTAATGATGAGTGCATTTTTATACATCATAAAACAAATACATTATATAGAGTAGATTATTGTATCTACAATTTATTTTTGTTTGCAATAAGTCGAAAGCACCCATCCACAAGTTCTGGGTGCCCTGCCAGTTATCTAAACATACAAAACAAAAATGAAATATGCTCAGCTCATGAGTTCTATCTACCACACCATTAACACGTGCTTAAGTACTATTCCTCGTCAGACACTGGACAGTATCTCACTCCATCCACCCCTCTTCAAAAGCCAGATGAAACAAATGGGCCCTGACGCATGCCATGAAAGTCACTAAATCAGGCTATTTCAGAGCCCTGGAGCCCTTCTGAATTCTGTTCGCCTGTTAGCCACCTTCTCTGTTATATCAAGGGTGATATATACATCAGTACCTATACCGACCACAACTGTGGCAGTGTTTCACAGCAAGAGAGACCGTCACTCAGCTGGACTGACTCTCGATCATTTAGGGCTATATCATTTAAAACCAGCATTGTTAAACCTATCTGTGAGCTCACAAGTAACCAGTGCAGATACCATTACACAGGCGTTATGTGCTTTCTGAAGGACACTGTACTTACAAACCAAGCAGCCACCTGCTGCACCAGGTTGCAGCTTACAAACGGTTTTAAGATGTAGTCTCATGTGAAGCGCACTGCAGTAATCTAACCTGGAAGTGACAAAGGCATGGATAGTGGGAGCACACTTCCATACAGTCACAGCTGTCAAGCCAGGCATAGATGGTAAAATACCTTTGGAACCGCTGCTCCCACCCGATTTTCTAACTGCAGCTGTTGGCCTAACAAAGCCCTATGTTATAAGCTCAGGTGACTAAAGGCAATTGAATTTAGAAGCAGATATAATCTCTGCCACTTTTTGCAGTTGTTTCTCCCAGCCTACCAACATCACCTCTGTCTTGGCTGAGCCTCAATCCAGACATCTTTCTCTCTTCCATGCCTCAATCTCCACTAGACACTGGGTCAGTCTCTCAACTGTTTTATGACTTTAATAATCTGCCACAGGCCTATCCAAATGGAACTTTGGGTTAGGCAATACAGTGACAAGCATCTAAATTCATCCCCCAAATGATTCCGTTGAAGTCAATAGAGTCAAATCACAAACTAATTTCACCCCTTTTTTTTCAACATGCATATTCACACACCAAAAACTGAAGGAAATTTTTTATTAGGTCTGTCAATTAATCGCAGTTAACTCACACAATTAACTCAAAAAAATTAATTGTGATTAAAAAATTAATCACACTTACAACAATAGAATACCAATTGAAATTTATTAAATATTTTTGAATGTTCTTCTACATTTTCAGTATTGATTTCAATTACAACACAGAATACAAAGTGCACAGTGCTCACTTTATATTATTATTTTGATTACAAATATATGCACTGTAAAAATAATAAACAAAAGAAAGTAGTATTTTTCAATTCACCTCATACAAGTACTGAAGTGCAATCTCTCTATCATGAAAGTGTAATTTACAAATGCAAATTTTTTTTTGGTTACATAACTGCACTCAGAAACAAAACAGGGTAAATTTTAGAGCCTACAAGTCCACTCAGTCCTACTTATTATTCTGCCAATTGCTAAGACAAACAAGTTTGTTTACATTTACAGGACATACTGCTGCCTGCTTCTTATTTACAGTGTCACCTAAAAGTGAGAACAAGTGTTTGCATGGCACTTTTGTAGCCAGTGTTGCAAGGTATTTACATGCCAAATATGTTAAACATTCATATGTCCTCTGGAATGGTGGTTGAAGCATTAAGGAACATATGAAACTTTATTGCATCTGGCACGTAAATATCTTGCGACATCAGCTACAACAATGCCATGTAAATGCTTGTTCTCGCTTTCAGGTGACATTGTAAACAAAAAGCGGGCAGCATTATCTCCTGCAAATGTAAACAAATTTGCTTGTCTGAGCGATTGGCTGAACAAAAAGTAGGACTGAGAGGACTTGTAGGCTCTAAAGTTTTACATTGTTTTGTTTTTGAATGTAGTTATTTTTTGTACGTAATTCTACATTTGTAAGTTCAACTTTCATGATAGATTGTACTGCAGTACTTGTGTTAGGTGAACTGAAAAATACTATTTTTTATTTTTACAGTGCATTTATAATAAAAAATAAATATAAAGTCAGTACTGTATTACTTTGTATTCTGTGTTGTAATTGAAATTAATATATTTGAAAATGTAGTAAACATCCAAAAATATTTAAAATAAATGGTATTCTATTGTTTAACAGCATGATTAATCACCATTAATTTTTTTAAGTGCTTGACAGCCCTATTTTTTATCAGTAATAATGAAAATGTGTGTGTGCATATCTAGGGGAAAAGCTCTATTTCACTTGAAGGCTAATAAGAGAGTATTTGTGCTTGTGTCAGTAATGTTAGCAAAGGATTGGATTCTATCACATAATTCCATTCAGGGCCTTTCATGCTGATATATGGAGAAAGGGACCTTAGAAACAGATCTAAGATAGTAACTGTAAATTATTATTGACTTTTGACATAATAGTTTGATTAGTTATTTAATGTTTGACACCATGCAATGTGTTTGATTCTGTGGGTATGTCCTGTAGACAGCAGCCTGGCATCTATAAAATTATTCCAGTCAAAGAAACTCAGGTAGGGAACCAACTTTATTGCTGTATGTTCAACTTCCAAAAAGAACTGTCACACCCAATATCTAGCATTTCTCCAAGATCTAGCCTCCTATTGATTTAAACAAAATTTGTAAGGCCCACTGAAACAGCGTCATCTGGTGACATCCAATAATATTACAACCTATGACAACTTTACACTCAGGACATTGAGTAAATCATTCATATTTGAGCGATTTATTTTTTGTTTAATTTCGTGTTACTGCAAACATTTGAATAAACATAAATGAATAATAAAATGCATGGAAATAAACACGGATATTATCCAGAATTCATACAACATAAAATCAAATCCTTCCAAGGCTAATTAGAACAAATGTTAACATTGTGCCTGAGCTATGACTATATAACTAGCAAAAGTGTGCACAAAAATAGGCGACAAAGATTTTCCTGTTTTGTCTGTGCAAGTGCACATTTTGCTTGAGTACAATTCAGGTACATCATTTGGAAAATTTAGAACCCAATATATAGTAAGATCTTGTGTACTTCAGAACATAATTACTGCTCAGTTAAGTAACTAAGGTGGGCCCTGATCCTACAAACACTTCGATGTCTTAACTTTATAGCCACTGCCAGTAACTCCATTGACTTCAGTTGGCCTCTCTGATGCATAAAGTTAAGCGCTTATTTGCTTAATTTTTTGCAGGATAGAGGCCATAATTCATGATCTGTTCCAAGCACAATGAAACCATTTAATTAGACACAAGCCTATTCTCCATAGTTCCAATGCTAATAGGACCATTTAATCAAAACTATCAAAATTTTAATAGTGTCTAATGCCTGAACGAGTAACATCCAGTTCTGTCATCTACAATACACCTACGGTTGAATGTCTGCCCTTACATGCACAACAGATTATTGTTGTTGCATGTTAGGAGAAAGTGGTGATCATTTGAATTTAACCATACTTATAATAATGCTGCTATTTCTTGTTTCTCGAGTTCCTAATATTCAAGTGCATTTTTACTGAAGTTGAGAGTGAACCCATCAGAACAGAATACCTACTTCCTCTTTGCCTGGCGCATTTTTCTGTATTGGTGAGTAATAAAATAAAACAAGGCTGTGCAAATATTTGAAAGGGAGTCTGACCAAATCTGTTTAATCCATGCATCTGCAAAGTGTAAGAAGTGGAGCTGTGATGATTTTTAGCAATATTTGGAGGTTACTTACTGATTTAATTGAAGTATCTGAAATCTTCTTATCTTTCAGAAATCTATCTTCCTTACCCATACTTCTCATTTATCCACCCCATAAGACTCTTCTGTCTATATTGTTATAATTCCAGGTTATTCACTTGTTTACCTTTGCATCACATTAGTACTTTTGACAACTCATGTATTCGTTGATAGTGAAATGAAATATACTGAGGTACATGCACTGGAAAAATGGCATGTTGCTGGGTTTGTATTACATATAGCATATAGACAGTGTGTGTGATTGATATATATATATATATAAGCACTATTAAAGAACTTATGTTTTTAGTGGATCAATATGAAAATGTACCCCTGATAATTACTTAATACAGTATAGAAAAAAAGAGCAAGAAGCAGGCACACTAACCAATTACTATTATTAGTAACAAAATTTTTGGTCTGAATTAGCTCCTATTGTAGTCAGCATGAAGTGTGGCAAGCCTTCGGACTCAGGATTAAATACTGCAGTCCTTATTCACCCCATTTAAAATGGGGCTTAAATTCTGTATCCTCACCAAACTGACAGAATTTACTTTTTATAATTTATGAGAGTTTTTCAAGTAAATCTGTTAATTCATTTGAGTTATAAACTTTTTTATATCACCACTTCTGATTTTTTGCTGCGGAGGGAGGGCTGAATCTAATCTTTAGGGTCCTTGGAGTTTGAGAATTGAGAACAGACTCACTTGCAGATTATTCCAAAATCTAAGGCATGGGTTATTTTTTTAAATTGATGTGTATGGTCTGTAAATACTTTGAGCCATAACTATTTCTATTTACACTGCATGCAATTTTTCAATGTATTTGTTGTTAAATGCATTTTACAACTACTGTGGCAAATAATTGATTTCACAATGATTCATTGTGACAGAGTGTGTGGTTTTAATATATAATTGCAAGGTAAATCACCTCGGGAGAAACTGACAGAGATAGCATTGTCTTACGTCTAGTTAATTCAAGGCTTCATTGGCTGAACTATAAGCAAGGACTCAGGTACAGCCTGTCTCCTGCATCTTGGTAAAACCATAGGAAGGAGCAGCTGTCCTGCATGCAAGTGCTGATAGCTTACAACAAACAAGAAAATCAGCTGGGACAATGGAGATTGGACAGTGGACAAATGACAATGGCTGGATGGAGACAGAAAGTGCCTACTCAAGACTTAAAGGAGCAGATAGAGACTGTCCGAGGGTCTTGAGAGTGGAGCTGGCCAGGAAGCAGAGTTGGGGAAACAGTGGAGCCTGTTAAACAATCACATCTGCTTGGTTTGAAACTTTATACTTCCAAAAAAGAGCTTTAAATAGTATTCAAGCTTCCTCCACCAGGTGCTCAAATCTCTTCAGGCTTCCAGGCTATTGCAGCTTCACAACTAAAACTTTGAGAAGCAGGCAAAGGAAGTTGGAGCACTGGTTAAAGCTTTCTCTAATGGGCGTGCCAAGTCTGAAACAGAGAAGACCATCTCCTCAGTCCCACACACAGACTAGCGTCTCTCTCCAGCCCCTTGACAAATGCGTCTGCAGTCCCCACAGCTCCATATGCAAAATTTTTTAAACCCAAATAATTCCTATACAAAAGAGTTTGTTGAATTAGAGTTAAGGTGTTTCCTCACAACAATGCAAATACTGAAAATCAAAGAAATCATAAGTTAAGGCAGAATTCACACAACTAATACCAGTCTCCAAGTGTTAGTCCACTGCCGCTCTTCCTCACCAACACAAACACACTCAATTTCAGTTCAAAGGCACTATCACCTTCAACTACAGTTGACCAGAGAACAATTCTGTTTCGCGGCAACTTGCTGAGGTGTTGAAATTAGTTTTTGTTCTGCATGGGCATGAAAGCAAAACCTTTCAAACATTTTCACAAACATCAAGGGAGAGTGCATGGGTCGGGCACTGGCCTGTGGTGGGGGAGACCCCAGCTTCAAGTCTCTGCTCCACCTGATTCACAGCAGAGTTTTTTTCCTCCCAGATCACTCTGAATCTGGCGGAGCAGGAACTTGAACCTGAGTCTCCTACACCCCAGGCCAATGCCCTAACCACCAGACTCCAGAATACTGTACCAGACTCACTTTACCCTGCCTCAAAAAATTTCATACCTTTTTTCAATGAAGACTTCATCAAAACTGGAACATCTCAATGAAAACAATATATTTTGATGAATTTTGTTAGTCTTGGTTTTCTCTGTTGCCGCATATTTCTTGTTTTGCTCTCTTGACACTTCCTGTTTTGCTCTCCTGATCCAATCCACTTCCCTCCTGCACAGGGACTCTGAGGACACCAGAACTGTCCTCACCATTTCTTTTCTCATCAGAGGAAGCACGTCACGAAAATGAGTGGGGTAAGCAGTGTATTAGTGAAGTGTATTAATATACCAATGAAACAATTGATTTGGCAGTGGGAGTTCTATGAAGTGCTGGACAAATTGTCATGACCTTGGGAGTGATTGGCTAATAAGAGTTATTTGTGATGATGTGATGTTTCATAGACTGTGTTGTCACTGGATATCCTGCTGAAGTTTTTGTACGGAGTTCTGTGCACTATTCCAGAAGATTATTGCCACCTCTTACAGTTCAGTTACAATTTTATTACACTCATTAGCCACCATATTTCCAGAAACTCAACAAACAATACTCCAAGGAGCACAGCACTAATTTGAATGCTAGAAAGAATGCTGATATTTCATTGGCTAAAGCACAAGAAAAACAACAAATACACTATGCTAGAAGAAAGACTTGTAAATATGGGAAAACAACATTCAAGGTTAGGGACCGTGTTATGTAAATGGTGGAGTCTTTTTAACTTGAAGTCTTTAAACCATGATTTGAGGACTTCAGTATCTCAGCCAGTAGTTAGGGGTCTATTACAGGAGTGGGTGGATGTATCTAAAAGCAGAATTTGATCCTTTATGTCTCATACCATCAATTCTCCATTGTTTACGCAATAGAGAGAACTTGCAGAAATGAGCATTAATGTTTACGCTAACTGGCTGTATTGTTTTTGCAGGTAGAACCCAACTACACAGAATATCCAGACTATACATTTGATTATGATAAAATTACATCACCATGTGACAAGGGGGAAGTCAGAAACTTCACAAAAGTATTTTTACCAATTGCATACTCAATTATGTGTGTCTTGGGCTTAGTGGGTAACATCTTTGTA
Source organism: Natator depressus (assembly GCF_965152275.1). NCBI lineage: Eukaryota > Metazoa > Chordata > Testudines > Cheloniidae > Natator > Natator depressus. The sequence goes on from NC_134236.1 coordinate 126,734,238, forward strand.
GTGATGACCTTTGCTTTATATAAAAAAACCAAGTCTATGACCGATATATACCTCTTCAACATGGCCATAGCCGACATATTGTTTGTTCTCACTCTTCCATTCTGGGCAGTAAATTATGCTGCTGAAAAATGGATCTTTGGTGACTTCATATGCAAAATTACCAGAGGTATTTATGCAATCAACTTCAATTGTGGTATGCTGCTCTTGGCCTTTATCAGTATGGACCGATACATTGCTATTGTACAGGCAACAAAGTCATTTAAACTTCGGGCTAGAACGCTAGCATACAGTAGACTGATCTGTTTGGTTGTATGGGTATCGTCAATTTTAATTTCCAGTTCCACTTTCATATTCAGTCAAAGCTACAGCCACTCCGTCAATGAAACAGAAAAGATTTGTGAACACAGATCCAATACAGAGACCAAAGGCACTGTGTTTAAATTATTGCTGCTGGGTATGCAACTTGCATTTGGATTTTTTATCCCTCTGCTGTTTATGGTATTTTGCTATGCATTCATTGTCAAAACCTTGGTGAAAGCTCAGAATTCCAAAAGAAACAAAGCAATATGTCTGATTATATTAATTGTCATTGTTTTCCTGGTTTGTCAAGTACCATATAACATGGTTCTTCTTGTGACTGCCATAAATATGGGTAAATTAAATAAAAAGTGTGATAGTGAAAAGCAAATAGCCTTTGCAAAGTACATTACAGAAACCCTGGCCTTCTTCCATTGTTGTTTGAACCCAGTGCTCTACGCATTTATTGGGGTGAAATTTAGAAGTTACTTTGTGAATATGATGAAGGATCTGTGGTGCCTGAGATACAAGAAATACAAGACCAAGAGTTCAAAGATAAGTTCTGATACCTATCACTCAAGGCAGACAAGTGAAATTATGAGTGACAATGTGTCATCCTTTACTATGTAATATGACTTCAACATTATTACAAAGGAGCTTTGATTATATTCATCCAACAATGCAAACCAATCTCATTATTCATGTCACAGCCAGTGATTTTGACTTTCCGACACCCTAAATAGTAGTTTCTATGATCTGCAGCTCCCTCCATCAAAACAATTAACATAAACAGAAGAATGACGCGACTATGGAAAACTCGTATTAATCACTGTCTAGCTAATGTTTATGCTGTTTTCAAATACAGGCACTTAAAATTCTCCAGAGAGCTAAATTTATCAAGCAACTTCCTTGATTCTAATGAAAAATTGCAAGTTTGTTTTGAACATTGCCTTGGTATTTTGGTTTTAAAACAGGGCTCAACTCAGCTATCTCATATCATAACAACAATTTTAATAGAATAACAACAATTTTAAAAGCATCAGAGAGGCAAATTCACCACCAGCCCAACTCCATTTATACTTATGTTATTATTAATTATTCATATTGCAGTAATGTCTCGAGGTCCTGACTAAGACTGGGACCCCTTTCTGCTAGCATTGTACGTACACATAGTAAGAGACAGTCCCCGCACCAACGAGCTTGCATTCTGAATAGCCAAGACAGAGAATGGGAAGGGACATGATCAAGGTCACATAGTAGGGCTGTGGAAGAATGGTCTCCTGAGTCCCCGTGCAGTGCAGTGCCCTAACTACTGACTGCTGCCTCCCTATATAGTTGTGCCTTCTTATGTCAGCACTGAATTGTCCAGAGCCAATACTAGTATGGCTACTGAAGGGAACAGTTTGTTTTTTTAAAACTACACACTGAAAGGTTTGGGAACATCTCCTCAGTTTTTATCATCTGTGGAACAGAAAATAAGGTTTATTTGAGAAGAGATATTTTCCTGATTTGGCGGTGGAACTTCAGGTTTTCGACTCCTCCGAAACTGACCATTTTGTAAATTTGTCCTTGCGAAAGGCCAAAACACCACTCTGAATATTTTTCTGTTTGCTTTATTAAATGAAATTTTAAATTCACATGAGTGATTTCTGTTTTTCATTGAAGATGGCCTAACAGGGCAGTATTTGGCTCACTTGATACTCTGGTATTTTATTTTATTTTATTGGACAAACGACATGGAGAAAAATCCTGAAGTTGTTTCTCAGTCCTTATTAGTCATTAAAATTTCTGTTGGGCTCAGTTGTGCTACCTGCTAAACTGATGCAAATCTGGACTAACTCCACAGACTTCAGAAATTACTCTGATATGATTGAGAGCAGAATTTGGTTCATTGACTGCAATGTAAAGTCTGCCAGAGTTAATACTGAGTAAGGACTTCAGTATTTGACCCGTTATGAATAAACCTTCAATACTTATACAATAAATTGTAAAATTATTAGTCAGTGCTGGAGACATACAGTGCAACCTAATCATGATCCAGCATAAAACGGGGATACATCTGTTATGCAATTTAGCTATTTCTCACCTTTTATATTTACACAAGTTTTCAGCAATAAAGATTCAGGATGAAACTTAACGGATTTTTTAAGTTATGCACAACACTCAGGAAAATATGTAAATAACACAGCTACTTAAAATGGTTGTTACAGTTTCTTTAATACTTCTGTTTAGTTAATTAAAAGTTCTGTTTGTTATGGGAGCTCATAAAATTGTAACAGCGGTCAGAAGAGAATAAGAGAAGAAGTCCCAGCCCTTCATCAATGGGATTGGTAGGAGAATATTCTAGACAGGAGCTTGGAATCTTGGAGGGAATGATTTTGGTTCTGAAGTGTAGCAAGCAATTTCAGTCTGAAATGGAGGGTGGGGGGTAAAGTGTAGAAAGGAGCAAAAGCAGCTGCTTTGCTTCAATCTCTACAAGCACAGCTCCTTTGCAGAACAGCTGAAATGTGGGGAAGTGACTCGCTAGATCCCGACAGGTGTCTGGGGAATAGTTTCTGCATGTGGACTGTTCCCTTCTCAGATCAGTATAAGTTCTGGCTTTGGCAGAGTAACTACCCTCGCATGATTCTAACTGGCTGCAGAAGGGGGAAGCAGGCTGGAGCCAGCAAAGTGCCTGCCAGGGGCAGCATGACAGGGCCAAGAGCTGTGCTGCTGGTGCTGCTGGAGTACTGAGGGAGAGCACAGATGGGACATGCTACACGGGGACTGTTCACGTTGGAGCAATTTATCGACGTTTGTAAAGTAGTTTGAGATTTTCAGATATAAATGTTGTCTATCTTTTTCTGACTCTTCAAATTTGGAAATTAGACATGGCTTTTATTGTTGATTAACTGTAAATTATACAAACATGATACAAATATATATCGATGTTTGTAAAGTAGTTTGAGATTTTCAGATATAAATGTTAAATCTATTTTTTTCATAAGAACGGCCATATTGGGTCAGATCAGTGGTCCATCTAGCCCAGTATCCTGTCTTCCAACAGTGGCCAGTGCCAGGTGCCCCAGAGGGAAGGAACAGAACAGGTAATCAAGTGATCCATCCCCTGTCGCTCATTCCCAGCTTCTGGCAAACAGAGGGCAGGGACACCATTCCTGCCCATCCTGGCTAATAGCCATTGATGGACCTATCCTCCATGAACTTACCTAGTTCTTTTTTTTAACCCTGTTATGGTCTTGGCCTTCACAACATCCTCTGGCAAGGAGTTCCACAGGTTGACCGTGCACTGTGTGAAAAAATACTTCCTTTTATTTGTTTTAAACCTGCTGCCTATTAATTTCATTTGGTGACTGACCCCTAGTTCTTGTGTTATGAGAAGCAGTAAACAACACTTCCTTATCTACTTTCTCTACACCAGTCATGATTTTACAGACACCAGTCTGATTTTTCTGACACTCTCTTCAAATTTGGAAATTAGATATGGCTTTTATTGTTAATTAACTGTAAATTATACAAACATGATACAAAAATACATATATATTAATACATATATTTACTCATATATAGCAAAGCATTCGTACTAGTAGACATTCCAGCAAATAAAACTTTGATAACTGATTGGCAGAAAAATAATACAGTTCCGTCTTCATTATCCTAACGTTAAATAGCTGAAACAGGGTCACTTGATTACATTGAAAATTCCTTATTCATCTTAAAAACTCTATTATAGAGCCTATTCACTGTTTTCTCCTTCCCTTATCATTAGATACAAGACTTTGAAGTGTGTTTTGCTGTTTTATAGTAGAAAATAGTATTTAAAATGTGTATAATATTACTTCTATGATTTTTGCAAATGAACCTGCAACTGTAACAGATTTCCTAGGTAGCGTTTGAAAAACCTGTATAAATAAGATATGCTTATTATAGTTTATATTCTGTGTATATTAAAAAAGATAAACTCCTTATCAATGTTCCCTCTAATTTTTTATATCCACCTGTGGAATGAATTTTGTTATGTGCACCAATATGGAGGTGATATGTGGTGGGGATGGGGCCGAGGGGCTTGGGGTGCACGAGGTGGCTCAGGGCCAGAGGGTTGGGGTGCAGGCTGCCCCGGGGCTGCGGTGGGGGGAAAGGACTCTTCGAACCGTCTCTCGCTGCAGCAGCTCCGGGGCCGGGGGAGAGGCATCTCGTCCCGACCGTAGCAGTTCCAGGGCTGAGGAAGAGGTGCCTCTCCCGCCTGCACGGCCCTTGATAGCCTGTTGTACAGCTGAGCAGCTTAGAGGGAACTTTGCCCTCTATTGAATGCTGTGTGCTTTTCTTCACACAAATCCCATGATGGTTTGCGTATTATTAAATTGTGGCACGTGAGTGATGATTTTGAAATGGTAGAGGACCTGAGGAAACACTCACCATCCTGGCACCACGTTTTATCTCTGTGACCCATGTGCAGAGGAGAATCTCCACATTTGGATCTGCTCCAGTCAGTATGGAGGTGAGGTGGGGTGGAAATGAGGGGTGGACAACTTTGACACTGTCCCCTGACCACAGAGGAGAAACTTTGCTGCCAGCGAGTCTGAGTGAAAGGGAAGGATCCTGGAGCAGGTGTGTAGGGACAGAACCTCCATGCAGATGAAGCTGAGCTCCACAGGATCTCCAAAATCTGCACTGATCTCAAGGGATCCTGCAGGGTTTGTGTGCTTATCCTGTGTGAGTGTGTTTAAACTCAACAGAAAAATTTGGAAGAAACTTTTTGGGGGTTTCCTGCCTGTGGGAATGATCTGGAACCTAGTGATTAGCATATTAGAAGCTGAAGGCATCACTAAACAGAATACACAAAATCTATAGAACTCAATATTCCTTGCCAGACAGCTAAATAAATGGATCATAGTTTGTTTCAAAGACATCTTTACACAGTGGTCATGGGGAAGTAACAAAAATACATACTTAGGTGCTTAATAAGCAGCATACAAACTGCAAACCACCCAGAAGTCCCAGTGCCATTATCACGGATGTATCTTCATCATTATAAAAACATAAGAATGCCAATACTGAGTCAGAGCAGAGGTCCCTCTAGCCCACTATCCTGTCTTTCAGAGGGAATGAACAGAACTGGGAAATTGTGGAGTGATCCATCGGTCCTCTGGTCCCTGCTTCTGGCAGTCAGAGGTTTTGGGACACCTGGAGCATGGGGTTGTGTCCCTGACCATCTTGGCTAATAGCCATTGATGGTCCTATCCTCCATGAACTTATCTAATTCTTTTTTTGAACCAGTTATACTTTTGGCCTTCACAACATGGCAATGACTTCCAAAGGTAGACATAAATGGACAGAAATCTGACCTCAGGAATCATAACATTCAAAAACCGGTAGGAGAACATTTCAACCTCTCTGGCCACTCAGTAAAAGATTTAAGGGTGGCAATTTTGCAACAGAAAAGCTTCAAAAACAGACTCCAACAAGAAACTGCTGAGCTTGAATTAATATGCAAACTAGATACCATTAACTTGGGTTTGAATAGAGACTGGGAGTGGTTGGGTCATTACACATATTGAATCTATTTCCCTGTGTTAAGTAGCCTCACACCTTCTTGTCAACTGTCTAAATGGGCCATCTTGATTTGCGCCACAAAAGTGTTTTTCTCCTGCTGACAATAGCTCATCTTAGCTAATTAGCCTCTCACAGTTTGTATGGTAACTTCCAACTTATCTGTATGTGTGTGTATATGTATATATAATTGTATGTTCCATTCTATACATCCGATGAAGTGAGCTGTAGCTCACGAAAGCTTATGCTCTAATAAATTTGTTAGTCTCTAAGGTGCCACAAGTACTCCTTTTCTTTTTGCGGATACAGACTGACACGGCTGCTACTCTGAAAGGTAGTCTGTGTGTTGTGTGAAAAAATGTTGCCTTATGTTTATTTTAAACCTGCTGCCTAATAATTTCATGAGGTGACCCCTGATTCTTGTGTTATATAAAGGGGTATATAACACTTCCCTACTCATTTTTGCACACCATTCATGATTTTATAGACCTCTATCCTATCCCGCCCCCCCCCAGTTCTCTCTTTTCTAAGATGAACAGTCCCAGTCTTTTTAATCACTCCTTGTCACGAGTCCAACACCCCTAATCAGATTTGTCATCTTTCTCTGTACCTTTTCTAATTCTAACACATCATTTCTAAGATGGGGAAACCAGAACAGCACTTAGTATTGAAGGTGTGGCCATACCATGGATTTATATAGTGGCATTATGATATTTTCTGTCTCATTAGCTATCCCTTTCTTAATGGTTCCTAAAGTCCCATTAGCTTTTTTGACTCCTGCTGCACATTGAGCAGATGTTTCCAGAAAATTATCCATGATGACTCCAAGGTCCCTTTCTTGAATGGTAACGTGAATTTAGAACTCATCATTTTGTATGTATTGTTAGGATTTTTTTTTTCAAGGTGCATTACTTTGCACTTATCAACATTGAATTTCATCTGCCATTTTATTGCTCAGTCCCCCAGTTTTGTGAGATGCCTTTGTACCTCTTCAGTCAGCTTTGGACTTAACTATGTTGAGTAATTTAGTATCATCTGCAAACTTCATCACCTCACTGTTTACCCCTTTTCCAGATCATTTATGAATATATTGAATAGCACCGGTCCTTGTACATATCCTGGGGGAACTCCACTACTGCCCACTTTCCATTCTGAAAACTGACCATTTATTCCTATATTTTGTTTCCTACCTTTTAACCAGATACAAGAGAGGTCCTTCCCTCTTAGCTCATGATTAAAGCTAAGTTTTAGTGATGGGTATTTTTAGTAAAAGTCGTAATCGCGTGACCAGAGAGATTGAAGTGTTCTCCGACTGGAGAACACTCATAACATTTATAACATTCATAAACCATAAACCAGTCAGAGAACACTTCAATCTCTCTGGTCATGCGATTACAGACATGAAAGTTGCGATATTACAACAAAAAAACTTCAAATCCAGACTCCAGCGAGAGACTGCTGAATTGGAATTCATTTGCAAATTGGATACAATTAACTTAGGCTTGAATAGAGACTGGGAGTGGCTAAGTCATTATGCAAGGTAACCTATTTCCCCTTGTTTTTTCCTACCCCCCCCCCCCCAGACGTTCTTGTTAAACCCTGGATTTGTGCTGGAAATGGCCCACCTTGATTATCATACACATTGTAAGGAGAGTGGTCACTTTAGATAAGCTATTACCAGCAGGAGAGTGGGTTTGTGGGGGGGGGGGAGAGAGAAAACATGGATTTGTGCTGGAAATGGCCCAACTTGATTATCATACACATTGTAAGGAGAGCGATCACTTTAGATAAGCTATTACCAGCAGGAGAGTGGGGTGGGGGGAAAGAAAACCTTTTGTAGTGGTAAACACCCATTTTTTCATGCTTTGTGTGTATAAAAAGATCTTCTATACTTTCCACAGTATGCATCCGATGAAGTGAGCTGTAGCTCACGAAAGCTTATGCTCAAATAAATTGGTTAGTCTCTAAGGTGCCACAAGTACTCCTTTTCTTTTTGCGAATACAGACTAACACGGCTGTTACTCTGAAACCTGTCTTCTGAAAGTGTTGCCTTAGGACTGTACATAGGAAAAAGTGTCTTTATGCAAAGGGATCGGCTCCTTTATAGCATCTGTAACCATGTCCCCTACCTCTAACAAGCACCAGGCATCCAAGAACACCCAGCCAGATATGTGAGCGCTAAGCAACGACTCCCTGCACCGCGGGGAACTGTCTGTACGCTGTGGGGGAGGGGTATTTACAGGGGTGCAAATAGGGCGGTACCCTCCATTATGCAGTACCAGCAAGAGATTTTTAGCGAGTATGGGATACGGGAAAGACTTGGGGCTAGGCCCCCCTCTGGGAGGTTCAGGGGCCTGCACTCTGCTCCTTAAAGGAGCAGAACACAGGTGAGGAGGACATTTATTCTTTATATGGCTTTAACAGGACAATACATATGCTAACAAACTTAAACAAAGGTTTTGTTTAAATTTGTTAGCATATGTATTGTGCTGTTAAGTTGGTCAGGAGTCCTCAAGAGGGGAAAGGTGGGGCGGCCGGAAGTTGTTTAAACAGCGTATTTAATTTTGTTTCTTCCCATTGGTCTGAATTATCCATGACATCCATACTGCATCACATCAAGTCCAAATCATTAGAGGAACGCCTCTGCCTGCACTGACCAGAGGATGTTTGGATTCTGATGTCAGCCCAGTTCTGCATCCTAATGGGAATCAGGTGCTGTCCCCAGTGTACCTAAAATTCCTCTTTGCAGCCAAACTAGTCTAACATGCATTTTGTTAACTGGAACTGGAGCAGCAAAACAAAGAAAACAAATGCCCCATTTTCCAGCTTTGTGGGTGAGAGAACTATAAGTGAAGATTATAATGGAATCTGCCAAGAACTTTGCTGAACATATGTTCCTCATCTCAGCAACGGAGCTAAGACTCATCACACATTTGCCCACCTTTATTTGAATGAAGCGCCTTCTGATCTGACAGCTCAGACATTGTCAGTTTCATCCAGAACAATTTACAAACTTGGAACCTAATCCTGCAAATCCTTAATCATTTGATCAATTCCATGGAAGATAATGGAACTATTTGCATGGATATGGACCACTTTTGTGGGCTGGTAAAAGTTTCAGGAGTCTGTTCCTATAAAGAAAGTTGAATCCCTCTTGAAATGCAATGTTTGGGTACGGTACCCTAAAACAGTTTAGGATACAATTTTACTTAATTTGTCTTTTAATAAGTCATACAGATGCTGAAATGACTCTTCACCCAACTTCCAGATTCCATATAAACAGACTGAATACTACATATTTGGGTGGAAAGTGAGTAGTTAAGCATGTTGATGTTTGTATATACAAAGGAGAGTATCAGAGGGGACAGGGAGAGCGTATGGGCCCTGGGCTGGGGGTGGGGCAGGCAGGGGTCATGTGAGGCTGTCATGTGCCCCCCCCATGTCCCTCCTATGAGTGCAGTACCAGCAAGAAATGATTTCTACTTACACCACTGGGTATTTCATTTGGAGCAGGAGCCCCGTGGGCAGCTCCTGAGCACGGCCCCGGTTACTGTGTGGAGTAACTCCAGGCCTGGTGGGCAGGGACCTGGGAAGAGTGACCCCTGTGGGCACCTGGCATCTACCCAGCTGCTCAGGGCAGCAGCGCCCCCAGCACAGACACCTGTCCAGCGCACAAGTAGGCCGGGGGCGGTCCGAGTGCCATGCCCCGCCCACACTGACTCTGCCCCGCCCCTCAGGGAATCAGCTCGCGGCCACACCCCCAGCCTGCTTCCCACTTGCCCCCTCCCGCGTTGGAGCGGGGGTCGCGTGCGCCTCAGCGGTGGGTGGTGTCGGCCTCCGCCCAGCTTGTTCCACCCCCGCCCCGCCCAGCCACGCCCGCGCGCCTGGCTCGGCCCCGCCCCCGGCCTGCTGGGGAATAACGGCAGCGGCAGCGTCACCTCCATTTCCTCTAGGAGAGCGGCCGCAGAGCGGTGTGTGGGGGGAGGGGGTGATGCGGGGCAGGACTCTGGGTAAGGGGGGGGGGAGTGGCATGGCTGTGGGGGCGGGGCAGGGCTCTGGGGAGGGGTGATGCGTGATGGGGGGGAAGAGAGGGCAGTGGGGGAAGAGAAACGTGGAGGGGGGCGAGGGGCGTAAGGGATTATAGGATGCAGGGGGTGTTCATCGTCAGCTAGGCGGGTCCAGAGGGAGGCTGATAGTCAGTCTTCTTTCACAGTTGCTGCCTCTTCCTCCATGGTTTGGGCTGTTCCAGGCAGCTGCAGCGTAGATAATACAAAGTAATAATTACACTGCAGAGCACATGAATTTTAATAATTAACAGAGGTAAGGGGCATCTGGAGTGAAGAGAATAAGGAGAAATAAAATAAGCTTCCCTCCCCCGATTCAGACTGAAATCTACCTGCTCCTCCCCTAGGAAAAGAAACAAATCGACCATTTAGCAAACAGGAGAAAAGAACAAATCGTATGCAAGAGTCTCACATTCTCCATATTTTTCCGATGAAGAGTGTTCTCATATAAACCAAAGATACATGAATTTTCTGTGAGCAAATTACATTAGGTAGGTGGCTTGATTTACTGACTGTTCTGGTGCAAAGATTCCTTTACAAATCCCTTGGAGGTACAGTTATCCGAGAGGTGTGACCTATGTGCCTCTGGAAGGAGTGAAGTGAGGGAAAGGTAGAAAAAGCTGCTAAGGCACATCCACTCAAATGAGTTATGAAATTAATTCAATCTGCTTCCTGAATAGGCAGCTTTCTTTAGTAAGTTTCAGGTTTATGGTTTTTATCTTGAATATTACTGATAGCTACAATATGAAAGTATGACTTGTGAATAGTATTACCTCATAAAAGTAAAAGCAAAATACTGAAGAGACTTAAGCCATTGGTATATCAAATATAGAGGAAATAAAGGTAAACATTTATGGGAATCTAAAGGACGTGCTTCCTCTTGCAAGAGACTTCACAAGGAGCACTTGTTTGCAATTTTCTTAGTTCTCAAGATCTGTCTGTGGAAGTCAGGGCTTTTTCACCTACCTCATCAGTCTTTCAAATGGGAAGACCACCTACATTTTAAGGGTAGGTTAATTTCAACAGGTCTTACGCTACCAGCCTGATTCTTTTTCTCTGTTTCTGTCCCCACTTTATCCTCTTATTCTGTTTTTCCTTCCTTCCCTTCTTTAATTTTTCTTTCTTTCCTTTGTTTTCCCATCCAGCTTTGGTACAAAAACACTGTCGTACTGCAGTGATATCCTGCTGCACATCTTGTAAAATTAGCTACTACTGTGTATTTAAAATGTACCCCAAATATGGCCTGATTCAAATTCCATTGAAGTGAATGGAAAGAATCCTATTGACTTCAGCAGACTTTGAATCAACCCTTGTATCAGAATCAGGTGTTTAATAAGCAATTACTGCATTTTAACTGCTACTTCCTGCAGGTTAGGTAAGAAGCAAAAATGTTACCTCTGAAGTCCCTGGAACTGCTGGGGTATCTTCTCTTGGCTTCCCCCAGTCTGGAGTGATGTGGAGAGAAGTCTTTGGAGACTTTGCTTTAATTTCCATCCTCTTCAGCTGTGGTTCTAAAAGTGGTTTGTACTCTTAAAAGTGACTTTGTAAAAATGGCATTATGAAGTTTCACATATATCGTATCAATATTTTCAAATCAAATTTTCTCAGTTTACAATTTGAGTTTTTTTTAACTGTCGTCTATGCCAACTCAGCACATGATCTGAAAATCAAGCTGTATTCCTTCTGCTTTTTGAATCATCACTATTAATACAAATTCTGGCAGGCCAAATGCTGCTCTTACTTACACGTGTACAGCCTAGTTGCCCAAGTGTACCTATTGAATCCTGGTGTGGGTGGGAGCAAGCCTGCCCATGTCTATGGGCCCTTCCCCTAGCCTCGGAGCTACTGAACTGGAGTTCAACCTGAATACATAATTTGAAGGCATTTGGATTGCACAAGCAGCCTTGAAAATGGAGTCTAATTAGCAGTTCTGTTGCTGATGCATGAATCCACTTCAGTCTCTTAGAGCTGTGTTGGGTTTGCAGGGCTCAGAGTGGTAAAGAGTAATAAAAATTATTTTTTTCAACAATAGACATGGATGTGACTGAATATTCACAAGGATCAGATCTGTTAAGTAGGGACCTGAAGCTACATCCATTGATTTGGGAGGTTCAGGATTAGGCCAAAGAGAGTAGAGTTTTTATAGTTATTTTCAGGATAGAATCACATTTGGAGAGTTTCTTCTGCCTCCTTTGTATTCCTTGTGGCATTCAGTTTAGTCAGAGGAGCAATAAAGAAGGCACCTGGAGCTAAATCCACAAAAGGACTTAGGTGTTTAACTCCCACTGTACATGCTTAAATTCAACATTTAGGTGCTACTGAGCTCCTCAGAACCACTGCTCAACTGCCACCTAAATTCCCTAGGTTTCCCTAACTTTCTGCTGGTGGGAATGTGCAAAACTGCCTAATTCCTGATGCTGCTGAGCTGCTCAGCGCCTAGCTCACACCTAAACTCTGGCAGATTCTCAAATTAGGCTGTTCCCCCCTTCCAATTGATCGGGATGCTCTGAGCATGCCTAACCTGCACAAGAGACAGCTGGGGGCAAGCAGATCAGGAATTTTTGGGGCTAGCTGATGTATGAGTGCTGTAGCCCACACTCACCTGCAGTGTGAGAGACTCTGCCTGATTTGGAGCAGGGAATTGAACTGAGATCTCCACTCCCAACTGAGTGCTTTAATCACCAACCTAATGGGTATTCCTGGGTGGGTCTCTCTCAATCCCGCCTGTTGGAGTTGTGCCACTTTGTAAAATAAATTAAGCATTGGGCCCCAGAGAGAGTGAGAATGTCTCTCTACAGAGTGAGAATCACTCTGGTTCAAGTCTTTGCTTCAAATCAGGCAGAATGGGGATTTGAAAATAGGTCTGTTATATCCCAGTGGAGTGCCTTAACCAATTGGCTGGAATGTGGGGGTGCTCTCATTTTTATTTTTAATTTTTGTGGGGAAAAATTGAGCTGGCTTAGGTGCCTAACACCCAGAGAGCGTTCATGGCTTTGAAACCTAAGCAGAGGGAAGTACCTACCTACACCCTAAAGTTAAGCACCTAACTACCTGTGAGAGGTGGGGGTTTAGCCCATACTCCTTTCCTCAACATTTCCCACTGTCTAACATGGGCACTTAACTCTTCCCATGCATAATATAGAGAGCCAACATGCCTCACTTGGGGCTGTGAATTGCATTGGGCAATGTCTCAGTCCCTTTGTGGGTCTAGCCTCAAAAAACCTCCCTGCTCTTCTTCAGAGTGCCATTTGGTTCCTTTTGATTGATGCAGCAGTAGCAGAGTTTAGCCCTACACTAACTCAGCGAGAGCACCAGTAGTTTAGGAGGAGGTGTTATAGAAGTTGCAACAGTTGTAATTATATAAACCCAGGTGTCAGGGTTCCCTCCCCACTCTGAACTCTAGGGTACAGATGTGGGGACCCGCATTAAAGACCCCCTAAGCTTATTTTTACCAGCTTAGGTTAAAAACTTTCCCAAGGCATAAATTTCACCTTGTCCTTGAACAGTATGCTGCCACCACCAAGTGATTTAACAAACAATCAGGGAAAGGACCACTTCCCCAAAATGTCCCCCCAGGCCCTTACACCCCCTTTCCTAGGGAGGCTTCAGAATAAACAAGGTGAGCACAGACCAGCCTTGGATTTTTAAGACCCAAAAAACCCAATCAGATTCTTAAACACAACTTTATTAGAAGAACAAAAAAAATAAGAGAACAACTCTGTAAGATCAGAATGGAAGATAATCTTACAGGCAGTCAGATTCAAAACATAGATAATCCCTCTAGGCAAAATCTTCAGTTACAAAAAGACACAAAAACAGGAATACACATTTCCTCCAGCACAGCGAATTTCACAAGTCAAAACAAAGAAAACCTAACACATTTTCTAGCTAGATTACTTTACAGGAGTTGGAGGGCTTGCATCCTTGATCTGTTCCCAGCAAAGGTATCACATGGATAGACAAAAGCCTTCCCCCCCTCCCACCAGATTTGAAAGTATCTTGTCCCCTCATTTGGTCATTTTGGGTCAGGTGCCAGCCAGGTTACCTTAGCTTCTTCACCCTTTACAGGTAACAGGATATTGCCTCTGGTCAGGAGGGATTTTATAGCACTGTATACAGAAAGGTGGTTACCCTTCCCTTTATATTTATGACACCAGGAAATTCAGACTTAAGGTTAAACTTATGTCAAGGTATGGAAATGTACGAGAGCACCCAACAAACCTTGACTCTGCTCTATAGTGATGTCATGAAATAATCATATTATGATTAAGAGATTTTAGTGTGTGATTTTTAGACAGTAGATTTTTTCTATTTTTCATTATGTCTCATCATGACAAAACATTTCTATAGTAACAGACATTTTATTTTTGTACAGTATTATAAGTATATTTAATTTTCTTTTATGTTGTACATTTTTAATTAAACTATTTTTAAAGACTAAAATAATGTATTTGTATACAGGTCGTAATTTCCTGTCATGATTAAAGGGAGAAGGATACGTACTGTGCTGCATCATGCCATACACAGATTGGGTAAAGCTGATAATCTCCGGAAAGAGTCGTCATTTTTCTATCCTCCCCCAGATGGGGGTTGGGGCTGGGTTGTGGTGCTGGCTGCATGTACTCATGCTTTGCTTGTCAGTGGATTCCACAACGCTTTTGGTGTGTACATGATTTCCTTACTTGAGACTTTCCAGTCAAGTAGGTCACGAACAGGTAGGTCATCCATTTATAATGTGAAACCAAGGCTTGACGTTTCTGTGCAGGTAGCTCAAAACTAAATCAATCTTTTTTGATACCATATCATGTTGAAAACTCACCTAATTTACTGTCTGCTGTTACCACTGAAGTGGTCACCTTTTAAAAAAAATCACCTTTTGTCATGTTGTGGTGTGTGAATTTACCATGATATTTGTTGTATTTAATATATTACTATGCTTAGAATGAGAACGACTGGAAAGTTAAATACAGTGACACATGAAGACTTTTTTTTCATTGAATACCACTTTAGGTCTCCTATGAACTTACTGCTTTCCAGTTTTCTTCTTCTCATTGAATATGTATGTTTCAAATTATTTTTCCCAAATGTGTTACATTTTGCAAGCTGAATTTTATTTTGCTATTTTCTGTTAATCTTTGATAACCACTTTTGGTCCCCCACTGTATCGTTTCTCTGTCCACATTGGTATTTGGAACGCGTCCTAATGTAGTACCATCTACACATTTCGTTAAGGTGTTATTTACACTCACTTCTATATCATTAATGAAGATATCAATTAAGTCTGACTCTAATGTCAACCCTGGCAGCAGCCAACTAGACACCTGCCTCCCTAAATGGATACATTGCTATATTACCTTTTGATCTGTTCACAGTGCTTCAGACGATTACCAGCCTATGAACCAGATTCTGTCCTAAGCTTAGATCGTTTTATCACAGGATTGGGCAGTCATTAAGGATCTGATCGCAGCTCTTTATTCTCAAGCGTCAGTTTCTATGGCCCCCAATGCAAGTTAGAGTAGCCTAGGGAGAATTCTGTGCTGGGCAGCTGTGATTAGATTCTGATCATAAAGGGTAGCATAAAGTGTCTGGAGCTGGGGAGAGATCCAGTCGCTATGTGTCAGTGCTCATAGCTGAGTCAGTGTAAATTACATTTTTGATTAGGATTTCAGAAGACCCTAAAATCCAAATATACTATATTCTCGTTTCTATTCGTCCCCTAATTTTACTATCTTATTAAAATCAGTTAGATTTGTAAGTTTGTCTGGCTGTTATAAACTCATACTGTTTATTTCTCAAGGGTCTTTTACTCTCTGGGGCCAGATTGTGCCTAACTCCTGGCCCTGGGCAGGTGCACAAGGGAGGAATAGGGCACAAGAAAGGCCAGCCCCCTCCCCCTTATGTCCTCTATGCAGGGGCAAGACACAATGGTACACCTAGTGCAGGTGTTACCTGCTCCTCACCTCAGCAGGCTCCTAGAAAAAAGCATGTAGGTCTTGATCCTGCTCCCATTGAAAGTGACAGCTTTATCATTGACTAACTTCCCTGGGGCAGGATCAAACACCTACAGAGGGGTCAATACAGTGGCACCCATATAGCCCCAACCAATGTTTAACTTGTGGGAATCATGTAAAAATAATGATATAACTTCTTTAGAACTTTTTGGTGACTTTAAAATTGAAAATTTAAATGATTGAAAGTCTAATAACATTCACATTATGGTATTAAATTTTGATCTTATTACAGAAATAAAGAGAAATTTGTGATCAATATACTGCTTTATAAATACAGGGTTTTTTAAATTACATTTACATAAGTGCTAAGTAGTTGTTAATATTCTGGGTTCCTGATAGTTTACAACTTCTCACCTTGGGTCACTCAGCCCAAAACAGGTGTGCACAAAAGACCAAGTGGTATTTGGAAGTTGCTGACAGGAAATGCAGAGGGAAGAACACGAAAAATGCACAAAGAGAGGAGAGGGGAAGAAAGGAAAATGGGGAAGGAAGAAAAACAAAGGACAGAAGTAGTGGTGACCTGAAAAGAGAACATATTTTCTCAGTGGTGGGATTGAGGGTAGCATGTAGTCTACATTTATATCCTGGCTCCTACTGCCTATAACTGCAAGTAGAATTTGTTTCTCTGCCTTGAATGAGTTTCATGCCTCTGGTGTAATGTGTATGATTTTTTTTACTAGAAGTGCAAAGTAAATACTGAATTATTAATTTGCTATATTTGTAAAGTTAGTTTAACACAATGTAATTTAATACATTTTCCCTTTTAGATTTTAAAAGGTGTGATTTAAGCCACCTTGATCTACTTCCACTATTATTTCTGAAATTGCTTTTAAATGTTAATAATATGCACTGATATAATAATTAAAATTTTAAACAGAACCTTGTGAGGTGCTGAGGCTGTAGTGAAAATAGAGGGCACTTAGTACCTCCCACAGTATCCAGTATTTGATGATAGAAATACAAGTATATCTTGGAAGTAGTAAGTATGTACATCCTCAGCTGATAAAAATGTCAGCATACATCCACTGACTATGGCAGTTGACAGAGGTGGAATATCTGGCACTTAATCTGGTGTCATTGTTACGGTTTTATTTAATGCATTTAATTGCAAAAGTATATTTTTCTTTTTCAGCCTGGATTGGATCAGTCAGTTATGGTTTCATTATGATTTTTGGTCCCATTTCTGGAAAACTTTTGCAGAAATATGGAGCCATCAAAGTAGCAATATTTGGAGCTCTAGTTGTCATGTTGGGTGTTGTTTGTTCATCTTATGCTGGTGATATACGTGTTCTATTTTTAACCCATGGAATCCTAGTAGGCGTAGGATCAAGTTTTGCTTCTACTCCAGGTAACTTGATTTTATTTATTTACCAGTAGACCAGGATGTTAGGTAAAAATGCAGCTAGCTACACACAAAATAATTTTAAAAAATTAACGACTGTCAGTGTTTTATTTGTTTTTAAGTTCCATCTTCCATTGCTTAAATAAAAAGTAGAGGATAAAGTAGTATGACCTAATGAAGAAAACACATTCTTCATTCAAAAATATGAATTGGATGCATGTATCTTGCATTTGTGATGGGCAGTACACTTCTTAAGATATTCTTTTTTTCCATACTAAAATACTAATGATCATTAAATGTGTGCAAGAGAAATGATAATAAACAAAGATTTTTTTAAAAAGCCTTGGGAACTAGATGATTTATGGGATTAATAATGAAATATAAAGTCTTTCCTATCTATTTTGCTATTTCAAATTTGATCCATATTGGTATTGATAAAAACCATTAACATTTTACAGTTTTGTGCTGGTTTATGTGAAATGTATTGATATTCTCAGACCATTTACTAGTGGGTATGTATGATAAATGAAGGGGGCGGGGGTAGCTCCCTTTTATGTACAGCCAGCCAGCCAGTAGCTATAAAATCCCTTTTAGTAGCTGTTCTCTAATTGCTCTACCTGTAAAGGGTTAAAAAGTCTCACTGCTATGTATAGGTAAAAGGAAGTGAGTGGGCACCTGGCCAACAGAGCCAGTGGGAAGGCTAGAACTTTTTAAAATTAAGAAAAAACTCCCCTTTTGTCTGTCTGTGGTTGTTCTCCCGGAGAGAGGTGGACAGTGCAGCAGCTATGCTATAAGCAGTTTGTGCCAGGTATGAAAAAATCATCAGTATCATACCTAGAAACTACTCATTTAAAACCCCAGCTATGTAAGTAGTTCAGGAAATGTCTAGGAAGATGCGATTAGGTTTATCCCTTTTATTTCTTTGGCTTGTGGAGTCCTCTGTGCTAACCCCAGGTGCTTTTGTTTTGCTTGTAACCTTTAAGCTGGACCTCAAGAAAGCTATTTTTGGTGCTTAATCCTTGTAGTTTCTCTTTTAAAATCTAGCAATAGCCTGAGTTCCCAGATGTATTTTTTTAAAAATAAAATTTACCTTTTTTAAGAACAGAATTGAATTTTTGTGTCTTAAGAGGTTTGTGCACGTTGTTTAATTAGCTGGTCGCAACAGCTTATTTCCTTTTTTTTCTTTCTTTCTCAGCTCTTCCCGGGAGGAGGGAGAGGGGGAGGTGAAAGGGCTTGAGGGTACCCCACAGGAAGGAATTCCCAAGTGCACTTTCCTGGGCTCTCAAAGGAGTTCTTCACTTGGATGGTGGCAGCATCTACCTATCCAAAGTCAGAAAAAAGCTGTAATCTTAGGAGTTTAATACAAGCCTGAAGTGGCCAGTATTAATTTTTAGAATCTGTGTGGGCTTCTGCACTCAAAGTGCCAGAGTGTGTAATTAGCCTTGACAGTATATATCCCAGGTGTCCACTTCACAAACACTGCCACTGATTGGCATCCTTTTTGGTAGTCTCATCAGAGAGGCAAATAATGGAATTGGATTACAGGCTGAATGACCCCACTCACCTATGAGATGGTCTATCAAAAGCAGGGTTGAAGCACATTGATTGGGCAGTATGGTGAAAATATTATTCCTGGTGTACCAGCTCTGTGGATAGAGGATTTCCTTAGTAATGTTAATTAAGCATAAGCACTAATTTTGTTTTACAAGTGAAAAAGATTACAAACGTCATGGACTTTTCACAAAGAGCATTAGTATTTTTAAATGGAAATAAATCTATTCAGGAAACAAATATACTGTCCTGTTGAATTTTCAATATTGTTTCCTGTTCTAGACTTAATTAGGTTGCATATAGTTGCCAGCATGCAAAACATATTCTAATTGATGATGCTCTATATAAAATGAGGTTGCCAACTCTCTAGGCAGTAGAGTGTTTTGTGTGTATTTTGTTGAATTTTTAGGTAGCAGTAGTTCTCAACCTTTCCAGTACCCCACTGTACCCCTTTCAGTAGTCTGATTTGTCTTGTGTACCTCCAAGTTACATTTCACTTAATTATTTATTTACAAAATCAGACCTAGAAATACAAAAGTGTCACAGAATACTATTATTGAACAATTTCTGACTTTTTCATTTTGTCTTTATGAAATTTTAGTTTGTACTGACTTAGCTAGGGCCTTTTATGTAGCCTGTTGTAAAGCTAGCAAATATCTAGATGAGTTGATGTACCCCTTGGAAGACCTCTGCGTACCCCCAGGAGTACATGTACCCCGGTTGAGAACCACTGACCTAGAGGAGTAAACTAAAAAATCCACTCAATCCCACATTGTCAACCAGATATATTGTATCATTATGTTGTAACAGTTCACATTGATGTTTCATCATAATGACATTACATTGCAAAAACATAGGAGCATGCATAAAGCCATTATCACAACTGCTAAATCACTGTATGTACAAAACCAATGGTAAGAGAATGCCAAATGTTTGGAGTTTGCTGTTGGTTCTGAGAAACACCCTAAAGTTCTAATGCTTATCTGGGCATATGGAGCCTTGCATCAGATGTCATTGTATCTCTCTCCACAAACTGCGCTTGGGCCTCTTCCGTTCACATATTTTAAGCCCAAAGGGACCAATACAATCAGTTAGTCTGATCTCTGCGTAACAGGCTTCAACCAGTAATTCCTGTATTGATCCCAACTTGTGATTGAAATAGAGCATTCTGTGTGAGGTTCCCCCTGGCTGTTTCAGCCAAGGTGCCCCATCCCAGCCTGCCCTCTCCTCCTGAGAGAGTTGTTGCTTCTGTTGCCTTTGGTGAGAGTGAAGGGGATAGGGAATAGCTGAACTTTATTTTTTTTAATATAAAACAATTTTTTCCTTTTCAACTTTTCACATTTTTATTTGTTTTTGATAGGCTTGATAATGGTGAGCCTTTACTTCACCACAAAGCGTTCATTTGCAACTGGGATTGTGATGGCTGGAGGGGCAGCAGGAACTCTGGTACAGAATCAGGTGCATCGCTACCTAATCAATGCATTTGGATGGAGAACTAGTCTGCGTGTGTATTGTGGAATTCTAACAATATGTATTTTTGCTGGGTTTGCGTACAGACCACTTGAAAAAAGTATGTCCTTCTTTTTGAAATTTTGTTAAAAATTAGATTAGTTTTTGTTATTCCTGTGTTTCTGTTATAAATCCACAAAATTCATCGACTGTTAGGCTTTCTAACTAAGGTAATTCTGGATATAATCTTGTGAAAGAGAAAAAAGTACTAACATGAGGCAAATCTTGAGATCCTTGCTCATTTTTCACCTACTCTCTACTTAGGTTGACTCCAACAGAAGTCATAATTTTGGTGTCCAGATTTTAAAAACTGGATAGTAACAATACAACGGTCAGAACTAAAATATTTGAGAGCTTCACATTTTTTCATGGAAAGTCTCTTCATTTAATTGTGATACCGTAGGAAATGTGAGGTTCCTCTTATGTTTTCTCTTCAAGCAAGCAGCTCCCAACCAAGATACATACCTTTGCAATAACTGCCAAAGCTCATGCAAATCTCGGATTGGCCTATTCAGTCACATGAGACATTGCAAACCATCTACAGCATAGGCTGGAGTTCCAGCTGTCTCTCGCAGATGAAAGGATGCCAACAACTTATGTTTTGGAGATCAGCAGTCTATGAGGGCAGTTATGCTTTCAGTTTGGGTTGCTTTATACAAGATGTTAGGGGGCTTATTCCTTCACCTGCTTACTTCCCTGGTCCTTCTCGCATGAACAGAGAGCAACAATACCCGAAGTCCAAAGGTGCAAACAATTCGATGTTTATTGGGGTGAACTTCCAGGAAGCATGATTCCAGTTTCCTTCCTTAGTGTCCCCCTTCCCAGCTCTGACACCACAGAGCCTTACCTGTGTCCCTGTTCCCATTTCCCCCCCTTAGCAAAACATGATTCCAGTTCCCCACCCCCATTCCCTGTTCCCATTTCCCGCCTTACTTCCTGATTGACTGCAGACTATATAGTAAAACTTGAGTTCTGCTTAGCTATACCTTAGCCAATCATTTTCCTGAAATTTAACTAACCACTCCTAACATATTGTAACATGATTATGTAACCAATTATATCCCACCGCCTTAGTTAGTTTACACCCAGCAAAATTAATTATACAGCAGACAGAAACAATCACAGAACCAGACAGAGATTATACAGACAAACAATAGGGAAATGGGGACTACAATGATAGAACAACACAGAAATGAGGATTTTACAACTACATCTATAAAGACATAAGGGTTTCCCAGCTGTGTCTATTGATAAGCGAGTTCTTGCCTGACAGGATGTTATCAAACTAAGTTTCCTTTTACATTTTCTAGGCACTTCCCTTTCTCTGGAGGTGATAGGCATTATCAGGACAGGACTGTATTCCTAACAGCCCAATAGCACCTTATTTCAATGAGACTAGTTTGGAATGTAAGGATGTGACAATTCGCTTCCCAGCTTATGGCTGCCTCTGCTGCTTAGCCAGAGATCTTAGCCTAAGAACAGGGCCTCAAACTGTCACAGTGAGAAAAGGCCTTATACAGTCAGATTTTGATTCTTTTCTTTTATACCTCTATAACTAGCTAAGTGATAAGAATACACCTAAATTCTTAGAGTATAGGCCTTTACAGACAGGCCTGAATAGCTATATCCTAACACAAGTATTTTCACTCTAGGATCCATAATGTCAAAACTTGCTTAACTTTTATGATTAATTTCTTGATTGTTGGGTGTTATTTGGATTATATTTGAATTTTACTGACTCTTCAGACTATTCAGGTGGTTAAA
The DNA here is from genome assembly GCF_965152275.1 of Natator depressus. Taxonomy (NCBI): domain Eukaryota; kingdom Metazoa; phylum Chordata; order Testudines; family Cheloniidae; genus Natator; species Natator depressus. The sequence goes on from NC_134236.1 coordinate 126,756,323, forward strand.
AAAGAGGCTTTCAAATCATGGTCTGTTGCTCTTGTTCTCCATCTCACAAGTGGACCCATGAAGATTTTCTGGGGTTTGTCTGCAAAATACCTGGATTTTCTGTGACCTAAGTGTAAATGCCTTTCATATTGGGTCTATCATTTGTTCATAAATGAGTAAATATGTTCTCAGTTCAGAAAGTTTAATCTGGTCTGAAATACCAGATTCCTTAGCAATGTTACATTTAATTATTAATAAAATTAATATTTATTAAATGGCCTTAAATTAATACCAGGTTTTATGTTAAAAATAACGTGCTTCACTTAAATATACTGTGTAAGATTCATCAGTAGGCTCTGGATGATTTATTGTACTCTAGCAACATAAAGCAGGTGTAAATCAGTGAAACTGAATTTACAGGTGTTTTATGATGATGGGCTGGTATAGAGTAGCTTGTGCATACTGGTGAATCTGGCCCCCTTACCTTTTTTACTTAAGACCTTTTAAGTAAACTTTTGTGATTTGCATACTTTCCTTTTAGAATAAACTACATTATAAGGTGGCTAGGGAGCTTGGAGAGTCAAAACTACAGTACTTGCTTCTATCACTCTGCCTGATTTCTTTTCAATAAGAAGAATCCAGTTTCCCTGTCCAGTCTTTTCTTTGACTGCTGCGGTAGGAAGCTGTTCTGAACAAAATTTCATGTTGCATTTGACAATACCTTTTGTGGTTGGTTTTCTTTAACATTTTAAACTTAGATTTTTTCAAAGCAGCCTAATAGAGTTAGGTATCTCAATCCCATTGAAATTCAGTAGGATTTTGGCATCTAAACCCCTTAGGCTCCTCTGAAAATACCAGGATACATTTTTATTTTAAAAATTAAATTAGACATTCAAGTAGAAACTTAAGTCTGAAAGAAACATCCATAGTTGTAGCAAGCTACCTAGTAGTGAGAGCTCTACTTAAAATATCTAAATTATATAAAATGTGTGTAAATGGTAAATATAATTTTATTTTAATTATTTATTTTTTTCTTAAAGGAGGACATCCAAGTGTTGTTGAAAACTTCCAGACATCACCATTAAGAGGTTTTATTGTAGATCTGAGTTTATGGAAGGATAGTATATTTGAGTTATGGGTTTGTGCTCTTGGATTAGCAAAATTTGGATTTTTCATACCTTTTGTGCATATGGTAAGAATGTAATTTCTGTATTTTGATTAATGGACATATCTATTTGTGATTTTTTTAAAAAAATAAATTTCTGAAATTTCTACAGTTTACCTGTAGTTTAGAAGAGCAACAAGTTGTTGTCTGTCTTCAAAAGAATAGAGACTGAATACTAATTAGTAAAGATGTGTATCAGTCATCCTAACTTCAATAAAACAGACTTCTTCAGTAGTTGCTGTTTAATGGCATTTTCATCTAAAATAGCAGTATGTCACTTGTCAGTTAAGGGACAGGGAGCACTATATAAACAGCCCCAATGTTGGGTTCTCTAGTCTGCTTCCCCTTGTCTGGAGTCCTGTCTTAAAGAGTTTTCACAGAGGCCCTTCCTCTCCACCTCAGAAGAAAATATTAGACTCATTATTATTATTGTTCTTATTACGGTAGCACCTACAAGCCTCAGCTGAGATCAAGGCCTCATTGATCACAACAGTAACTTGTGCAGCTTCTACCTCTTAGTGCCATAAAAATCCATCCATGGCTGGGGAGCACTGAGCAGCATGTCCTGTAATTGGTTTGGTGGGCTAAAGAGCACTGCAGAGGCTTGGGTCCTCCATATGGAAGCCTCTTATCTCAAGCAGATCACCTGAGATCTGCTGGTTTAGGAGGTAGAACTTCTAGACTCTTCAAGGTGGAGCAGTGATGGAAACCCTGCCCCTTGACAGAAGGTTGTCAAGGAACAGTTGCGATTTTCCACTTCCCCCTTTTTAGGAATAATCTATGCTGTGGACATTGTGGGGCAAATAAGAGCATCTCATTCTTCATAAAAGGAAGGGTTAATCTCTGATGTCATTAGCTAGACCTCTCTCTTCCCACTGCTGTACGCCAGGTGGTTGCTACCCTTCTCAACATAAATTGCAGCATCTGAAACATTTAGGGATTATTTGGGATGAAAGGCACGAGATAAATGTAAAATATTATGCCAGTCCTCTCTCAGAACTGGAGTGAAAACAAACATTATCTCATGGGTATGCTTACCTGTGTGCTCACAGAATAAAAAAATAAAACTGCTAGCAAGGGAACAGTTAAATGTCAAGCTTTCAAGAGGTTTAAACAACAAGGACAAAAAATATTTTAAAAACTATGAAACATGCAGTATTTTGACAACCTCCTTCTAAGCAGAGTTTTAACTCAAATTGTTTGGAATAATGGCCAAACTCTATACTTGCACAAGCTAACAAATGTGCATTGTATCATTTGTGATAGATAGATTTAATTGATATTCTGTTTACAGATGAAACTTGCAGGTGACTTGGGTATTTCTTTGGATGATGCATCATATATTATGGTAGGAATTGGAATGAGCAGCCTGCTTAGTTGTCTTCTATTTGGGAAGATCTGTGATTTAGAAAATATCAACCGCCTTTATGTTAACCAGGCATCTGTACTGTCTGTTGGTAAGTCTTACCCTTTCCAAATAAAAATAAGAAATGTTTTTAAAACTGCCTTTGAGTATTTGAATATCTCTACCATTTATCCTTCCTCTGTATTTAGATGCGCACAGCCTGATTCTCTTGTTTGTTACACCAATTTCACATTAGTTCAACTCCTGAAATGGAGTTGCACTGGCATAAAGCTGATATAATGGAATGGAGAATTATAATTAATGGAATGGAGTTACATAATACTTCTCTATCAGTGTTACTGTATTCCTGCTCAGTAGCTAATGTGATGGTAGCTTTGCAAAATCTATTTACTTTTCAAATAGGCTATTCGTCTTTGCATGTATGTTTGTCCTTTTATTGTTTTTGTTATGTCTTTTGCAATAATTTATTAGTTCCTATAGAATTCAGGTTTTTAGACCCTGATTCTGTTGCACTTATTCACACTGAGTAATTAACTTATTTGGCGAATAGTCTCATTGAAATCAGTGGGACTACGTATGTAGTAAATTACTACTTAACATGAGTAAGAGTAACGGAATCCTGGTCTAAATAGGTATGTTTTCAGTTCACATTTTGTTTGGTTCAGCATTATGCTGCAATCCCAAAAAGAGAACAAATAAATAGATATAATCTCACGTTGAATTACATTTCTCTTGTCTGAAAAATTCTGCTGTCCTTCCAGTGGTTTGCATTATGGGAGAATACCTGGTGAACTATTTCACTTCTGCCTTTGTCAGCCAGTGGCAGCCAGCATATGCTATAAATGGACAACTGAGTCTGAAGAAACAGGGAAAATAGGTTAAAGACTTTTGAGGTCTGGTATTACTTCACAGCAGAGGTGGAAGAACAATATTATTTGCATAATAAAACAGGTTCTGTTCTTCTGCTGAAGTTGACGCTGATAAGACAAACAGGTAATGGTTGCTTGGAAATATAGAGAATTAAAATATTATTTTTGATGTGATGAGATTTTATGAAAAATACATATGTTGATATTAAAATGGTTTATCAAATACTGATTTAATGCAGTTTACTTCACAACTGCTTTCACGCATACACGCAAAACAGAAAACTGCACTCTATGCCATCTCAGTCATGTTTTTTTAAAAGAAAAAGGCAAGTTAAGGGCCAAATCCTGACCGCTGCATAATGTCCAGGTAAGCAGTCTTTTAAAAGGAATTCTGGGAGGGTTCTATGGGTCCTTTCAGCAAATTCTAAAACCCAAAGGCTTTTTTGAAAGATTCCAGAGCACATAGACAAATGATTACTTTCAATCCCTGCCAGGACCTCCCTGTCAGAGGCAGACTGTGAGCTATCCCTGATAGCCTTTGGTTACCTCAAACAGATGAGTATTGATTGGTAAGGTGACAAAATTAGATTCTCAGAAAACCTTCTAGATGAGAGGTGGGCAAACTACGGCCTGGGGGCCACATCCGGCCCTCCAGATGTTTTAATCCGGCCCTTGAGCTCCTGCCAGGAAGTGGGGTGCGGAGCTTGCCCTGCTCCGGCACTCCAGCCAGGGAGTGGGGTCAGGGTCTTGCTCCACTCCGCACGGCTCCCAGAAGCAGTGGCATGTCCCCACTCCGGCTCCTATGCGTAGGGGCAGCCAGGGGGCTCCGCACACTGCCCCCACCCCAAGCGCCGCCCCCCGCAGCTCCCATTGGCCAGGAACCGCAGCCAATGGGAGCTGCAGGGGCAGCACCTGCGGACAGGGCAGCGTGCAGAACTGCCTGGCCGCGTCTCCATGTAGGAGCTGGAGGGGGGACATGCTGCTGTTTCTGGGAGCTGCTTGAGGTAAGCACCACCTGGAGCCTACCATCCTGACTCCCTCCCATGCCCCAAACCCCTGCCCCAGCCCTGATCCCCCTCCTGCCCTCTGACCCCTTCTATCCCAGCCCGGAGCACCCTCCTGCACCCCCAACGCCTCATCCCTAGCCCTAGCCCTACCCCAGAGCCCACACCCCCAGCTGGAGCCCTCCCATACCCCAACCCCCAATTTCATGAGCATTCATGGCCCGCCATACAATTTCCATACCCAGATGTGGCCCTCAGGCCAAAAAGTTTGCCCACCCCGTTCTAGATTGCTTGTCCTTACTCCCACCTCATAAGTGCTCTTGGGCACCTTATTGTAAGAAATAAATACTCCAGGATATCCATTTTTTCTTCAAAAGAGAGCCATCAAGCCTATGTCAACGTGCTAAAGAGGAACGAATTTTGATAACAGATAATTTTCTGATGGTCAAAAAGACACGAGAGCTCCAGCCCACTCCGGTTCTTGAGAACCTAAACCAGTATTAGGTAAAGGAAAAATGCAACGTGGTCATCTTAGGAACAATTATATCATTTCTAGAGAAAGGCAACTGGCTATGAGATCTGGACATTATGGATACGTATGTGGACATAGGGATACCTTACAAGCTCTTACCTTACAAGTCTCTTTTGTTGTAGGGGACAAGCATTACTAATGTTTAGCTTTTCGGAATAGCATTGAGACCACATTTTCACAAAATGTTTGGCAGTAGTTGTTGTGACGTTGCACTCCATATGTTTTACGGAAATATGCTTATTAGTGTGAATATGATGTAACTGGAACATGCTTTATGCAAAAGGTCTCTTGTAAGGTATCATAACAAAGGTTATAACCTACTGAATATATTCCTCCTATTTGTATGCATGTATCATTCTTGTATCTGAAGCTAAACATATGAAGTATAACTCTGAGGTCCTATTGTAATTATGCAAAGTGTGGGCCATCAATGGTGTTTTAGAATCTTGATGGCTCCCACTGACTAGGACAATAGGTTTTAAATGGTTTATTTACCTGCAAACTTTCCTGTGTATGCCAACCCAGGAAGAATGAAGATTAGGGGTTTTACAGTGACATGTGACCATGTCACATGATACTGGAATCCCTCTTAATCCTTGTACTTTTCCATTGATTAGGTGGGGGTGGGGACAAGCACAGACAAAAGATTCCCGCCTTGTGCCAAAGCTATAAAAGGGGATGGAGCAGCACAAACAGCGCTGCCAGTCATGAGAAAACCCCTGCTTACCACCTGAGATGTCTGGTGGATCTAACAAAGACTGTACAAGGGAAAGGATTGGGCCCAGACTAGGAAGGAGCCTAGTCTGTGAAAGAATTTTATTGGATCATCTTTGAGGGTGAGATATTCCTGTAATCAGTTTCTTAATGTATTAGGCTTAGACTTGTGTGTTTTGTATTATTTTGCTTTGTGACTTACTTTGTTTTGGCTGTTATTACTTGAAATCACTTAAATCCTAGTTTTTATACTTAATAAAATCACTTTTATTTATTAATAAACCCAGAGTAAGTGATTAATACCTGGGGAGCAAACAGCTGTGCATATCTCTCTATCAATGATATAGGGGGTGAACAATTTATAAATTTACCTTGTGTAAGCTTTATACAGAGTAAAACAGATTTATTTGGGGTTTGGATCCCATTGGGAGCTCGGTGTCTGGGTGCTGGAGACAGGTAACCTGCTGAGCTGTTTTCAGTTAAGTCTGCAGCTTTGGGGGCATGGACCAGACCCTGGGACTATATTGCAGCAGGCTAGCATGTCTGGCTCAACAAGATAGGGTTCTGGAAGTCCCAAGCTGGCAGGGAAAATGGGCTTAGAGGTAATTTCAGCACATCAGGTGACAGTCCCAAGGGGATCTCTGTGACCGAACCCATCACAGTTGTAACCTATCTGCACAAACTGAGGGTGCATGTGTTGCCCCACTTAGACAATTAGGTAATCAAGGACACTCCTGAGCATTCAAAAAGCCAACACAACAGGGATATTGGATACCCTAGTGTTTATGATAAATTAAGTCCCACCTTGTCTCCAGTAGATGATTAGAGTACATAGAAGCCCTGTTAGACACAGCTCAAGCATTCCTGCCCAGACAGTATCCAAGACATCACTGGATGAGCAGAAATATTAAGCAAAAGCCAACAGGTGACAGCTAGGACAATACTGTGAACATTGAATCTGATGGCTGCAAACATATTTAGTAGTAGCCATGGCATATGTTCATAAGAGACAACTTCAGTGACCTCAGTGAAAGCAAGCATCCCAGGGACTCTCACGTTGCTTCAGATAACAGACAACTTCAGAGCCTCTCTGACCTGGTGGCATTCTAGGCACAATCTTTATTTAGAGATGGATTCCTGGATGCCTCCAGTCCAAATCATAGTGACACAGGTGCATCCAGTCTGGAATGGGATACCCATGCAGAGGGATTACACGCTAAAGGAATTCAGGGTAAAATGTTCAAAAATAATTTGAGTAAGTAATTTAGGACTTTGTGTCCTGTAGCTTTTCAATGAGACTTAGGCTTCTAAGTGCCTTAGTCAGTTTTATGCAGTGTTGTTATAGCCGTGTTGGTCCCAGGATATTAGAGAGACAAGGTAGGTGAGGTAGTATCTTTTATTGGATCAATTTCTGTTGGTGAAAGAGACAAGCTCTGTGTAGCTCGAAAGCTTATCTCTCCCGCCAACAGAACTTGGTCCAATAAAAGACAATATTTCACCCACCTTGTCTCTCTAAGTCAATTTTAGGTAAGACAGTGTGTCTGCAGCCCCTAATTGTATGGTTTGAATCTTCACATTTAAAAGCCTCATCTGTCACGAGACAATATAGTCCAGATAAGATTATGAAAGCTGCTTTTGATCCACTCAGTTATTGTGATCTTAAGTTTCTTAAGTGAGAGGCTATTTTCCTGGTTATCCTTTTTTCTAAGGTACTTTGGTTTGCTTTTTTCATACATCCTGTTTTGCTCGCTCAGAGTAGTGCACAGTTGCCCTCTATTGGAGATCATTTATGACAAATTTGTGGAAATATAATCTTGTGTCTGAAGCAATCTAATATTCTACTACAGTTTTGAGCCTGTAATTTCTCCAGATTTTTGCAATACTGGTAATCTGGCCATGGGAAAAGTGAGCACAAAGTGGATGAATTAAAATAGCTTCATTATAATAGTCTTTTAAACACTTTCCAAAGTCAGGTCCCTCAAGCACTTTTTATATAAAAATACAATACACAATTTATACAATACACAATTTTTGTATAAAAATACAACTTCTTTATAAGAAAATTATTAGAAGGAAATCTTCATAAGAAGGGCACTTGCTTAATCTGGCCACTTTGGAAAGTCAAAGTAAATTAAGGTTGATCAACAATCATAGTACTCCCAATATTGATATCAATAATTTGGTATTAAAACTGAAAAGAAAAGACTAGAATGTCAGATCTTTAATATGAATTATGAGTGTGCAAATACATGAAAGTTCTCTAGCACTATGGAATATTTGTCTTTGTTCTTTAAAGATCACCAGTATACCATGTTTAATTGTACAGCCCACCTTTTTCTTAGAGCACCTAGGTCTGTTTAAATTCTACTCCATCACAAATTAAGCTCTCAAGCAAGGCAGACCATTCCCCACATACTCTTTATCTGTGTATGTGACATGGGGTACAAACGCTATACCAGGCAGGGAGAGGTTAAGAAGCAGCTGTGGCCTCAGCCAGCTCTATCCTGCTGCATCTGCGAGGCATGCCAGTCATGGAGGAGGAACTTTGAAATGAAGAAGCCAAGTTCAGAAAGGCCAAACTCTGGGAGGTGGACAGTTTTCTCCCCACTAGCTGCTAGGTGGGAGAAACGAAAAAGAAGAAACTGGCTTACTGACTCTGCTGAACCTGGGGACTAATTGGGGGAAAAGGAGCCAGTTGAAAGAGCAGTCAACTGAGGTCCTATAGGTGGCCCAAGTCAGAAGTCCAGCTCCACGAAAGAGACCTGGAGAACTCCTGCCTCGAGAAGGGTGACCATGGGACTGCCTGAACCACAGTTCCAGCTCCAGGAGGAATACTGGGGGGGACCAGAAGAACTCTTTGGAATATAGCCCAGTTACTGCTGGAGAGGTTGGGCAGAAGCCCCTCACTTTAGCCAGCTGGAAAAAAGCAGCAAGGAGCCACAATTCCATGGTGGGAATTGCAGCATTCACAGGCCTGGGGAAGACACTGACAAGCAGGGAAAGGTAGAAACAGAGCATGGAAGCAGAGGGGGAATTGAAGGAACAATCCTTAGTCACCTAAACATAGTCCTTGGGCTGGAAATCTGTGTCACAGACAGGAGCATGGTTGATCAGGCTTAGTGGTCAGAGCTGCGGTGGTCAGGCCTAGTGATTGGAGCTGGAGTCAGAGACCAGGAACAGTGCTGAAGGGCAGAGCTGTAGTCAGGAACCAAGCACAGGAGGAAGGCTGGCGTGGACTGGAGCAGGGCAGCAGGAGCAAGGCAGAAGCTGAGCTGGAGCAAGGCTTGGGAACAAGGCTTGCACAGGAATGATTACAGCTGCGGCAGAAGCGTTGAGCAGCTACTCGCTTAGTGCTGCTGCTGGGCTTCAGAGCAGGTCTGGTGACGCTTCTCAGTCAATCTGGTGATGTGTTCGATCAAGGTGTTCAGCTGTGGGGCAGCTAGGTGGTCTCAGGAACAACTGCAGACCCCGATTCCTGACACCCAGAGGAGAGGATGGGCCTGTGTTCCCCTATCTCTCCCCTAGATCAAGAGGAGAAGGGCAGGCTTCCAGATTGAATGAGATCAGGAATTACACATGCCAGATGGGGGCCGAGGCCCTGGCATTGAGGCTACTAGACTTTAGGTTTTTCCTGTCTTATGACCTGGACTCTGAATTACCTTGCAAGGGGCATGTCTCAGGAATGACTTGGCCAGAGGGCCAACTCACAAGGCAAATGGGACCACTAGCAGGCTTGGATGGCTGGTCTGCAGTACTATAGTGGAGAAAATTCCTTCAATGTCACACCTAGCCATAAGGGGATGCTCTGACTGGTAAGTCACTTTGCCACAGGTATCAAATAGATCATTAAAGAAGGACTAGCAAAGCTTTTAAGTTCAAATAAGTAATATAAGCGCTATACTAGTTCAAATCTACTTTTCTTATCAGATAGTATATAGCGTTACAGAGAAATACGTTTATTCAAGCTATTTAATAACAGCAAACAAACTTACCACCACATTACAACTCACAACTGAATAAATAAAGCAAACCATACATATCAAAATATGGTTCATGATCTAACACAAAAAATCCTACATTGCTCAACTACAACCACCACCAATCTGAACATTAAATTATACAGGTTTGTTTACTGCCTTCATCACTATAGTATATGAGCCTCTTCCAGTAGTGCATTGAGTGACATGACTTACATCTACTACATGTGGTTTGTTCTTTTTCTCATTCTCTTGCCGTGGGGAGAATTGTGTATATAGTGGAGTGTTTTGTTGTGGTAGGGGTTTATTTTTGTGTGTGTCCGTGTTATATTCTGTATTTATATTGGAAAAGGCAAGATCACAGAAGCGCCTCTTGCACTTGGAGTGGGAAGATGGTGAGGTTTTTGATAGGCCTTACTTCCTGTGGGATTTCATTCCACAGTCTTGGACCAGCCCCCGAGAAAGTTCTGTCACCCGCATAGATGAGCTTTACCATTATGGTGGAAACTTCTGTATGGAGCAGTGTCAAAGCTGTGGGTGATCTTTTAGATATTCTGGGCCCAGGCCATTGAGTGCCTTGAAAGTAAGGTAAGCACTAGACCTTGAACTTGATTTTATATTTTATGGTAAGCCAATGTAGAGACTAAAGGATAGGTGTGATCTGCTTGTGATGGCCTGTGTTGCTGAGAAGATATGGTGCAACATTCCTTGCTGTTAAAATTTCCTAAGCACTGATGACTTCATGCCCAGGTATATTGCACTGTTGTCCCGTAGAGCGGTAACTTAGGCATGTATAACCAAGGCTAGATCAGCATTTGCCAGGATGGTATGGAGTCTCCTAGCCAACTGGAGATGGTAAAAAAACATTACTTATATATGCTGCTATGTGAGAATTTAACATTAGCAAGAAATCCAAGAGTCAATCCATAATCAGATAGACTACACAACTAACTACTTATAGAAAACATGGCTTTCATCTGGTTCCATTTAACACAGGTGTTTCATCCATAAGAAGTCTAAGCAAATGCCCTACCAAAACCACCTTAACGTTTTTGTTTTTGTTTTGTTTTGTTTTCCAGGGCTGTTGTACTTGACAATTCCTCTATGCACAACTTTCCCCTCCCTAGTTGCTTTTGGCTCGCTGTTGGGATTTTTTGATGCAGGAAACTATGTTCTTTTACCTGTTCTAACTCTAGACTTGATGGGAGCAGAGAAAATGCCTGTGGCCTGGGGATTTATGATGGCTGTCCACACAATTAGTTGTTTTGGTCCGCCATTTGCAGGTGAGTTATCTAATACAGAGAAGTTATATTTGAATGTGTTTCTAAATAATGATGCTTTGCATACGCTGGTATTTAAATGTTTTATCCATATGAAGAACAATGTTTAGCCCTATATCTATTAATAGCATTGCTAGCCATATTAAAGTGTCCTTTTAGTGATTTTCACTGTCTATAGTTCTTGAGACAGCCCCCTCCCCATAGGCCAAGGGATGAAATTGGAGAAATGAATGGTAGGGAGAGAAATTTTAAACCTCCCCTCCTTCAAGCTGATGCTGCCATACATACTCTTCCTCTCTCAAGATGAATGATTTCTCTGTTCTTTTTTCTGTTGTGACTGTGACAGATACACAAACACAGAGCTATCTTGAGACCATTATGTTTAATTTTATGAATATTACCTGTATATATGAGCCAGCTCTTGAAAGCCTGAAAACTCCAAAGACCATGATATGGAGATGAGTGAGACAAGAGGAGCTCATTGGAATATTCAGAGATCTTTGTATCAATAAGCTTTATGTATTTGTTCTTAACTGACTGGGGATGTTCTCTGTGGAATCCGGAATCACTATCGGGTGATTAATGCAAAATCCCAAAGCCAGTTATATAAATGCCCATCTTTATGGCTTGGGCCCCCGGAGATAGAGACAGTGATTGGTTTTACCTGTTTTCAAGAGGCTGAGAGACTAAGGGCATGACTATATGTACAGCACTGCAGTGGCACAGCTGTACCGATACAGCTGTGCCACTGCAGCATGTCTGGTGAAGATGCTCTATGCCGACAGAAGAGAGCTTTCCAGTCAGCATAAAAAACTCACCTCCACAAGTGGCATAAGCAGTGTCAGCGGGAGAAGCTCTCCCACCAACATAGCCCTGTGCATACGAACGCTGATGTCGGTGTAACTTATGTCACTTGGTGTGGAGAATGTTCATACCCCTGAGCAACATAAATTTTGCCGACATAGGCTGTAGTGTAGACATAGCCTAAGGCTTTAGGGTTTAAAGACTGAGTTTAAATAGACTCAGGGTCTTCTTTTTTTATTCAACAAACAGACCTGACTTTTGGTCTAAGTGGGGATCCCACCCTGCTGGGAAGTTGGAAGACTTGAACCTGTCAGATTCCACCATGCAAAAAACTGGTGACTTCTGATACCTTTAGTGTGCATTTAGATTAAGACCTTTTTATTGTTTTATATGTTTTCTCTGTATGCTTTTGTCCTTAAATAAATGTACTATGCTTTGAAAGAGCAGTTTTGTTCCTGATAAATCACTGTTGTTGTCCTTGGAGAGAAAATAAAAAGCAGGAGCTAGACATTAGTTAGACCTGCTTGGGACAATCACAGTGGATTGTAGGGGAACTGCAGCCTAAACCCCCTGGTCAGGAGGGGAGACCAAACATGTAGGAGACCAAAGTTCAAATCCCTTCCCCACATCAGGTAGAGTAGGGAATTGAATCTGGATCTCCAGCATCCTAGGTGAGTGTTCTAACCAGTTCACTAAAGCTTACAAAGGAGACAGCACCTCATCCTCTGGCTATTTTGTGAGTCTTTTTCTTTGTCAAAATGTCTGAAAAGCAAAACGAATTTTTCAGGACTAAACAAAATGTTTCATTTGTCATCACCAAAATGTTTTGACTTTTTTGGTTCAGTCGAAACTCAACATGTGTTCACAAATAGTTTGTTGACCTGAAACTGCATTTTTCAGCAAATACACTATTAATAAAAAAAATTCACCCAGTTCTACTCCTCACATGCGCCATAGACACAAATCTTGATGTAATGGGCTTTCAGTCCACCAGGACCTGCATCACCTGACTACTGGACCCACCATGGAACCTTTCTAAGAGATGTGGGTTGTTTCTCCATAAAGCGTGGTGATTCCATATATACTGCATAAACTGAAAATGCTCTCTCACACTTGAGCACATAATGTGTCTAAAGGTATTGGATTGAGTAAAATAAAGGGTTTCAAAAGGAGTTTAATTTATTTAGCTTATCGGCTTTTCTATGTTTTCTAAGGCACTCATCGTATTATAGGATAATAAAGAACAATGTGGAGATAAAGATGTGCTTTGATGCAGAGAGAATATGATTACATGCAATTGGAATATTATTTGTTACAGGCTGGATATATGACTTCTTAGGAAGTTACAACATTGGATTTGTAGTGCCTGGACTTTGCTCTGTTGGAGCAGCAGGTATTCTTGCTTTCATTCCACGGCTTAAAAATACAGCAGTACAACAGAAGAAAAACATTATTCATGCTTCTGTTTGTGAGATAACAAACAGTATAATACCTTGGGGGTCACCAGTTCATTCAATGCAGGTAAACAAAAGATTGAATGCAGCTATGCTAAAATGGTCTTTCTATGCTAAAACTTCTTTATTCTAAGCATGTAGGAAGTGGTTTTCTAAATTTTACATGACGCTAAAGCAGCTATATATTACTCGTGGGGGAATTCTGCACCAAAAATTTTAAAATTGTGCATACAATATTTTAAAATTCTGCATATTTTATTTGTCAAAATAACATTATATAATCATGCCAGTTTCAATTATTTTGGTAATTTATTTCAAAATACCTGTCAGCAACTATGTCTGTAACAATACAGACACAAAAAAATTCCCCTAGGAGTAGACAGTTAAAGAAACTCCTATGACAATCCAGTTCCTGTTTCTCTGTTCCCATCCTCTCCCCCTCAGAGCCCAGCCAGGGGGCCAGACACCCACCTCCCAGAGCCCAGCTATAGGGCACCCCCCCAACCCAGACAGTCGCACTCCATACCCCCCCAGAGCCCAGTTGCAGGGTGCCTCCCAGCCTAGACACTTGCACCCTTTACCCCCAGAGCCCAGCCACGGAGTGCTCCCCCCCAGACACCCGCACCCCCTATCCCCAAAGGCCAGCTGCGGGCCCTGCTCAGTCCAGACACCCACACCCCCTACCCCACAGAGCCCAACTGCAGGCCCTCCCCAGCCCAGACACCTGCATTCCCTATCCCCCACAGCCCAGATACTCGCACCCTGTCCCTCCCAGACCCCAGTTGCACCCCCCCCAAAACTCGCACAGACCCCCTACCCTCCCAGAGCCCAGGGATCCAGAATGAGAAACAGCTTGATGCTGGGTCCCTGGTTTGTGTGGAGTTTCCTGTATGCCACCTCCTTCCTTCAGGGCATGCCGGGAACTTCAGCTGCCCAGAACTCTCCTGCTCCATCCCCCAGTGTATTCTGTTTGTGAGCTTAGCTCTGCCAGGTCCATTGGCTCCTACTGGTGGCCGGCAGCTCTTCAGCCTATTTCTGGGGGTAGGGGTGAAGGAAATTCTGCACAGAGCATTAATTTCTACACAAATTCTGCATTGTGCAGTGGTACAAAATTCCCTCAGGAGTAATAGATAGATATTTCTAACCTTCATGAAAAGATTAGCACAATCTTATAATTTATTAATGTTCTTATATTGATATATTCTCTCAATCTTACTAATAATGTAATACTAGTTCAGTAGGCCCACTTTAAAAGTTTCTGCCTATTTGAAAGTTTTTATGGGTTCTCCTGGTATTCCCCATTTCTATATATAGAAAATATTTCTCAAACTGATAATTTTCGAACTGTTGGAAACATTGTGGGGTAAATTTCCCATTGAAGTCAGTGAAATTATGCTAGCAGATCATTTGTTCCCTTAATTTCCACCACTGTACAGTAAATTTTAAAGATTAAGGAAGATACTGCTATCATGCTGTCTAGAATGGCTCACAACTGTGTCTGCCAATTTCAGTTCAGACTGTCAGAAAACAGGGCAGACGCCCAAACTGGTGGTATATTCTATAATTAGATTTCACCAAGCCAGTAACAATTGTGCACTCCTGGATCACTGTATCATGGAGTCTTATCATGGAGTCTTACCATGGAGTCACAGACAGTCCCCTTAGGCACTCCAGCCTATCCTGCCACTCAGACAAACTGGAGTTAGTAAAAATGGTCATATAAACCAAAAATCACACCACATCAAGTTACTCCCAATCCCAAAGGATCAGTCACTTACCCCAGATCAGTTGGTACTTTGGATCTCACAGCAAAGACAATGCTGACAGCTTATTCTATAGTAAACTAAAGATTTATTAGCTAAGAAAAAGAAATGAGAGTTTTTGAGAGGTTAAAGCAGGTACAAACTTTGACTCACCTGTTAATGTATTTTAAGACCAACATGATAGCAGAGATGTCGTAATCTCTCAGTTTCCCAGAAGTCTTTTCAGGGAACCCAAATGTTTCTGGGGATCTCCACTTTGCATTTGGTATCTTCCCTGTAAGAGTCCAAACAGTCAGAGATACAGGACCATTCCTTGAATCAGTATTTATAGCTTCTTCTCCAGAAAGCAGTCTGAACAGTGTCTTCACCTGTGTGGGTTGGATGAGTAGGAAATGCAGACTGTGTGTGTGAATTTCCATTGTTGAACAGAATGGCCATTGCTTTGAAGTTAGCATTCTTCTTCATTTATATTTCCAAGGCTCCAATTGCATTTGATGGGTAATTTAATTACAGGGATATACACAATGTAAAACCTAATGTAATAGCAAACAACAATCCTTCATTAGTTTTCATTAAGTTTACACGTCAAGTATATTCTCATTTTAACGCTAACACACAGTTTTGATCTAGGGTTAACTAGTTACAGGGATATACAGAAGGTAATGCCATAGCGATCAACAGGTTAGATAAGTGAAAACCATACCATTAACATTTCCTTTGAACTAAATTAACATGCTAGTTGAATTGGCCTGATTACACTACAATACCTTTTGAAACTCCTTTGATTTTTATTAGCATATGATTGAATTAGCCTGCAGCCCTGTCCAGAGCTGGCACCAGGGTAGACAGCATCACTACTACCATATATAAGGAAGATTTTATTTTATCTTTGAAAATGAAATAGGGCTGGAATGTTGGGAAATTGGTTATATTTCCAGTTCCCTGGCCAGTGAAGTGGAAAATACTTCGGGTGACCAGACAGCGAATTTAAAAAATCGGGACAGGGGGTGAGGGGTAATAGCTTATACAAGAAAAAGACCCAAAAATCGGGTCTGTCCCTATAAAATTGGGACATCTAGTCACCTTAAGAGTACTGCATGGGATCAAACAACACCAGCCTCTCCAGTCAATAAATTTCCATCAAGTCCTCTATTGGAATAATGAAGGCTGTATTATGGAGTTTTGTGGCACTTAGATTAAAATATTCTGGTTAAAAAAGCTTGACTATAACCTTTACTCATCAGATCTTTCCCTTGCCTATACTCCAAATATTCTGTCTGAAAAGACCAAAAAAACCCACAAAAAACAAACAGGGAGGTACCAGAAGATTGGTGAAAAACACATATAATTAGGTATTTTCCAAGCAGATGAGTTGGTTGAGCTGGACGATCTGGTTGAACTGGGCGATTTTTCTTCGTTAGTGGATATGGAAGCCTTTATTAATATATTTTTGACATGCTAATTCACATTATTATGTGTTTTTTAAAAGTTGTTTTGTAAACCTAAAATAATTGACAGGCATCATTATATACAATAAAAACAATAAAGTGAATGAAATACCTGTCTTAAAAAAAAAAGTGATAATTACAATTAGTATCCCATAGTTTAGCTTCTATTACTAATAAAATAATGGATGCAATATAGAGAATAAATTAATAGATTCTAAGGCCAGAAGGGACCATTATGATCATCTAGTCTGACCTCCTGTATAACGCAGGCCATAGAACTTCCCCAAAATAAATCTGGGTTGAGCTAGAGTATAGCTTCTTACAAAAACGTCCAATCTTGATTTTAAAATTGCCAATATTGGAGAATCATCCATAATATTTGGTAAATTTTTCCAATGGTTAATTACCCTCACTAGTAAAAATGTACACCTTATTTCCAGTATGAATTTGCCTACCTTCAACTTCCAGAGATTGGGTCTTGTTATACTTTTTCTGCTAGATTGAAGAGCCCATTATTAAATATTAATGTATGTACATCCAGACAGACTACAATCAAATCTAAACCCTTAACCTTCTCTTTGTTAAGATGAATAGATTAAGTTCCTTGAGTCTATCACTATAAGGCATGTTTTCTAATTCTTTAATCATTCTCATGGCTCTTTTCTGAACCCTCTCCAATTTATCAACTTCTTGAATTGCGGACACCAGAACTAGACAAAATATTCCAGCAGAGGTTGCAACTACAGGGGCAAATACAGAGATAAAATAAGCTCTCTACTCCTACGTGAGATCCCACTGTTTACAGTAGCCCTTTTGGCTCCAGCATTGCCCTGAGACCTCATGTTCAGCTGATTATGCACCACTACCCCCAAATCATTTTCAAAGTCACTGCTTCCTAGAATAGAGTCCCCCATCCTGTAAGTATGGCCTGTATGTTCCAAGATGTATAAATTTACATTTGGCCATATTTAAATGTATATTGTTTGCTTGTTCCCAGCTTACCATGCAATCCATCCAGATCACTAAATCCCTATTGGCTAGATTGTGAACCCTTCACTAATGACAGTTACTCTCACAAAGAATCCCATTTAGGTCCATGGGATTACTCGTGAGAGTAAATGCTCACCAGAGTGAGTAAGGGGTTCAAAATCTGGCCTTAAATATTTGGAGAGGAGGGGCCATCAGGCCTAGAGCAATTTACAGCTGAGGAGAGCAACTCTAACATATACTGCTCGTGCTCCCCATCCTAGTCCTGGAATGCTTCCAACACACCTTTCTCCCCTCTACACTAGGAGTGTGTGCAGCTAGCACAGTAGGTAGCAGAGCCACCTCCACTATCTTTCCACCAGAGGAGCATGCATTGCACAGGTGGAGTTATCCACTGGCCATCTTCAGTCACTTTAAGTCCACAGTGCAAAGTAGACTTAGTGGACCTGAGAATCTAGTTTATGGGGCTCATCTGTGATCATAAAATCATAGAATATTAGGGTTGGAAGGGACCTCAGGAGGTCATCTAGTCCAACCCCCTGCTCAAAGCAGGACCAATCCCCAACTAAATCATCCCAGCCAGGGCTTTGTCAAGCCTGATATTAAAAACTTCAAAGGATGGAGATTCCACCACCTCCCTAGGTAGCACATTCCAGTGCTTCACCGCCCTCCTAGTGCAAAAAGTTTTCCTAATATCCAACCTAAACCTCCCCCACTGCAACTTGAGACCATTACTCCTCGTTCTGTCATCTGCTACCACTGAGAACAGTCTAGATCCATCCTCTTTGGAACCCCCTTTCAGGTAGTTGAAAGCAGCTGTCAAATCCCCCCTCATTCTTCTCTTCCGCAGACTAAACAATCCCAGTTCCCTCAGCCTCTCCTCATAAGTCATGTGTTCCAGTCTCCTAATCATTTTTGTTGCCCTCCGCTGGATGCTTTCCAATTTTTTCACATCCTTCTTGTAGTGTGGGGCCCAAAACTGGACACAGTACTCCAGATGAGGCCTCACCAATGTCAAATAGAGGGGAACGATCATCTGCTGGCAATGCCCCTACTTATACAACCCAAAATGCCATTGGCCTTCTTGGCAACAAGGGCACACTGTTGACTCATATCCAGCTTCTCGTCCACTGTAACCCCTAGATCCTTTTCTGCAGAACTGCTGCCGAGCCATTCAGTCCCTAGTCTGTAGTGATGCATGGAATTCTTCCGTCCTAAGTGCAGGACTCTGCACTTGTCCTTGTTGAACCTCATCCGATTTTTTTTTGGCCCAATCCTCTAATTTGTCGAGGTCCCTCTGTATTCTATCCCTACCCTCCAGTGTATCTACCACTTCTCCCAGTTTAGTGTCATCTGCAAACTTGCTGATGGTGCAATCCATGCCATCCTCCAGATCATTAATGAAGATATTGAACAAACCAGCCCCAGGACCGACCCTTGGGGTACTCCACTTGATACTGGCTGCCAACTAGAAATGGAGCCATTGATCACTACCCATTGAGCCCGACGATCTAGCCAGCTTTCTATCCACCTTTTAGTCCATTCATCCAGTCCATACTTCTTTAACTTGTTGGCAAGAATACTGTGGGAGACAGTGTCAAAAGCTTTGCTAAAGTCAAGGAATAAGATGTCCACTGCTTTCTCCTCATCCACAGAGCCAGTTATCTCATCATAGCAGGCAATTAGGTTAGTCATGCATGACTTGCTCTTGGTGAATCCATGCTGACTGTTCCTGATCACTTTCCTCTCCTCAAAGTGGTTCAGAACTGATTCCTTGAGGACCTGCTCCATGATTTTTCCAGGTCAGGCTGACTGGCCTGTCGTTCCCTGGATCCTCCTTCTTCCCTTTTTTAAAATATGCGCACTACATTAGCCTTTTTCCCGTCATCCAGGACCTCTCCGATCGCCATGAGTTTTCAAAGATAATGGCCAATAGCTCTGCAATCACATCCGCCAACTCCTTTAGCACTCTCGGATGCAGCGCATCCGGCCCCATGGACTTGTGCTCGTCTAGCTTTTCTAAATAGTCCCGAACCAATTCTTTCTCCACAGAGGGCTGGTCACCTCCTCCCCATACTATGCTGCCCAGTGTAGTAGTCTGGGAACTGAACTTGTTCGTGAAGACAGAGGCAAAAAAAGCATTGAGTACATTAGCTTTTTCCACATCGTCTGTTCACTAGGTTGCCTCCCTCATTCAGTAAGGGGCCCACACTTTCCTTGACTTTCTTCTTGTTGCTAACATACCTGAAGAAACCCTTTTTGTTACTCTTAACATCTCTTACTAGCTGCAACTCCAAGTGTGATTTGGCCTTCCTGATTTCACTCCTGCATGCCTGAGCAATATTTTTATACTCCTCCCTGGTCATTTATCCAATCTTCCACTTCTTGTAAGCTGCTTTTTTGTGTTTAAGATCAGGAAGGATTTCACTGTTAAGCCAAGCTGGTCGCCTGCCATATTTACTATTCTTTCTACACATCGGGATGGTTTGTTCCTGTAACCTCAATAAGGATTCTTTAAAATACAGCCAGCTCTCCTGGACTCCTTTCCCCATCATGTTATTCTCCCAGGGGATCCTGCCCATCAGTTCCCTGAGGGAGTCAAAATCTGCTTCTCTGAAGTCCAGGGTCCATATTCTGCTGCTTTCCTGTCTTCCTTGTGTCAGGATCCTGAACTCAACTATCTCATGGTCACTGCCTTCCAGGTTCCCATCCACTTTTGCTTCCCCTACTAATTCTTCCTGGTTTGTGAGCAAGAAGTTAAGAAGAACTCTGCCCCTAGTTGGTTCCTGCAGCACTTGCACCAGGAAATTGTCCCCTACCCTTTCCAAAAACTTCCTGGATTGTCTGTGCACCGCTGTATTGCTCTCCCAGCAGATATCAGGGTGATTGAAGTCTCCCATGAGAACCAGGGCCTGCGATCTAGTAACTTTCGTTAGTTGCCGGAAGAAAGCCCCGTCCACCTCATCCCCCTGGTCCGGTGGTCTATAGCAGACTCCCACCATGACATCACCCTTGTTGCTCACACTTCTAAACTTAATCCAGAGACTCTCAGGTTTTTCTGCAGTTTCATACCGGAGCTCTGAGCAGTCATACTGCTTTCTTACATACAATGCAACTCCCCCACCTTTCTGCCCTGCCTGTCCTTCCTGAACAGTTTGTATCCATCCATGACAGTACTCCAGTCATGTGAGTTATCCCACCAAGTCTCTGTTATACCAGTCACATCATAATTCCTTGACTGTGCCAGGACTTCCAGTTCTCCCTGCTTGTTTCTCAGACTTCTTGCATTTCTGTATAGGCACCTGAGATAACTCGCTGATCGTCTGGCTTTCTCAGTATGAAGCAGGAGCCCTCCCCTCTCGCGCTTTCCTGCTCGTGCTTCCTCCCGGTATCCAACTTCCCCACTTATCTCAGGGTTGTGGTCTCCTTCCTCTAGTGAACCTAGTTTAAAGCCCTCCTCACTAGGTTAGCCAGCCTGCTTGCGAAGATGCTCTTCCCATCTCTTTGTGATGTATAAGTAGTGCCCTATCTTTGGGGTGGTATGAAGCTGCCCTCCACCTGAAAGAGCTCCTGAAGATATTATACCTATACCAGGCACAATCCTGTCAGTGCTCCTGGGAAGCACAGCTAGTGGACTCATATCCCTGCCTTCTCCCTCCCATCTGTTTCCCTTTTACAGACAACACAACTAGCCAAGAGCAGTCCTTGAGCTCAAGGGAGTCCAATAACTGCAGTTGTGTTGGGCCTTTGTCCAGGATATAAGTGGGAAGAAGCTCCTTAAGCCCTCCAGCCTTTGAACAAGCAATTAGCCACCAGAAATATTGATAAATGGAGTGAAATCAGAAAACAGTATCAGAATTCATGGGAGGATTTTCTTGCAACAAAGGATTAAAGGAGTTGCATCTATGTTGCTTGACTAAGCAACAACTGGAAGGAGACGAGACATGATAAAAGTCTGTAAACTTACGAAGGGTATAAATGCTAAGAAGGGAGAGGTGCTATTTATCTTAGCAACGTAAAAGTAGGTATTTTAGCTAGGAGCAATTGGATGAAACTGGAAGGGAAAATTTAGGCCGAATGTTAGAAGAAATTTTTGACAGGAAGTAGGTTGTAGAACATGGGCAGCTGGTATAAGAGGCCAGGGGAGACTAAGCCTCCCCAAACAGGATGCGGCGCACCTCCCCTGGAGGCACGCTGGCCCACCGCCTTTGGAGCACTGCAACGGAAAGGGTGCCCAGGCTGGAGCCCTGCCTGTGCTCCACCCCAAGGTCCCCTCCTGCTTGTCCTCTTTCTCCATGGCCCTGCTCACGCTACTCCTCTTCCCCTCCACCCCTGCTCTGCCTCTTCCCCTCCAAGGATCCTGCCCACCGCTTGCACTGTCCTCTGAGGCCCCCTCGCCAAGGAGCAACAGGAGGGAGGGTCCTCATGGGAGGGGATGGAGAGACGCTAGTGATGAGCAGGGGATCCTCAGAAGGAGGGGGTAAAGAGGCATGAACAGTGGGCAGGGGGGCCTCAGGGCAGGGAGGAGCGGGTGCGGGGGATGATCTCGGGGGAGGGGGCCCAATGGGGCCTGGGGCAGAGTGGGGTGGAGCATGGATGGAACCTTGGGGGGAAAGAGGCTAAGTTGGGGTGGGCCTCAGGGTAAAGCAGGGGGCAGGGCCATGGTCTGGGCACCGGTGCCCCCCCCACACTTGTAGGGAGCTTCTGGCACCCACTCCCAGCCTCCCCAAAATACTGGAGTCATACACTGCCCATGTTGTAGAACACTCTTCCAAGGCAGTTGATAGAATTCCTATCACTTTACACATCTAAAGCAACACAGGCCAATACTCTAGTAAATGTACAAAAGGGAACCATCTTGCATAGACATTTCTTTTTCATCTCTTGAGTCTTTTGTTCCTCCAAGCAGCATGGAAGGGTAGAAAGTGTTCATGAGAGAAAAAAGGTTGAGAACCTTTGATTTACTATATAAAATGAGTGTATCGAAGGCAGATATTTAAGTTAAGATATAATATGATCAAATTAAGCAGTGACACAGAAACATAAAATGGTAGTTAAATGTATGGTAAATTGGCCAGAAAATAAGTATAAGTGGTAAAGAAGAATAACAGGGCAGATCATGGCTCCGCCAAGGCTTACTTTGTTTAGCCCTTGAGCTAATGAGCTTTACTCACAGAAGTAATCTCACTGAAGTTAATGGGACTTCATGTGTGAGTAAATACTCCTTGACATACGTGAAGGTTCCACAGACTAGCCTGAAGTCTACTTTGTGCTGCTCTGGAATTGCAAGGCATACTTAAAAGTGGCCAGAAGACAATTCTTCTAGCATAAGAGGAATCCTTGAGCTCCATGGTTCTGGCATAGTCTGTCCTGTGCTATCCTGTGTCACAACCTCTGGCATAAGGCACGTGTCAGGGACATATCAAGAGGATGGGTGTATAGTAGGATCCCTGCTAATTTCTAGCTGCCACAATGACCTCTTGATAGCATTGCAGCCAGGCATAAACTAGAGCAGCCTTGCAACTTCCCTAAATGTATGCTAGGAGTCATATTGCCCCCCTGAAAATCCAACAGTTATAGGATCATAAAGGTGGCATAAAGCAACCTTTGCCCTCATACTTATGTCCTGCACTGACTGCAGCTTGAACAGACTTGAGAGTTGGGCCCACATACTCCAGTTTGGGATCTGTAGGGATCTAATTTATCCACTGGAAGTAGTCCCTCATTAAGAGAGAGCACTAGGGCTATGCTCCATACTGTTTCTGATCTCAAAAGTTCAGGACAACTGTGAGCAATACTTGATATGAAACACTTGAACAGATTCCTGAAAAAGTCCAGGGGTTTTTTTGAGTGATAGTTCCTATCTGTAGTCCACTCTGGGTGTGCTTGTTCTCCATACATCTGAAACTAGTAGATTTTTGCTGGCAGGGTCAATTAGTTTGTGCTTGCGCACTTCATGCCTAGTGCTCTGGACCAAGGGTATAAATGGCCGTGCAGACCGATTTCCTCTCTAGTTCCTTTCTACAGCTGTTGGTGTGACTTGGAACATTCCAGTGTCCATAGCATTTGCTTCCTTCATGATTCTTTCTGTAAAAAATTATAAATATTAGTTTAGTAAGTAAGTTCTTAGTCCTACTGTGGTTAGGGATGGGGATTTCCCTCCCTCTCATATGCCTTGTCTAAGGCAAATACTATGCCCAAGATCCTGGGCTTTAAGAAGTGTGCCTCCTGTCCTCAGGTCTTCCCAGTCAGTGGCAACCACATAAGGTACCTCTACTGCTTTGGAGAAGCACACATTTCCTCCAAGTGCACAGTTTGCTGATTCTTGCCTATAAGAACCTGCCAGGCATGTGGGCCCAGTCTGATCCAGGCTCAGTAGACCCCCCCCCTTTACATAGGGCTGAAGAGTCTAGGAGCGTGCCTTCAAGTTTGGTCACCTCTAATATTGCCACCAAGAGACTTAGGTATAAGACTTCCTCCTCCTGTAAATAGAGGACAACGGAAAATACTCCCACAATAGGAGAGAGAAATCTCCCACTAGCCTTTCTTCAAAGAGGAAAACTTCCTTTCCAACTTATGTTCTTGATGCCTTGTCATCCTGGTATGGGATTGGCTTACCCAGAGTTCCCAGTTCTGAAGACCCATTGTACAGACCACACTGGCGATCCTGGGACCTGTACACTCATGGTTCCAAGTCTACATGATCCCTCCTTGAATCACAGCACCCCTCTCCCCCCAGAAAGGAAACAAAACCCCCGCAGGAAAGAGTTGAGGAAGACTAATTGGAGCTGACTGATCCAACAGGATTCTCTTTGTCATCATCAGACAAGGTAAGTGCTCCCGTCTCCCCATCTCCACCTGACAATTTCAGGCAATTTCAAGACTTGCTAAAGAAGGTGGCAGACATGCTACAGATCCCAGTGGAAGACACAACTCATAAACTCTTAGATATTCTGCAGTGTGTGGGGCACATCAAGGTGGCACTGCTGATCAATTAAGCCATCTTGGAACCTGTAAAAGTGGTCTGGCACACTCTGGCCACATGTGCTCTCACCCTTAAGAGAACAGAAAAAACGATTTTTTTTGTGACAGCCAAAGGAGCAGAATATTTATTCATTCACCTTGTACCAAACTCATTGGAGGTAGAGACAACCTCAGAAAAAAGCAGGCAACATTATCCAAGCTCCACCTCTTGATAATGAAGCTAAATGCTTTGATCTATTCAGCAGGAAGGTTTTTTCTTCCACCAGCCTGCAATTTTGTATAGCAAACTGTCAGGCATTAATATCTAAATATAATTTTTGTCAACTATACCAAATTCATGGAATTCACAGATAATCTTCCACAGGAGTTTAGAGGTCTGTTTGAGGTATTCATTGAGGAAGGTAAATTGATTGCAAGATCATCACTGCAGACCACACTTGGTACAGCTGATACAACCTCTCACTCAATGGCGATGGCTGTTGTCTTGAGTAGAGCATTATGGCTTCACTCCTCCGGATTCCCGATAGTTCATTCTACAGTTGAGGACTTGCCCTTTGAAGTAAACAACCATTTTAACTAGAGGACAAACGAGTCACCACATTCATTGAAGGACCCAAGGACAACCCTCTGCTCCCTGAGAATTTTCACACCAGCACCCAAGAGGAAGTTCCATAGGCCACAGTCATATAGACAAAGACAAACATCCCAACCTTTTTTTCTACCAGAGGGGTTATGAACCACCAAAGAAATGCAACAAAGCAAACATAACACTCCTGCTTCTACCTTCCAGTTCCAGCCATCTGTACAGAAACACTTTTAATGGGACTGTAAAGAACTGCAAACCAACTCAACTGCCAGTGTCATCTAACCAAGACTGTCATACCCAATTTGGTGTTTGTCTAGCCTGTTTCGTCCACACCTGGCAGAGTATAACATTGGAGAGATGGATCCTCAACATCTTTCATACCAGTTACACTATAGAGTTCCTCTCCCCACAACCTCTATCCCTTTCCCTCTTCAGGGACCACTTTCCTGAGATGATATTTGTTCAGGAAAATGACTTCTTCATCTAGGAGTCATAGAACTGGCAACTCACCAGTACTGTGGGAAAAGGGTTTTATTCAAAATACTTCCATACTCTCAAGGAGAAGGGAGGATGGAGACCCATCTTGGATCTGCATCAGTTCAATGTCTTCATGTGTGTGGTACACTTCAGAATAGTAACTTTGGCAGCAATAATTCCCTCGTCAAACAAGGGAGATTAGTTCGCAGCTCTCGACGTAAAAAATGACAGTTTTCACATAAACATCTATCTAGCACACAGAAAGATTTCTCAGGTTCACTGTAGATATGAACCATTACCAGTACAAGGTGCTTCCCTTCAATCTTTCAACAGCCCCAGGAGTGTTCACAAAAGTAGTATCAGTAGTGGCAGCTCACTTCCGCCACAGCAGGTCATTAATTTTTCCTTACCTCTATTACTAGCTTTTGATGGGGAGCTCTTATCAAGTGATTCTCTCCGCAACATCATTCCTACTCAAGCTGTTATGATCACTGGGAATCTGTGTAGACACAGATAAATCTGTTTTAGTTCCTACACAAAACATAGAATTTATTGGGAAAACACTGGATTCTATCAGAGCCAGAGCATACCTTCCTTTTGGACATGTTCCAGACCATGAAGACACTTGCTGCCCAGCTCCAGATCCGCCCACAAACATCTGTTTGTTTGTGTCTCACACTTTCAGGTCACATGGCTGCCTGCACATACATGACATCCTTCGCGAGGCTTTGACTTCTTTGCCTACAAGCTTGGCTCAGGACAGCATATGTCCCAAGCCCTAAGTTTGAGTATCTCCATGCAAGTGGAAGAACAGAAAACAGATCTGTGTGTGGGTTCTGTTCATCCCTCCTCCTCCCAAGATAACATTGATTATGGATGCCTCCCAGTTAGGAAGGGTGCCCATCTAGACAAACCTACAGCATAAGTCATATGGACTCCACAAAAGCTCTGATGCACATAAACCTCCTAGAACTGCAAGCAGTCCTTAAGACTTGCAACCAGTTTCTATCATACACACAAAGCAAGCATGTTCAAGTGATGTTAGACAACATGTTGCAGTATTGTACATCAACAAGCAATGAGGTGTGAGAGCTACCCTGCTATGTATTGAAGCTGTTAATCTGTGGAATTGGTGTCTTCACCATCACATAACTCCAGGAATACACAATACTCTGGCAAACAGCCTCACCAGGTTCTTATCCAGGAATCACATATAGGAACTACATGACTCAGTAGTTCAAACCATATTCCACCAAAAGGGGGGGTCTGTAGGTGCATCTTGGGACCTGTTTGTGACTCAGGAGAAAAGAAAATGTAGGACCTATTGCTCCAGAGGGGGTCAAGATCAGGATCCAGAGGGGGAACGTACTTCTAGTACCTTTGTCAGAAGAGCTGATGTATGTCTTTTCACCCATCCCACTTACTTCAGTGTTGCAAAAAACCAAGTAGAAAAAATAATGAGCATACTGGTTGCTCCCAGGTGGCCCAGACAGTTCTGGTACCTCAGTATTCTATAGATGTCAGCTCCACCGCATATGACAATCCAACCCTTCCCAGACTGTTTGACCCAGAAGGAGGGCAAGATAAAACAGCCCAACTCAACCTACCTATCTCCACCTCAAAGCCTGGTTTTTTAATCAGCGTTGAACCTAGAAACACATATTCAGAAGCTGTTCAAGCCATCCTTAACATTAGGAGAAGAGAATCCACTAGAAATGTTGCATAGCTAAGTGAAGGTGGTTTTCAGTCTGGTGTCAACCGCATCAACTAACCCCTCTGACATTCTCAGTATTTTGGACTATCTACTTTTTCTGAAGACTAAGGGTCTTTCCCTTAGATCTGTATGGGTCCATCTGGTAGGTATCACTGCTTGTCACCCTCTGATTGACAACCACTCCATCTTCAAACATCCAGTGACAATATGTTTCCTAAAAGGACTAATCAGAACAAGACCTATTCTGTCATAGGACCTCAACTTAGTCCTCTCAGCATTAACAGGAGCTCAGTTTGAGCAAAGCCTCCTTCAGTGATGTTTCTCTAATTCATATCTACAGAGCAGCGACATGGGGTTCTGTGCACACCTTTGCAAAGCATGACATTTTAATGCAAGCATCTGCTGCTGAGGCTTCAGTCACAGCAGTCCTGCAATTGCTGACTTCACAGAGGTCCTCGCACCCTTCTTCATAATGAGTATTGCTTGTCAGTCACCCACAATGGAATAGAGATAGGGACCATCATTCAAAGAAGGAGCAGTTACTTGTCTTGTGCAGAAACTAGAGTTTTTGAGATGTGTGATCCCTATGTATATTCCACTACCCTTCCTCTTTCCCCAGTGCTGCAGATCTTGACATGAAATTTGTGGTAGAAAAGGAACTGGAGAGGTGGTTGGTCTGTGTGGTCACTTATACCCTTGGCACAGAGCATGAGGAGGCGAAGAGCATTGAACCAACAGACGCTACTAGCAAAAATCTTCTGTTCTCAGACGCAAGGAACTCATGAGCACCTACATGGAATATGGATAGGGACTCTACATCTCAAAGAACTCCACTTACTGTACAAGGTAAGTAACCTATCTTTCAAGATAGAAACCTTCAAGCCTACCCTCCCAACCATCAGTAGGGGAGACAACCAGTCATCCACAGACTTGAAGAAAGCTTACCTCTATGTTCCAATTTTCCTTCTCAATTTTTTTCCATTTAGCCTGTGGGCATCAGTATTTCAATATTAATCATTACCTTTTGGACAGGTCACAGTGCTTAGATTATTTATGAAAGTCCTTGTGGTGTTAGTAGCAGCCCTATGGTGGGAAGAGATCCATTTCTATCCTTTTCTGGATGAGCCATTTATCAGAGCCCAGTTCAAAGATAAAATGGAAATAGATATTCTAAAAATGTATAGTTAGTTGCTTCTATGTATAGTTCCTGCAACATCGGGTTTTGTTGACTAATTGGAGAGGGTTGGAGAAAGTAGCTACCAGAATGAGTTGAGGCCTGGAAATCCTGCCTTACAGTGAGAGATATAAGAAGATTATTCTATTTAGTTTATTAAAAGAGAAGGTTAAAAGATTATTTGACCACAGTCCATAAGTATCTACACAGAGACAAAATATTGGATACCAGAAGGCTCGTTAATTTGGCAGGGAAAGCCATAACAAGATCCAGTGGCTAGAAGATGAAGCTAGATAAATTCAAACTAGAAATAACATGTAAATTTTTAACAGAACCATTAACCATTGGAACCAGTTACCAAGGGATATGGTGAATTCTCCATTACCTTGAAGTCTTTAAATCAAGATTGGTTGTCTTTTTAAAATGTATGTTCTAGTTCAATCAGAAGTTATAGGCTCAGTGCAGGAATTACTGGGTAGAAGTCTATTTGGCTGTGTTATACAGGTCAGACTAGATGATCGTAATAGTCCCTTCTGGCCTTAAAACCTATTTGATCTACGAACATCCCGTTTTGTTAGAACTTCTGATATAATTTAGATATTTAAATGTATCGTCCATATTTATGTTTTCATTTTTAATGTATTTTCTTAGAGTCTAAATGATTCATATACAAAGTACAGTTCTGTTTGGACTTCCAGAGCAGACTTACCTAAAGTTGAGGATACTACTGTAGCATCTCCAGTAGAAAGCACAGCAAAGGTAGAACAAGTGCTTCTTGAAGAAGGTGAGGCTTCAGATTCAAAAAAAGAAGCATATGTGGTTTTTGTAGATGTTGAACATCGTGAAGATGAAGAGCTACATGATGAAGGCACAACGAAGGTAGAAAAAGTACCTTTTGAAGAAGATGAGGTTTCAGATTCCAAAAAAGCAGCATGTGTGGCTTTCATAGATGTTGAACAACATGAAGACAAAGACCTACTTGATGAAGGCACAGCAAAGGTAGAGGAAGTACCTCTTGAGGAGGGTGAGGCTTCAGGTTCAAAAAAAGAAACACATGTGACTTTCGTAGATGTTGAACATCGTGAAGATGAAGACCTAAGTGATGAAGACACAGCAAAGGTAGAAGAAATACCCCTTGAGGAAGGTGAGACTTTAGGTTCAAAAAAAGAAACACATGTGACTTTCGTAGATGTTGAACATCGTGAAGATGAAGACCTACGTGATGAAGGCACAGCAAAGATAGAAGTACCTCTTGAAAAAGGTGAGACTTCAGGTACAAAAAAAGAAACACGTGTGACTTTCGTAGATGTTGAACATCGTGAAGATGAAGACCTAAGTGATGAAGACGCAGCAAACGTAGAAGAAATATCCCTTGAGGAAGGTGAGGCTTCAGGTTCAAAAAAAGAAACACATGTGACTTTCGTAGATGCTGAACATCCTGAAGATGAAGACCTACGTGATGAAGGCACAGCAAAGACAGAAGTACCTCTTGAAAAAGGTGAGACTTCAGGTTCAAAAAAAGAAATACATGTGACTTTTGTAGATGTTAAACATCGTGAAGATGAGGACCTACATGATGAAGGCATAGGAAAGGTAGAAGAAATACCTTTTGAAGAAGGTGATGCTTCAGGTTCAAAAAAAGCAGCACATGTGGCTTTCGTAGATGCTGAGCAACACGAAGATGAAGACCTACATGATGATGAACAAAAATGATCCAAGTATCACCAGCAGTAGTTAAATCAGTGGCATGAAAACAGTGGATCTTAAATTTAGGTAAAGCTATTCAACATGTCAGTAATAATTTACTCTGTTATGCTATATTCTAAGTTGACTAACATTTGTTAGATCATTCTTGTTTTAATTATACTTCTGTTTCATAATTCATATCTCAGATCAGTTTGTTTAATATTGTATGTAAAATTGTAATATTTAAGTATTTTAAAATATAAACCGTAGTGGGATTAGAACATTTTTAATATGTTACATGTTTTTAAACAAACACTAAATATATTTAATTTTGTTAGCAAATTACTTATTTTAGTTCTGATGTGCTCCTTTGGTGTGGGGGAGTGGATGGACTGGTTAGCTATTCTTCTGAAGGTAATAATACTTTTCACTAACAGAGTGGGCCAGATCCACACATGTTCCACTGAAGTATGTGAAGCTAAGGATCAATTTATACAAGCCTAAGGATCTAGCCCATAGTCTTTCATCCAAGGATCTGAAAACACTCTACTAACAGTTTACTAAATCTCACGATATCTCTAGTGATAGATTATATGATTTTATTCGCTTTACAGATAGATATCTTCTCTGTACCTCAGTTTGTGACTAGACCAAAATCCTATGAGATCATATTAGGAATGGGACTTAAACCCAGGAGTCCTGTCTCTGAGGGTACATCCACACTTCGAATCACACCCCCAGCTCAAAATGAAGACATACCCTTGGCCTGTAACCTCTAGATAATGCTGTCATCTCTGTTGCTTATGAAAATTAATGGGGAACTGTGATGGGGTGTAAATCACGCATAGGCACCATAAAGTGCCTGAGAGTACTAGGAATCTCACTGATTGCATCTGGGGAGGGTGTGGTCAGGTGAAGGGAAAGGACTTAAAGGAAAGCTCATTTGGGGACAGAGACCAGGGAGAGAATGTAGTGAGTGTCCTCTTTCTGGGAAAGGGAGTGATAGAAGGCTAGGAGGGGAGAGTACCAGACAGTCTCCTCAGGTAAGCCTGTAGTCTGAGGGCAGATCAGGAGCTGTTGAAGGATGATGGCCTGCTTGAGATCCTAGAAGGTAGAGAACTGTGCCAGCCCTAGCCTTTGGGCTGGAGTGAGGTACAGAAGTGTGAGGACATTGCATTGTATCTGAAGCTTGCCTGTGAGGAAGAGGGGTGGCAAGGTGTGCCCTATTGGAGCTGAAGATTTAATTGTCTTTATATTTTTGTTGGATGTGTTAAAAGACTCTGTGTCAGAGTAGCAGCCATGTTAGTCTGTATTCGCAAAAAGAAAAGGAGTACTTGTGGCATCTTAGAGACTAACAAATTTATTTGAGCATAAGCTTTCGTGAGCTACAGCTCACTTCATGGAAGGAGTCAGATTCTTGAATGTGTCTTGGTTGGAGGGTCAGGTTATGCCTATAGCTGGAATAGGCCAAAAACCCAAGAGGGAAACTGAGGCACAGCTGCCACAATGCAACATCTAGACACCAGAATTTATGGGGGGCACCAGTTCTGTTCAGGAAGCAGCTTCAGGAGATAGGAGCAAGGCACGGAATCATACATACACTGGAGCTCCGTGAGTGAAAAAAACAAGGACATATGAGAGATATGGTTGGGAGTTCACAAAACATATCCAAGGTAAAAAGGTTGTGCAGGCTGTCTGTGACCTAAATATTTTCTGCAGTTGGTTGAGGGAGGTGGGTAGCCAGTGGCCTTTTCCTGAATATCACAGCTACTTCAAGGGAGGAGGGGGCTGCCAATAGTCTCATCAAGTAGACTCATGGATGTTGAGAGTGCAAGAACCATCAGATAAACCAAAAGCAAGGTCTAATAATGATCTGAAGACTTGGAGTTTGGAGATCAGGTGTGAAGGAAGCAGCAGGAGAAATGTAACATGTATCAAATTAAAGCTTAATAAAAGCCATTGGATATGTTCAGACTTCCAACAGAATCTTTAGTATTTGTAAAGGATCTTGGCCCAGATCCACAAAGGCACTGAGGCATCACAATGCTCAGTGTCACAGCACCTAACTTTTAGGTGCCCAGAAAATAATAGGAACATCAATGTGATCCACAAAGCCTGCATTCTTCTTTGAGTGATTGCACATGTCCATTCCATTGTAGAGGTGTGCATGCTTCATGCATAGTTGTCAGAGAATGTTTTCCCTCAGCATTATCCCTCAGGGTGGCTTGAACATCCTCTGTCACTGTGCACCAGTGCATACCAGTATAAGAAGACAAAGCCACTCCCAACCTCCCTCTGTTCCTTCTTACCACCAGTGACAGTTGTTGGAGTGCTTCTGCTCTTGCTATTGCAAGTTTATTTTCCTCACTCTTTATATATAATCTGTTTCTTGTTTAGTACTTAGTAGTTAGTCAGATATAGTATATAGTTAGTGTTAAGTTTTTAGTTTTTAGGTCCGTTTGGGACCAAATTTGACTTTTTGGGACGAGGATCAGAACTGTGCCTTGCTTTCTGGGGTTCAGGTCCTGCCAGTTGTGTGCCAGACCTTTAACGGTCCGTGATCCACACCCCAGCTGCCAAAAATATTTTGGGGAGTCCCACATCAGTGACAAGTGTCACATTTGTAGAGGGTTCAAGCCATGCTAAAAAAAAAAGATAGAGCAGTAAGGCTTTAGTGTCTTCTTATGGAGGTGGCACTTTGCCCTGCATCAGATCTTTCAGGTTCAGAGCATACTCTGAGTGGGGCACAATCAGTGCAGAGTGTGCCTCTCAAAATGTCTTTGACTCCAGCTTCGGTATTCCTGGTACTGCAGTAGACACAATTTGCCAAAGACACAGTACCGCACCTTTGGTACCGAGGTCTGCTAAAATAAGGACCCTGCAAGGGACTCTGAGGGAAAGCGTTCTCCAGAGCGATCCTCTGCCGCAAAAGGGAGTTCGTTGACTCTAGAACCTGTACCAGGTCCATTGATGCTAACCCCTGAAGTTTCTATTAGTCAAACCCAGGAACCAGTTCCAGTACCAACAATGCCAGAAGCTTACGCTGCTGCCAGAGATCTACTTGTCGTCTTTGTACCAGTGTCCCTGGTGGTGCAGAAAGGGTTTCAGGCAGTACTGGCAACTGTAATTCCTACATCAGACCTGCAGGAGCATGTGGTACCAATGCCACTTCTGGTGCCTAGGAGATTGGGACATTCCAGGGGCAAGCCATCGTTAATATCCCTGGGTACCGTCATCTCCAGGTTTGGCTTACCTGTCTCCTGTCCACACAGGTTTTACTCCACTGTTGTCACAGAACTCAGTCTCATCATCAGATTCCGAAGAGGGTCTTTTGTGTCCCATATCAGATGGGAAGCTTATCCTTCATGTAAGCTGTGGAGTCCATAGATGTCTCAACAGTCCCAGCTGTGGGCACATTACCAGGGGCAATGGCCTACACAACCATGGGGCCTACCACCACCATATAAGTGGCCCTCCTAAGTCACTATAACTTCATAGTCTGGGAAAACGTTACGAAGTCTAAGGACAGGCTACTGGAGGACTCCAGGTAGGAGTTCACTCTCAGGGTAGAAGAAGGTAAGCTGGTAGCCGGGACAGCACTTCAGGACAGTTTGAATGTAGTGGACTCAGCAGCTTGTTCCCTGGCATCTGCCATATCCATGAGGGGATGTTCATGGCTACAGTGTTCTGGTTTTCCTCCTGAAGTACAGCAGACCTTCCAGGATTTACCATTTGAGTGTCCATCGTTTTTTGTTTTTTTTTTTTTAAGATGGACAAAAGGCTGCATAGCTTAAAAGATTTCAGGGCAGCATTGAAGTTGCTTGGAAGCTACACACCAGCAATGAAGAGGAAGCAATTCCAACTCTAGCAGGCTCACAGATATCAGAGCTTTATACTTTGGCCCCAGGAGCCACTGAAAAAAAGAGACAGGAGTTACTGGAGTTGATCACCGCCCCCCTCATCATCTGTAGCAGCAAGTTCTTCTTGACCAACAACCAGTCTAAACATACAGTTTGATGGGCTTGTTGAGGGCAGCATACCAATATTTGTAGACAAGTCTTTTCCTACCCATATCTTTGCCTATTGTCTATCCCACATCCTCCATGCTTGGGTCATAAACAAGGTGGATTTGGGATATTCCCTTCAATTTGTTTCTACCCCCTTTCCACCCCACTAATCATAGAATCATAGAAGATTAGGGTTGGAAGAGACCTCAGGAAATCATCTAGCCCACCCCCCTGCTCAAAGCAGGACCAACACCAATTAATCATCCCAGCCAGGGCTTTGTCAAACCAGGCCTTAAAAACCTCTTACGGATGGAGATTCCACCACCTCCACAGGTAACCCATTCCAGTGGTTCACCACCCTCTTAGTGAAATAGCTTTTCCTAATAGCCAACCTAAACCTCCCGCACTGCAACTTGAGACCATTGGTCCTTGTTCTGTAATCTGCCACCAGTGAGAACAGCCTAGCTCCATCCTCTTTGGACCCCCCCTTGAGATAGTTGAAGGCTGCTGTCAAATCCCCCTTCACTCTTCTGCAGACTAAATTAACCCAGTTCCCTCAGCCTCCTCGTAAATCATATGCCCTAGCCCCCTAATCATTTTCATTGCCCTCCGCTAGACCCTCTCCAATTTGTCCACATCCTTTCTGTAGTGGGGCCCCAAAACTGGATGCAATACTCCAGATGTGGCCTCACCAATGCCAAATAGAGGGGAATAATCACTTCCCTTGATCTGCTGGCAATGCTCCTACTAATGCAGCCCAATATTCCGTTAGCCTTCTTGGCAACAAGGGCACATGGTTGACTCATATCCAGCTTCTCATCCGCTCTAATCCTTAGGTCCTTTTCTGCAGAACTGCTGCTTAGCCAGTCGGTCCCCAGCCTGTAGCAGTCCATGGGATTCTTCCATCCTAAGTGCAGGACTCTACACTTGCCCTTGTTGACCTCATTAGATTTCTTTTGTCCCAATTCTCCAATTTGTCTAGGTCACTCCGGACCCTATCCCTACCCTCCAGCATATCTGCCTTTCCTCCCAGCTTAGTGTCATCCACAAACTTGCTGAGGGTGCAATCCATCCCATCATCCATATAATTAATGAAGATGTTGAACAAAACCAGCCCCAGGACCGACCCCTGGGGCACTCTGCTTAATACTGGTTGCCAGCTAGACATCGAGCCATTGATCACTACCCGTTGAGCCCGACAATCTAGCCAGCTTTCTATCCACCTTATAGTCCATTCATCCACTCTATACTTTTTTGACTTGCTGGCAAGAATACTGTGGGAGACCATATCAAAAGCTTAGCTAAAGTCAAGGTATATCACATCCACTGCTTTCCCCATATCCACAGAGCCAGTTGTCTCATCATAGAAGGCAATCAGGTTGGTCAGGCATGACTTGCCCTTGGTGAATCCATGTTGACTGTTCCTGATCACCTTCCTCTCCTCCAAGTGCTTCAAAATGGATTCCTTGAGGACCTGCTCCATGATTTTTCCAGGGACTGAGGTGAGGTTCCTTCTTCCCTTTTTTAAAGCTGGGCACTATATTTGCCTTTTTCCAGTCGTCCAGGACCTCCCCTGATCGCCATGAGTTTTCAAAGATATGGCCAGTGGCTCTGCAATCACATCAGGCAACTCCCTCAGCACCCTCGGATGCATTAAATCCAGACCCATGGACTTGTGCATGTCCAGCTTTTCTAAACACTTCCCCATCCCTCTTTGGGGACCACTGTCACAAGACCATTCCTCAGCAGGAGATCCAATCTCTCCTAGTGGGAGCAATAGGAGAAGGTCCTCTGTTCCTCAGAGGGAAATATTTTAGTTCCCACTATTTCGTATTTCCAAAGCAGAGGGCCATCTCAGACCTATTTTATATCTAAGAGAGTTAAACAAGTACCTGAAAAAAAAAATAAAGGTCTGCATGGTTACTCTAGCTTCCAGCATTACTTCCCCAGAACAGGGTAACTGGTATGCTGCCCTCGACTTACCGGACACTTACTCCCATATAGCAATCCATCCAGACCACTGCAAATTCCTGAGATTATAGTGCACGGAACATATTATCCATTTATAGTACTTCCATTTGGGCTATCAGTAGCCCCCTCACATTTTCATGAAATGCATGGTACCAGCAGCTGCGTATTTAAGGAGATTGGGAATCCACCTCTTACCCTATCTGGCTGACTGACTAGTAATGGGCCGGTCCCAGACTCAAGTTCTGTCAAATGTGGCCATCATTCAGTCCACCTGCAGTGCACCGGGATTATTACTCAATTGGGACAAATCAATTCTAAAACCTTTGCAAAGAACAGAGTTTATTGGAGTATTCCTGGATCTTCATAAGCCAAAGCTTTTCTGTCCCAGTCATGATTCCAAATGCTGCAAGACCTAGTATTGCTCCTAAAACCACATCCCATTACTACAGTGTACACTTACTTCAGACTTCTGTGACACATAGCAGCATATACTTATGTGGTGGAACGTGCCAGGCTCCACCTAAGGAGGCTTCAAGAATGGCTAGCGTTGGTGTATGCCCCCTGTTGACATAGTCTAGACCAGTGTTTCTCAACCTGGGGGTCACAAGATGGGTTTTGGGGGGTTGCAAGTGCAGGACCAGCATTAGGGGGTAGCAAGCAGGGCAATTGCCTGGGGCCCCACTCCATAGGGGGCCCCACAAAGCTAAGTTACATGCTTCATCCCTGGGCAGCAGGGCTCAGACATCATCCCCCTGCGGTGGGGCTCGGGCTTCAACTTACCATGGCAGGGCTCAGGCTTCAGCTTGTAATGTCTTTCTTGAAAAACATTCAGGAGTTGCTTCTGAATAGCAGAAAGCCTTCAACTAGGTATACTTACCTTGCCAAAGAGTAACACTTTTATATCTGGTCTCAGCAGATCTTATCTGTTGCACCTAAAACATCAAGGCATGACAGTGTCATGACAGGGACGTAGGCGATCAGACCAAGACAGGCCAGTGGACAGACCTGGAATCAGGAGGCAGGCAGTGTCAGGTTACCAGGAGATTGGGATCAGGCATCAGGTTACAGACAACAATCAAATAGTGAAGTTGAGGACAAACTAGAGTCTATCGGAAGCAGGATCTGGAGCAGAGACAGGCAGGCAGTCTGTGTTGTTGTTGCTCAGATGGCTCCCCTTCATGGCTTCCTGATTTAAGTACTGATACTGGCCAATCAGTGGGCTGTGAGGGGCTACCACTCAGGTCCCACTGGGCGCTACTTTCTGCTGAGCCCAGCCTCACAGGGTCCTCTCATGGGAGCCCAGCCTAAGACTTCTGGAGTGATGTGAGGCATGAGTGGCCCAGCACTCCCAAGGTTCCAGATCTGCAGGTTCTAACAGTTAGTTCCAATAAAGTACATTTGGTAGCTATGTCAGCATTCCACCCTCCACTAGATGTAATAGATAGTTATAAGGGTGGAAAAAAAAAATCAGATTTCTAAAAGGGATGCAGCGATTATACCTTCAGGTTCAACAGCCTGTTCCCCCATGGGATCTCAGCCTCATGCTAATGAAGTTAATGGGGGCTCCCTTTGAACCTCTTCTGATTTGCTCCTTATTCCATCTTCTTTATCGTTTCAATAACCTTAGCAAGGAGAGTGGGCAAACTGAGAGCCTTGGTCTCAGAACCTCCTTACACGGTTTTCCATAAGGTTAAAGTTTACCTGTGCCCTCACCCAAAATTCTTGACAAAGGTGGTTTCCAATTTCCATGTGACCCAAGCAATGTATTTGCCAATGGTCTTCCAAAAGACTTATGCACGTAGATAAGCAAAGGCTGCATTTGTTGTATGTGAGGCGGGTATTGACCTTCTATTTGGATCACACCAGACTATTCTGATCCTCAGTGCAGTTATTTGCCACAATTGCAGACAGAATGAAGGGCAAACCGTTTTTCATGCAGAGGATTTCCTCCTAGATTTGCTCTTGCATTCGGTTTTGCTACCAATTAGCTAATGTCATGCCACTCCCAACAGTACTGGCGCATTCGACTAGAACTCAGGCGGCGTCAGCAGCTTTCTGAGCACAAGTTCTCCTTTTCAAGACATTTGTAAGGCAGGAACCTGATCATCAGTTCACAATTTTGCTGCTTATTATACCATTTCCCAACAGTTCAGGAATTATGCCACTTTTTGACAGATTGTTCTTCAATCATGTTCAGGTGGACTCCGATCCCACCTCCATATTAATTTGTTTATGCATCACTACAGTGGAATGGACATGTACAATCACTTGAAGAAGAAAAAACGGTTACCTACCTTTCTGTAACTGTTGTTTTTCGAGATTTGTTGCATGTGTCAATTCCATGACCCTCCCTCCTTACCTTCTCTATTGGAGTCTATCCGGCAAGAAGGAACTGAGAGAGGTCAGGGGTACCTCTGCCCTCTTAACCTGGCATGCAGTGATGTGTGGCGACAGAGGGCACTCAAGCTGGCCCTGATGGTACTGCTGAGAGAAAGAGTTCTTCAACAACTGCATGAGGTGTGCATGCATCTACAGTGGAATGGACATATACAATACACCTCAAAGAACAACAGTTACAGAAAGAAAGGTAACCATTTTTACGTGCCTAGGCCCCCTATACAATGAATGCAGACAGAAGGGTGCCTTAGAATGCAATCTGAAAAAGCCACTCTATTAGGTGGGGAGCTGCCTAAACTAGCCAATGGGAGATGCCCAGGAGAGGTCTGTATCCTAAACCCTGCTGCCCTCACAGAGATAGGTGCCTCCCC
Organism: Natator depressus; assembly: GCF_965152275.1. NCBI lineage: Eukaryota > Metazoa > Chordata > Testudines > Cheloniidae > Natator > Natator depressus. The sequence continues at coordinate 126,795,032 of NC_134236.1, forward strand.
ACTGCCTGAATTTGTGCACTTATCTCTGCAGTGATCCTGCAGTGCTGGAATCCACAAGAATCCAGTATCAGACAGTTTTAAGAACAATGCAGGAGAAATCAACTGCCCTAAGATGGGAAAACTACAAAACAAATATGCATTCCCTACATATTCTCCATTTTCAGGACAGAATTGGGTACACCTCATTTGTTCCCCATTCACAGACCCCACTTGTCTCATGATGACTTTTCTCTTTATCTTCATTTACTGACATTCCCTTTCTCCTGCCCAGAGGCAGAAACTTAAGTGCTGAGGGAACTCTTAACCTGAAAATGTAGGCACTGCATGAGTTTAGGCACCTACAAGTTTCAGCAGTTTTGTGGAGTGCAGTGGTGCCTAAGTCATGGGTTTAGGTGTTCAAGTATCTTTGTGGATCGGGACCCCTGTTTCGCTTTAGTAGGATGTTCTTATCTGTGATCTGCTTTTGCATTCTGTTCCTGCTCCTCTCGAGTCTATTAAACTGAATTTAGCATTCTTTGTTAGAGAGAAGCTTTGTGTAATCCAAATGAAATAGCACTTTCTCCTCCACTGTAGTTTCTGCTGCCTCAAGCTGAGTTGCTTCAGTGTGACTGATCAGCATCTCAGACAAATGAAAAGGGAAGAGTAATAAGCAAGGTAATGCAGCTGGACATGAGGAAATGACAGTAGGCAAGGGGGAAGAGACAAGTAAGCAGCAAGGCACACAGAAAGATAAGTATAGTGGGGAGATAAAAACTGCACATAGGAGAGAAATTTTTTCCGATCACTATAGTGGCTCCTTTTGCTTACAGACAAGATTCTGGTATCTTTATATTTTAGAAACAATGCAGGAGAAATCAACTGCCCCCCTAAGATCGGAAAACTACAAAAGAAATATGCATTCCCTTCATTTTAGGGACAAAACTGGGTACAACTTACCCCTGTTCCCTATTCACAGCCCCCACTTGTCTCATAATGATTTTTCCTCATTTGTTGATCTTCCCTTTCCCGTTGTTCCTCACTTTTCCTCCCTGCTATTGCTCCCTGAGTGGGTCCAATAGCTGGCTGCAAAAGGAGCATAGAAATCTGTAGATTGACAGTCCAGTTGCTTAAAGGGAATTGCCCACCAGGCTGTGGTCCCCACTTCAGTGGCTCAGCATCAGCCCCAGCTATGAGGAGCTATCTGAAGCAAGACAGATTGGAGCATCTCTGTCACTGCAACTCTTCTATCTACCTCCCCCCGCTCTTCCCGATGCTCCTAATTCCCTCTCTGCTCCTGCCTTATGCTCATTCACTCTTAAATTCTCTGTGCCAATTAGAGACCTGGAATCAGAATTTAGAAGCTTTTGGGGGGAAATCTAGCCACCAGCTCTGCAGGTCAGGTGCTATTGGCAGATTCCAGTCCATTTTAAAACACAGCATCTGGTACAACCCTGAAATACCAGCGCTGTAGCTGAGAAATATTAATACATTGATGGAGTTACTCTCGATTTCCATCAGTGTAATGGCCCAGCATGTCCAAAGGGGAAGTTTTCTTTGCAATAAAATGCCTCTAAATTGTGTATACTTTTCAAAAATGTTTAGCATTTGGTTAAATATTATTCCTCACAAAACCATGAACAATGAATATTCACTTGATAATTGTGATCTTTGGTGACCACCACAGCATTTGCCACGTGGTATGCAACTGAGAACAATGATTTAACTAGCAGTATTCAAAGATAGTTATCTTGCACTGCATTTCATAGAGAAGTACTTTTTCTATGCAGAAGGTTATGAGTGAGGAAAAGGGAAACTTGATGTGGAAGTTTTTCACTGTGACAATAATTTAGCTTTAGATCAACCTGAGTGAGTAATTTGTAAAACAAAAATCTCCCATGGCATTGGGGCATCAGGCTTCATTACAACTGCCAAGATAAACCACATGCAGTTCAAGCACTCCAGTGTATACTAAACAGCAGGCACTAAAGAAATGTGCTGAAATTAAAATAATTTATGACAGCTAGACTATTGCACCAAATTTGGTAGTTCTTATTGTGTTAGAAACCATTGAACAAATCATGCTAAAAAAAGTACCAGAATCTGTAACAGCAAGAAAAAAAAAGTACAACACAAACACCTGTTAAGAAATCACATATAGACAGTACAAATCTGTGGAAGTGTTAGGACAACATTTTAGATGAACCACAGTCTCCAGTGGCATCAATTTACTGTGCATACAGAACTAGGATTTTTTGTGTCTGACCATGTATTTTTTATCATGACCCTGTTGGATGGTGGAGATACAATATTCTTCATCTTTCAGTTCTTGCTGCTATTACAGTCTAATTTCTAAGAGCGTCACTGAGGCTCTCCATGATTGCTAAGGATATGTATTCAGACCAGAGATGTTTAGAGACTTTAAAATGCACTTGTAATGATAAATAACAAGAATAAGGACCATATCTTCAGCTAGTGTAAATCAGTGTGGTTCCACTGAAGTCAATGGAGCTACCCTGATTTACACTGGCTGAGGATTTGACCCAGAATATGTGTACTTGCATTTGATGCAGACTGAATGTTTTAACAAATGCCAAAATAATTTTCACTGCTTCTAAGTGAATTTTGTATAATCATTACGAGTGGGCGATTTAGCAACAGTTACAATTCAGATTGCCAGCAAATAACATTCACTATGAATCTGCTTTAAAACCTTTATTGGATAGGCGAGATAAATACTTCCTGAAAGTACAAAGACAATTTTGGCATTGGTTTACATTCAATTTAAATTTTTAAAATGTATAATATTCAAATGATTAATCAGTATTTTGCTAGTGGAGTACTATACCTTACTGCAAATGATATCATTATTTTAGGTAAACATTCTATGGAGTAGTAATTCTCAAACAGTGAGTCCCGACCGACCAGTGGATCACAGGAAGGGACTAGATAGGTCGCCTGTTACTGCCCCCCCTCCATCACTCCCTGCCCCATGCATGCTAGAGAAGCGCTTCTCAGTGTGCTCTGACTTCTAACAGGCCAGGGCAGCAGGCCGCAGTGTGGGGAGTGGGACCTGGCTCCAGCGGCTGACAGCTGTAGCTGAAAACATCACAGAGGTCTGGTAAAGTCAGGGAGTCCATGCCTGCCATGACTAAATGGTATCCTTAATCATCAGGCACTCTGGTTCAAAGTGGTTCATAAAGCTCACAGTGGAGGACAAGAAGGGAAAATGTAGCTGACACCAGGCCCCCTGCCCCTTATGAGTATTTCCATGGATCTTCAATGTGCGCCCTGAGCAGACCGGCCTTCGGTTGTTAGCCTGTCAAACTGCATCAAGCACCACGTACCCATGTGCAGCATCCCCTGTCCCGCAGCCCACTCCACGCACTCACTTGGGTGGGGAGGTGACAGGGCTGCAGAGCTGTTACCAAGGGCAGTGAGATGCTCCGCCTCGGTGTTTGCCTGGTGGCGCCAGCGGGGATCGGTGCCCTGCGCTGTGCAGCCTCCCCCAGGGACTCTGGGCAGCGCCTCTGGAGACACGTGGGGTCGCTGCGCGAGGCGGCTCTCGCCACTGGAGGCGGCTGCTGGGGTGCTCCCCTGGGCAGCTCCCCCGCTCCCGCCCGGCTGGCGAGTTCCTGCCCCAGGGCGGGCTCTCACTGAAGGGCCGCGGGAGGCAGGGACAGAGAGACGGGACGACGCTTCCCTTGCCTGGGGCCGCACTTGCTGTTTACAGTTGCTGTAGCTACCGCCGCAGCTCAACGGCGCCGGGCTGCTGCAGGGCTTGGCAGCTCCCCAGCGGGGCGAGGGGCTCCGGCTCCCCGCGGGGACCCGGGACTGCAGGGAGCGGGGCTGGCACAGTCTTAAGGGGCTGGCTGTACAATGCAGCGTCCTCCAGAGAGAGCCAGGGGAGGTTTGGTTGGTAAAGCGGCTGCTGAGGGCCCGGTTTACGACACCCTGTAGTAGCAGATGGAGGCTGCTCTGAAAGGGCCACGGCTGAGGCTTACAGCCCACCGGGCCCGCAAGCTTGGAAACTCCCTCCTCGGCAGCAGGAGACTCGTCGGGCTTTAGACCCCAGGGAAAGGCTGCGGCAGCCAGGGTCTGGGAGATCCCAAAGCAGGTAAGGAAGCCAGTGCCTGGGGGAGACGAGTGGAGGGAGAGAGCTGCTGCTGCTGCTCCCGCTCCCGGGTGGCTCTCTGGGGGTAGGCAGGCCGGGAGGGGCTGCGGCGCAACGTGGAGAGCCCGGCACCGGCGGGGGAGGAGCTGTAGACGCTGGGAGCGAACACTCAGAGCCAGCTGTGTCCTGGGGGGAGGGGCCGCTGTGCAGGGGCGAGTGGGGCGGCAGACACCGAGGACTAGAGCCAGCTGGTACTGGGGGAGGGGGCACTGTGGATGCTGCCCAGAGCAGGTGCGAGCCCTGCAGCCTGGCGAGGGAGCCTGGCGCCCCACTGCTAAGTGCCCTGCCTGCTCAGGGGAAGCTCTGCCGCGGTTTCGCTGAGCCCAGGTGTCTGTGAGGAGGGGAGAAGTTGGGGTGAGTCTCATACAGCAGCCCGCCCCCAGCCTCTACTCTGGGGTGAGTCAGGTGTCTCCAGTGGATATTAACCGTGGCAGAAATCAGGGGGGCACATGACCCCATCTGCCCCCCACCCCACGCATTGCTCTGAACAGAAGAATAGGAGCAAAGTCCAAGTGCGTTGCATGGGGAGCTCTATTCTCTGCTGCCCGGCCCCATTTCGGGGAGGGAGGGGGTCATGCCCCACCAAGGGGCTCCCACCTAAATTCCTGTGGGATGCATGCAACCTGCTGGGCTCACCCCTTCTCATTAGCATCAAGAGCTCCATGGGTGATGTGGGGAGAGCCAGAGCTGCAGGGGAAGCCTTCCTTGCTGCCACTTGCAGAAAGGGGTTTGCTCCATTTCAAAACATACAGAAGAAGGGGCCCAAGTCCACTGATATCAACCCTATTGACTTCAGTGGGACTGCTCCCAGTGTAAACAATAATATCCATCAGTAAGGGATTACAGGATTGGGCCCCAGGGCTGGAAATATTTTTTGTAAATGAATGTTTGCTCTCAGATTAATTTACAGCAGTGAGTTCCACCAACTCTGCATGGGAGCGCTCAGCAGAGCAGCCAGGCTGGTGATGGGCAATTTAATGAGACTACCTGGTCAGACATTCCTTTGCTGAAATAAGCATATTAATTCCTATAAAATCAGCAGACCATTGGAACAAACATACTGCACAACAGGAGTTCCATGAAATAAATAAATAAACAATGTACAGAAAACAATTGCTAATTTAAAATCCATAAAAGCAGTTAAGGAAGCATCTGCTACAATATATAGCCCCGAGCCTGCAATCAAGTCCATGTAGTTGGCTCCTTGCATGTACAGAGTCCCATTTACTTCAGTAGGTGTCCATCCACACGGAGCTAATTGTAGGATTGGGCATAAATGCTCCCCATCTCTCCAATCCCTAATTTTCATATCAAAGCGTAACTAGCCTACAGTGAATTGGTGTATCAGGAACTTTCTCTCAATTAGTTTACATAAGTAACTATTTTCTGAAAATGTATATATCCCAGTAATCCTAGGAGAGAGGCAAGAAAAAAATTTTTTTGACTGCAAAGATTTTGTTGTTTTCTCACAGGGGAAAAAAAAGGCAACATATTGCCCTACATTTTAACGAGCATTGCTTTTACTGGGACTGGAAATCAAGGAACTGATTTAAAATTCTGATTACAGTTTTAATCTGTTGTTTTAATTATTTAAAAAATACTGTAAAGAAATTTGTTACCAAGTTCTCGAGACTTCAGGTGTACCTGAACGCAGAGGACCTGTAAACACATGGGTATATCATCTCTCTACTCCACTGGTATCCAAGCAGAATTGTATTATTATTTTTGAGAGTCATTCCCAGAAGTGCTAGGCAAGGGGGTTGTAGTCTGAGCCTGACCAGTAGCCATCCATCACACCGAGAGGAGGAAGCTGGATGAGAGTGGTGCTAGGCGACTGCAGGGCCTATTTCTGTTCTTTTGTTCGGTCATGTCTCTGAGTAGAGTTCCTCTGGGCAGCATCCAGTGACTCCTTAGATGCCTTTGAGGAGCAGTGGGCGCTGTCGGGGGTTCTTTGCTTGGTGTCCCCTTCTGGTTACCTGATTTTCACCTTATGACCTTCACTCCCATCCCTGGGTTTTTCATTTGTTGTCCCTCACTGTTACTTGTGGCCTAGGTTTGCTGGCCCTCTCCCCCTCAACTGAGGGGAGGGCCTTTAGCGCTGAGTGGGTTTAGGCTCGCCATCTCCCAGAACTACATGAGGTATGCACCTTCCCACTTCTGCAACAAGTGAAGCAGTGTTCTGCAGACAACAGCCTCCTCCACTAAACAACACTGATTCACCTCCAGAGCGCCATCTAGCTTGTGTACTGAATGAGACAGGGTCCTGTGGGAAAAATAGTATGTGATGATCACTTGGATGGATAAAGGCTGTATTATAATGCATACACACAAGGGGGCCAAATTAAGATTTCACAAGCAACCTGGCATTTACTAGTTTTTGCAACTTAATAATGTTTTTTTCACATTGTTTCTTTTTAGGGTATAATTTCTTAGTTTTTTAAAAAAGCAAACTGAAAAAAACATAAATTCCTAATCTGGCATTATATTGACCACCACATGGGTCAGCAGCAGCACTGGAACCTTGAGATCCACCACACAGACCTCTGTCACTTGAGTTAATGGAGTAACTGGTAGAAGTCGGATGTTGTCATCCTCTAGGTAGAGCAGCACTAAAGGAGAATGGATCACTCTGCCAGTGTGTTTCAAGATATTGGCAGGCAGCAGACGAATTGTGAGACTCAGGAATCTTCAGTTCCATTCCAAGCTCTGTAAGGTTGTGTTCTCTAGTGGACACAGAGTCTTCTGTCCATTTCTGCCCACACTGGACCCCTTCTATCTCAAGCCCTCCACCCTATCCCTGCCTCAGTCCTTTCTCTTGCCCACCCTGGCTCTTTGTCCTGTTTCCAGTCTCTGCTCCTCAGACTGCTTATCCTACTCTTAGTATCCTCCACTACATTTTCATTTGTTGTCCCTCACTGTTACTTGTGGCCTAGGTTCACTGGCCCCCTCCCCCTCAACTGAGGGGAAGGGCTTTTAGCTCTGAGACTGAAAGGGGATACTGGACCAGGTAGTCCTGAGACGTAAGACTAGGAAAAGGAAAAAAGGATCGGGCCCACAACTGTTTGGGTGCTGGAGGTGCCAGATTGACATATTCGGGTGGGAGGTTATATTTAGAAGTTAAACTGTCCAACATGTCCGTGAGCAGTGAGCATGCTCTATCCCCTCACAGCTCCTAGTGCTGACCACATTTTATCCCCTTTCAGTCCCAGTCTCCCAGCAGGTACTTTTTCTCATCTTGCCCAGCCATTCCCAGTCCCACTAACACCACTCCTGGTTCCTTGTCTCCAGTCTCCTTGCTCAGCCAGTCCCAGTTTCCTCCCTATGCCCCAGTCTGTCTCTCTCTCTTCCCCTGGTTTCCAGTCATGCTCTCTACTTCTCCTGAGTCCTATCCCCATTGGGTCCCAGTATCCCTCCCCAGGCTTCTCATCCAATCTGTGTCTCTGCCTTCACCATCTTCTTGCCCCAATCTACTCCTCTCAGCCTCCTTCTCCAAATTCCAAACTCTGGCTCTTGTCCCCTCTGTGTTCAAGTACCCGTCTAGGCTGCCTGGGTGCCAGCAGGGGGGTAATTGGGAGCACAGGAGAGACAAGCTTTTGCTCTCAGTTCTGGAGCCCAGTTGCACACTAGTCCCTGTATCCCTACTATGGAGGGAGCGTGCTCATTCTGTGGGGATGACACATGTGTAGTCTGGTCTAATATAAGAACTGTGAGGGGCTGGAACGTGCTCAGTTGCCCTGTGAGAATGGTGCATGCACGGTCTGGTCAGCACTAGGAGCTGTGAGGGGGTAGAGCATGCTCACTGCTTACGGACGTGTTGGAGATTTTAACTTCTAAATCTAAGAAGTCTCTACTGAGCATGTGCAAACTGAGAGTTTTCAAAGGCTTATAACTTGGCCAAATTTGGGTGGATTTTCACAGGAATAGCAAAAGATGCATCTCTGACACAAAGGCCACCTTCCTTCCAAATTTCAAGCCCCCACTTCAAAGCATGGACAGACCAACGCTTTTCAAAGAAAAGGTTGCCAAAAATGTTTTAACATGGGCAAAACGACAGATTATTTCCTAGTCTCATTCTTGGAAATGACTGAACTGTTTTGGCTGAACATTTCCAAAAAAATTCAAGCAGAAGCAAACATCCAGCATGGGACATTTCAACCCAAACATTTCAAGTTTGGCAACATTATAAGAACCTGTTTTCAGTTGCTTAAAATAGAAATATCAGGCTAACTTCGTAACTGGTGGTGCTACCAGCCCCACCTATATTATTCCCCAAACAATGCTTTTTTTATCTGAGAGAAAGGAGAAGAGCAGACTATTTCACTAGGCACATTTAATTTACCTGGGGAGCACCTGGATCAGAAATCGGCAGCCTTTCAGAAGTGGTGTGCCAAGTCTTCATTTATTCACTGTAATTTAATGTTTCGTGTGCCAGTACATTTTAACATTTTTAGAAGGTCTCTCTCTATAAGTCTATATTATATAACTAAACTATTGTTGTATGTAAAGTAAATAAGGTTTTTAAAATGTTTAAGAAGCTTCATTTAAATTAAAATGCAGATCTTATCAGTTTAGTGTGATCCTTGCCCTTTCTTTTCCTTGCTGAGTTTTCCAATGTCCCCAGGCCGACAGCGGGCTAAGCGGGGCCGGCGGCTGGGACCCCGGCTGGCAAGGGGCTGGCAGCATGAACCCCAGACCGGCAACAAGCTGAGCACAGCCTGCTGCCGATCTGAGGTTCCGGCCGCCAGCCTCTGCCAGCTGGGCTCCCGGCCGCCGGCCCCGCTCAGCCCTCTGCTGGCCTGGGCTTCAGTCCATCCAGGCCAGCAGTGGGCTGAGTGGGGCTGGCGGCCAGGACCCCAGCTGGCAGGGGGCCGGCAGATGGAACCCCAGGCTGGCAGCAGAGTGCCACTGAAAATCAGCTTGCATGCCGCCTTTGGCACACATGCCATAGGTTGCCTACCCCTTACCTAGGTAATACAATGATAGGTACTATAGAAAACCCCCACATTGACAGACATCTATCTTATTGGTCTTGGATTTCTAAAGAGGCAAATGTGAGTCTTCTTGTTGTTACTTAAGCTTTTTAATTAAGTGCCTGCTGACAGTGGATTTCTCCTCCAGTCAGCGCATTTGTAGCTGAGGGTTTTGTAGTTGACGGCTGCAGCTGTGCTGCTGTATTACGTCAGTGCAGACACTACCTACGCGGCCAGGAGGGGTTCTCCAATTGCTGTAGTTAATCTACCTCCCCACGAATTTTTCCGTTGACCTAGCATTGTCTACTCCAGGGTTTAGATCGGCTTAACTACGTTGCTCAGGGGGGTGGATTTTTCACATCCCCGAGCTGAGTCAAACTAACTTTTAGTGTATACCAGCCCTGCATATCTTCATGCCAGTTCACCCCCATCTTATAACTAGACTTGGAAGGATTAGATTTTTATTGGGCAAATGTCAATAAACATCGATTTCACAATGCACACACATACTGTTGAAAAAACATTTCCATTGGCAGTAATCAAAAATACAGATGGGAAAAATAAGAAAAAGGCTGCTTGAGAACTTATTAGGGTTTGACGTAAAGATATTTACTTTGTATATTTAAACACATGATGTTGACAATTTGTGTTTAACCATTATAAAGTGCAAGTTTTTGAATCTCAACATCTACTTCATTAAAAATTATTGTCTGACCTTCCCATAGCCTCTGACTCCTCCATAACTTCCCACAACAATTAAAATTTAAATAGATAAAAATAAGCTTAAAACCCATAATTTTGTGCAACTATGACTATTTAAATAGATAAAAATAGAATAAAATATTTAACAATAAAAGTCAATATTATTGGTCAAAATTATAAAAAAATAAAAATAAAATTCTGCTAAGCCTACTTATAACTGATACTCTTATCCTCATTCTGATTTTGGCATCCGGATCACCACAGAGCAGGGCAAGTGATGCTAATCATAATAAGCGGATCTGGACACACTGGATCAGCGATCATGAATTCTCCCAATAATGAGGATCTCAGGAGAGGAAGAAGAGAGAAGGTCAATGCTGATGCAAGGCTCTTCCATTTCTAATCAGTGACAGCCAATAGAATTGGCTGGGGCCTTGAGTGAGATTAATATATGGCATTCAAGGAATTAAGCACATGCATGATAAAATCTGGCTGACTGAGTGGAAGCAACAGCATGTAATGTCACGTCCAAAGTGTCTGAAAATATTCATTTTGCTTCATTCTCAGCAGCCCAAATCACTAATCACATCAGAGTGATGAATTGTTTGGTGTTTGGTATGTACAGTAATTTTATTACTACAATTCCATGCTTGTCAACTGCACTAGCTCACAAGGAAAGCTTAAAGGAGGCCAGGAGGGATATTAAAAGAAAACCCTTACAATAAAACCACACTCAAAGTAAAAGTAGTACAACGAAATCTACAAAATGTACCTTCTTTAGGGCTCATAACTAATAGATTCTAATGGATTCTAATTTATAAAGTTTGTTAGTGCTAGTCTTTTAACGTACAATATGTAGATTTAGTAGTTGAATGCTGTATGTTATATTCTTGCAATTATTCAAATAAGAGAAGTCTACTCTGCTTGAAAATTAAGATAAAATATTATTTACTATGCTAATGTTTTCACTTTCATGCCTGCCAGATAATTTTAATAATCAGGTTTTATTTCTGTCTTGGCTGTCTTCTTCTCCTGTCTCTTCATTCTGCAGTGTTGGCTTCTGGATTCTTAGCCCGATATTCACTATACATATCTTTTAATCAACATAACCTTTCAACTTGATTTTTAAATGACTCTAGTAGCTGAAGTTGCCTCCCTTGGGGTGCAACTGACTCTCAGAAACATAAATTGGAATTATGTGTGTGCACTCAGAGGAGGATGGGCTCCTTGGTGCCGACAGACTCTGCACAAGCCACCCTGCCATGCTGTATTTAAATAGAAATTGCCAGTCATGCAATGTAAACGCTTGTGCTCTAGGCACTAAGATGAGACCACCAAACTCACATTTACTTCTGGTCTTATCCAGGATTGGAACCCAGCTCTCCGGAGATGAACGGCTAGCACTAGCAAACCGTATGCACTATCTGTGATACACCTGTACATTCACATATCATACTGATATATGAAATGTTGTGGGTACTCTGATGGACTAAGATTTTTGAGTTTCTATTGTAATTTAAATTTTTGTATTCCAGACACCTTCTGAAACTGGAAGCCTGCATTTCAAACAAGGAAGAAGGTGTTAAACTTTGACTGATTAATATCTTAGTTTAATTTTTTTCAAATTGTTCATTATTCCCACCTTTCATTTCCCAGGATATCTTGTCTTCTCCCTGTCTTCTCCTCTAACCTGCAAGCACTTAGACTTTACTCAACTTTACTCAAATTGCATGTCCCATTGAACTCAGTGGGGCTACTCACATGAATAAAATTACACATGTAATGCAAACAGCAGTGAGACACCAATTGCAAGCTGTTAGAAGCAGAGACTGTATTTTAGGTATTGTACCAGCACCACGCACATCTTCAGTGCTTAACTAATAATAATAATAAGTGATCAAGATAAAATGGGTCTGTATATCATATTCAAACCACTTAAATTGAAGTGGGGAGAAAAAGTCATTAATTATCTCGAAGCTTAATCTACTGAAGAGCCTATATTGCATTTCATAGAAGGCAGGGAAACTGTCTATGAATCAAATTAAAATATACCTGGAAGACCCCACTAAGTTCAACTGATTAAATAATTTTTAAAATCACCTATGTAGAAAATGGAGCAGCCAGCCATTCTCTCAGAGAGGAGGACTGAGAGGTTAAGAAAGTTTAAAACAGGGAAATGTGCTTTTTTTGTCCCACAGCTTTCAGATGCCCTAATCTTCTTAATCACCTGAGTCAAAGAGAATGGGCTGTAAGTTATGAGTGTATTTTCCCCTTCCTTTTGTAACTAAGCTTTCTTCTGAGTTACCTAAACCTGTCAGATAGTTTTTCAATAGTGCATTCTCTGCATAATCATCTTCTGTTCTCCATGTTTCTTCTGTGGTGTTTGGCCATGAAGCAGATTTCTCTGATCCTAAAGGCTTACAGTGAAGCTAAGGGACAAGGCAGCTCACTTCTGAAGAATGTTTTTGGTGCTGAAAAGTATATTTTTTGCAACATACCTTTATATTTGCTTCCCATCTGTGTGACACTTTGGAATTTAATAGTGAGCAGTTGGCAGGCAGGATACTCCAAGTGGTAGAAATGTGGGGTTTTGTTTCTGGTTTTATTGCATGTTTCCTGACTGAATAATATTATTTTTTGACAGTTATTATGGATGGAAGATCCTTTGCCTTCAGCCTGAAAAAAAAGCTCTGGGATTGAAAAAAAAAAATGGAGGCACTTGGTAGGATCCACTCGGGCCATCGCTTTAGCACTGCATGCTTATTTTCAACTGCATTCACTGTATGTCCATAGACTGGAGTTCAGAAAGCCGGATATGGAAGCAGATACTCTCAAAGATGAAGACCATATGGCTGAGTGGACTGCCAATGATCCAGCAAGACTGGTGCCATCTCCTAGCAAAATTGCTGGGAAGGCCATGTCCTTTTTGCCCCTGGGCCAGATAAACAGCACAAATGGCTCATTCAGTGAACAGTTTACACCCTTCTGCTACTCAGCACAAAGCAGTATGATGGGCAGTAATGGCAGCTCATCAGATAACAGGTTTCATGGCCAAGCTTTTCAGGATGCAAAGCAATTCAATTATTTGGCCAACTCTGCTCTTTTTCCTCATTTGTTGGCATCCAGCGTAACTCAGACTGGAATTGTCCAGGCCAGTAAAAGTAATGACTCGGAAACACTCAGTCCTTCCTCTGCTGCTGCTCCTGCTCCTCAGATAAGTCAGGAACCCATACACTACAGAAACATGGAGCAGGTGAGTTTGCTTTAAGCGTTCATTGCATTTCAGTGGAGTATGAGCACGCCCGGTTTTTGAAGACTGCACAAATAGCGTCTAATGCATTGCCCTAAGAAGGAACAGGTCTGCTAACTTCTGTGTCTGCAATGGAGAGGCTTTAGTGGCAATGCCAGGGTGTGGAGTGTGACCCTGTGTCTGATTATGCTGTTTTAAAGCCCTCAAGGCAATAAAATGCTGCTTGTTATGATAATTTGTAGTAACAAATTCCTTTTTCCAAGAACAAATCAGTTTGTTCACCCCTTGTTCCTGTCGTTTTGATGTTTATTCCTCTCCACTTCCCTCCTTTAGGAAGAATTCCAGACTTTGGTAGCACATCATCATGTGTGTGACAATGACATGAGAAACCAAAGTTGGGGATTTTTTTTTTTCAATGATCACTATTGTCTGTCTTCTTCCTATGCCTTTTCCCTTTTCTTTTTCTTTTCTCAACTTTTATGTCCTTTTCCTCCTTCTCTTCCCTTTTGACTGTCCCTTTTCTCTTTTTTCTTCTTTTAGGGGCAGACAGACAGCTGGACAAGAGTAGCTCTGCACTGTCTCCTGCACCAAAGCAGCCTGCTGCACTGGGTTTCTAACTACCAAATAAAACTGCACTATGGACACCACCTATAATAGGCAACAGCTTATCTGAAATGTAGGGTATGTCTACACTGGGAATCTTCAGCACTTTTCCCATCGTTGTGCAGCACCACTAGAGAGAGCAATGGCAGAAGCAGTAGTGTTGACGAGGCACAGACTTTATTTTACTACTGCTACCCCAGGGAGATGCCTGGTAATAGACCAACGTTGGTAAAAGTGCTAGTGTAGACAGGGCCCTACCTGAAGATCATGTCTAGCAGGCGAATGGAGTTTGCTGGGGCTTAGTTATTTAAGATTAGGTTGCCATTTAGAGGGTCTGCAACATTTTCTGTGAGGTGTAAACTCGTCTTCAGTTTATTGTGAGGCAGTTAAAATCTGGCATAGGGTCCTGGAGATCCTAGATTTTCCTGTAGGCCCTTGCCTCTGTCTTTTTGAAATGCTTTTGCTAGAGACTCCTACAGAGAAAGAACATGTTTGGGTGGCTTCTGTGTATGGTGCTTCCCCAGTGAGGCCAGAAGGGGCAGCAGGAGAATGAAGATAATGCTCTCAGGCAGGCTGCTAGAGAAATACAAGATGCAGAAATAATATAGTCACATTACTGTTTGTTTAATTCTTGAAATGAGATAGGCCTTCACAGAACATAAAGAAGACATGGCCCCTACCCCAAAGAGTTTGCAGCCTAAGCAAAGATGAAAGGCAAGGAAGACAAATTGCAGGGGCGGAGTAATGGAGGGAGGATATGCACAAAGACTAGAATGTTGCTTTTTCTCTACTAGGTTATGAGCTATTCCCTCTCCACCCCGCAAGGGTTAACTCATTCCTGCCCTGCTAGGGGCTGGAAGTTTTGATCGACAGAGAGGACAGAGGAAGCAGGCCAGTGGGGGGAACAGCCAAAAAGCAGAAGGGGAGAGATGGGAAGGAGACAAACAAGGTGAATGGGAAGTGCACGAGTGAAGGAGAGAGAAAGAAGGACAGACTGACTAGAAGGAGCAGTGGGCAGGTTAGTAGCAGCATTTTAATTTGGGGCAGATTTGGGTCTCTGTTTCTCTGGACCAGGAGTTCTATGGAGGTAGGGAGCTAACCCGCTTGTGTTGGGGATAGAAGGATAGTGCCTGACCTGTTCTATTCCATAATAGTTTAATGCTTGAGGTGCCTATGGCTGTGGCATTAACAGCTGTAGAGTGCCGTAAGTCCTGAAATTTTAGGGGCACTCTTAAATCTCTCCTTTCTACCCATCCTCTCTCTTCTTCTATGACCCCCACCCAGCCCAAATTCCTGTGAAAGTGCCAAGCAGGTAAGGCATTTTCAGCATGTGGAAGGAGTGGAACATGGCTATTTATTTATTTATCTATATTACAGTGGCACTTAGATGCCCTAAGTGAAATCACAGCCTAATTGTGCTAAGCATTATGCATATATGTAGTAAGAGACAGTCTCTGCCCTGACCAGCTCAGAGTCTAATTAGAAGGGCAAATGGGACAGAGAAGTGAAGTGACTCGGCCAGTGTCACTCAGCAGGTCAGCAGCAGAGCCAAGAATAGAACCCAGGTTTACGGAGACACCTGCAAATCCTATTGGCTTTCGTGAGAGTTGTATGTGCTCAGCACCTCTGCAAATCAGGTCATGAATTATTAACATAGCCGCTCACAAGTCTGCTAGCAAATGTGTTTCACTCTCCTGATATAGCTTATTCTAATAGCGCTGGGTGAAATGTTTAAAACACTTGAAATTTCAAGGAAATTGTTTTGCAGAAATGTTTTACTGTTTTTTGACTGGCTTATAGAGTGGTCTAAATTTTTCAAATTTTCAAAGAAAAATGTTCAGGAAAAATTTCATTTTTTTTTAAATGTGTGCATTTTCCTATCAGCAATAATACTGAATAACACTATGAAATAATTCACTCTTGAATATGTTTTTAAGTATGTGTAGTTTGACTGTAAAAACTGCCATAAGACATCAAAGATTGGGAAAGTGAGTGGGAATACTGTCAGGATTAAAATTGTGTTTAATTTTTTTCCATATATGTTACTAACAGTATCATAGACTATTGCATGTGAAAGAATTTGAAAACTCTACTTTTCATCATTTATGTGGTTAATTTACATTTAGAATTTCACTCAAGTTGGACAGTGAAAAAATTGTCAGTTTCACTTCTTGATTCTCATGCCCAAGCATAGAGCCTTGTGCTGGACTATTTTTAAAATCCTGCTCCCGTCCAGCCCCGCAATACCAACTCCCACCGGATCCTGCATGGTTTCTTGCATTTTTATCCCACTCCCACCCGCAAAACCCTTAGATCCCACAAATCCCACAGGAAAGACAGATTTCCCCTTGCCACTAAAAATAAAATGGTCAGTTTATATATATACTATATATAATGTCGACATTATATATATGCGGAATTCAGACAAAATTTTTACCATTCAAAGAATAAAAAAGTCTTGCTTGAACCATGTAAAAATACTTTAACTCCTGTTTAATGGACATGAAATCTCTTTCTATCCCCCATTTAAATTTAAGAATTAAAAGCTTTATTTAAAAAAAAGAAAAACTTGCTTTATATTGCTGAAATTCTATTTATGACAAACTGATGAGAGATTTAGTGTTTTCCCACAAATTACCGCAGTCTGGTTTTTATTTGGTTGTTGCTTTTTTTCCCCACCTAATCCCTCCTGCAATAAAGTAAGTTTATCCGCTCCCACTATTATGGCAGCGGGTCCTGCAGGACCCATGAGATCCCAATCCCACTGCAAGGCTCTAATTTAGCACACTGCTGTTTTCTTTGAGTGTTACCTCTGCAAAAGAATGTTTAAATACAAATACACTCTTTTTTTTTTTTATTGGAATAAAACAATGGAATCACCTTTTAAAAACAAACCTCAAAACTAAAACCTCCTTCCTGTTAAAAGGGAGAGATGAGCATATTTTAATTCATTTCGTTGGTACTATTTACAGAGCCCAGGGCAGCAGGAACAGGTGATGATGGAACAGATGGAGCAGCTGCAAAGGCTGGTAACTGAACAACAGAAAATCATCACCTACTATAACCCAGGTACTACCAGGATTTCCTCCTAAGAACTCAGTACTGTAAATGGCAGCTGTTCACATTCCTACAATAAAATACTGTAGTTCCCAAAATAAATTCAAGCTATGATGTGGGGTTGGTCGGAGGAAGTAGAAGGCTCTTCACCTGAGAGTTGTACTAAAATATTTTATTCACACCACAAAAATGATAACTCCAGAAAACTTTTCTTTGACTCTTTAGTATTTCCTACAGACATTTCATGGGTAAAAGTGCATTTCTGTTTAATACTAACACACATTCATGTACATGTGTCGACTAAAGTCTAGATTAAAATTCATTTGTGTTGTAATAAATTTTAGTGTAGTGGGAGGCACTGCTAAAACCTAAAATATCATCTTTCTCGCTTTATAAAAACTAGATGAGAAGGGGAAGGGAAGGAATTCAGCAGACAGGGCTTCTAGAAATAGACTTTCCGTGCTGGTAATTAAGTCTCTTCCCCACAACACAATATAACTTCCGGAACAGCTTCCTCCTTAATGGTAGCAGTACCAGAAAATGCCATCAGCATAGCAAATAAGAAAAGGAGAACCCACCCTCTGCAGGGATTTCCCTGTCCCCCCACCTCCCAACTTTGGAATGGGTGTGGTTCCACAATGCAATGTGAGGGACCAGCTGGGATCTCCACCCACTGCACAGAATCTGGTTTTGCAGGGGCCCTCTGCATGAGTGCAAGCAGGGGGAAGTAGAGAACGAGGCACGGAAAAGCCAGAGGATCTTTGAATTGGTGCTCTCCTGGAGGTGTTTCACGAGAAGAAACAGTTTTTTTTTTTGCTTTTGGACAGGGCTCCACAGTGCCCCACTGGCAGATGTTGCCTGCGGTATGTACATCTGCACATTGCTCTGGCATCCTGGCCTCCCCTCTCCACTTTCTGGGCTACATTACCCAATTTGGGGATTGCAAGTATCTTGTGCTGCTGAGATGCCTTGAGGACAGACTTTCTACTGCTGGTGGTGTGCAGCTCTAGAACATGCCATCACATATGCTAGGCTAAACTCTAGTTCATCAAGAATCCAGGAACGATGATTCCTGCAATGTTATAATCATGGATCACTTGCATTCCTTAGAAAACGTCTTCTATCACAATTGTCTACAGTTTCAGTTTAGCATCCTCAGTGCCTGACAAGCTCAGGGACAGTAGGAAGTCTTTTGGAAGCAGTGGAGTTACTCTGGAATTACACTGGTGCAAATGAGATTGGAATTTGGTCCAGTGCTTTTCCATAAACAAAATCTGGATAGGTCTGGCAAAATGCTTAGGATGGCAGAGCTCACAAGTAGTTTTAAACTGTTCAACCAGCACTTACAATGCGAATTTCACTAATTTTGGTAGTAGGACAGGGTCATATTTTATGTGGTTAAATAGTTGTTAAATGATTTCTCCATGCTTTTAGTGACACAGACTTTTTCCAACACCAGGCATGCCTATTCTTCCATCTTCCCCCACCTCCTTCTCTTCGCAAAAAATACAGGCGATGGAGTCATTGTAAAGAAAATCATGTTCCATTTGTGTCCCTCGTATATAGTATAGTGTGAAGCAGTACAGAATTTTTCTTGCATCTGTGGGTTACCATGGTGTGTGTTTGAGTAGGGGTGTCAGGGTGTAAAATTACGGGACTGGCTTCAGACTGAAATGTGGTGTGGGAGGATGGTTTTGGTAGTGGGGAAGTGCTGGAACAAACAGGTTTTGACTCTTTAAATCCCTGAGTTCTTGCTGTCCGTCCAGGGCAATGTTATAAATATACTAGTCCATACTTATGATGATAGAGTTTGATTGTAAAAGGGTTTTGTAAAACTCTCTGTGCATGGAGGGGGGAAATATAACTCAACATTTGATACTTTTTAACTCTCTTGTATCGCTCAGAACTGGTTTTTCACACTATTTGTGTGTGTGTAAGGGATGGAGGGAAACCTGGATTCCAGTGGACAACCTGCAGCCCTGACTCAGACTGGCAGGTCTTGGGTAGGGTGAGGTAATATCTTTTATTGGACCATGTAGTGGGGTGGCTGCCCCACTCCTGCAGAAAAGGGGTTAAAAGCAGCCCTGGAGAGGGCTTCAGCAGGGAAAGGGATTAAGAACAGCTGTGGGAAGCTGACTGAGTTGCTGACCACAGCTGTGGCCAGCTCAATCAGGGCCCAGCTGGCCCTATAAGAGGGCTGGGGGGCAGGAGCTAAAGAAGTCCCACTTTAGCCCTGGAGTGGGAAGGGCTAGCTGCCTGGGAACAGGGTGCCTGAGCAGAATACTGCTGGGGAAGGGCAAAGGGAGCTGGGGAGCTCCAGCCTGATAAACCCCCAGGTTGCAGGCTTTGGTGAAGGCCTCCAGAGGCACTGGGGCTGCAGAGGGGCAGCCTGAGGATAGGCAAAGGCAGCAGGTCCTACCCCTTGCCAGTGATGAGTGGCCATTACACTGCAGTCTGCCCCAGTGAACAGTGGCTAGCTGATGACTGGCAGTAGCCACTGAGGCAAGGTGGGTCTAGAGGGTTGGGGATTCCCTGGGAGGGGAGACCCAGAGTGGGGATCCTGCTGGTGCAGAACCCCAGGGAATAAGGCACCGGGGTCTGGGAGGGACACGGGGCCGGTGGCAGGTGAGACACCGGCCTGCAGAGGGCGCTTCAGTGCTGGTGAAGAGCTAATTCCCTGGCTGACCAGCAGGAGGCACCATGCCGGTGAGTCATCGCCTTGCTACAGACCAACTTCTGTTGGTGAGAGAGACAAGCTTTCAATCCACACAGAGCTCTTCTTCAGCTCTGGGAAAGATACTGAGAGCATTACAGCTCAATACAAGGTGGAACAGAGTGGTTAGCATAAGTAGCTAGCTCATATTCTAAGGGACCATACAAGGTAGAGTGGCCTGTTAACTCCTTTGCAGTCATGGGACAAAAAGGGGGTTAGTGGATTATAGACTTGTAATAACCCATACATCCAGGGTCATAACTCTGCTAATCACTAAAAATCATAGACTCAGCAGAGCTCTTGAATGGTCCAATAAAAGATATTACCTCACCCACCCTGTCTCTCAAATATCCTGGGACCGAAACAGCTACAACTACACTGCATAGGTCTTGGTTAGGGCATTCAGCAGCAACCAATAATCCTCAAGGATGTTGTGGGTGTCTCTTGCATGGTCCATCTTCTGTGATTGTAGGGGCTGGGTGTTAAATGGACCTTCATGCTGCTATCTTTTTATAATTCTATAATGAAGAAATAATGATTGGTAAAGAAATAAAAACTTGATTTAAAAATTCGACCGTCAAGAAATAATACGTGCAATTCATGATTCTTGGTATAATATTGTCCACACCTCTGCATTTCTCACTAGACCCAAGATATTGTTCCACCAGATGACAGAATGAGTGAATTGCAAAGCTTTATGGGTTCACAGAGGTAGCATTTTGTAATCAAAGATGTAAATCTTTTGTAGTTTCACTTCCCCCACTCCTGCTGTACTATGTATAGGAAACATTCTTGACAAAGACAATTAAGTCCCTCTGTCCAAGGGGTGGGCAAACCTTTTGGCCTGAGGGCCACACTGGGGAATAGAAATTGTATGGCAGGCCATGAATGCTCACAAAATTGGGGTTGGGGTGCGGGAGGGGTTGCAGGCTCTGGGGTGGGGCTGGGAATGAGGAGTTTGGGGTGCAGGAGGGTGCTCCGGGCTGGGACTGAGGGGTTCGGAGGGCGGGAGGGGAATCAGAGCTGGGGCAGGGGGTTGGGGCATGGGGAGAGGCTCAGGGCTGCAGGCTCTGAGCGGCACTTACCTCAAGCGGCTCCCGGAAGCAGTGGCATGTCCCTTCTCCAGCTCCTATGCGTAGGCGCAGCCAGGCAGCTCTGCTCACTGCCCCATCCTCAGGCACCGCCCCTGCAGCTCCAATTGGAGCACGTAGCAGCTGGAGCGGGGCCATGCGGCTGCTTCCAGGAGCCGCGTGGTATGGCCCCCGACCCTGCACCCCAGCTGGAGCGCCGGAGTCGGGCCAAGCCACGTGGTGCGGCCCCTGACCCAGCGCCCTGGCCGGACTGCCAGAGCCGGGCAAGCCCCAGACCCTGCTCCCCAGTGGGAGCTTGAGGGCTGCCTTAAAATGGCTTGTGGGCCGGATCTGGCCCGCGGGCCATAGTTTGCCCACCCCTGCTCTATCCCTATAAAAATAAAACAATAGTGCCTCACATGTACATGAAGAAACAGAACATGGCTAGTTTGGACAGAATTATTTACAATCTAAATTCAAGTTTCAGTCAACATATAAGGAACAACTGCTTGTAAAGCTTCATTTTTAAAATGTTAATCTTTATATTAGGTACAGCTAAACATAAGAAAATAATTTTAAGTTTTGGAGAATCTATTTGGCTTTTGTATATATCACAATTTTAAACTGGTTTAAGATGACATTCCCTACTCCCACTGGAGTCAATAGGAGTTTTACTATTGACTTTAGTGGGAGCATGGGGCCCTTAGACTGTAGATTTTGTAAAAAAAAAAAAAAAAAAGTCAGATCCCCTGCTGGCATAAATTGGCATATCTCCACTTAAGTCAATGGAGCTACACTGATGTACATCAGCTAACGTTACATCTAGGTTTTTGACTTGTTTAACTAGAATTCCAGCCCAATGGAATGAATGGGGTTAGAACGGCTGAGTTCTGACAGACCCCCTCATTTTCAGGATAAGACGTGGTAATGGAGGGGAAAAAGTTTCCTTTCCAACCTGGCATATACATTAGAGATTATCAAAATCTTTACAATTGCTTCAAGTTTCAGAATCTTTGGAAATGTCTAAGCTCTGGGGTTCCACTTCATTTCTTCTCACCCGGAGAGAATTCAAGACCTTTCTATAGGAACTTCGAAAAGTCGGGCTTGAGAAGCAGTACACGATGGGGTCCATAGCACTGTTGAAATAGGTCCAGCAGACAGTAACATCAAGTACATTCACAGCAAAACGAAAAGCTGCACAGCTTTCAAAGTTTTGGAGAATATAGACAAGGACTCTGCCCAACACACTGGGCAGGAAGCAAACTCCGAACACCACCACCACTGCAATCACTAACAACATGGCTTTCTGCAGCTTAGGTTGACTGCTCAAATCCCGGGGGCTCTTCTTCAGCTTCCTGATGATGCCAACTGTGCAAAACAAAATGAGGCCAAAGGGAATGAGAAACTCCAAAAAGAATACGATGACATGCCAGATGCTGTAGAAGTTGGCCTCTCCTTGTGGGCTGAAACTGCGGCACTCAGTGAAGGTTTTGGGTTGAGGAGCAACCAGGATCTCAACAGTCAATCCGATTGCTAAAAGCCAAACCAAGCAAGCAGTGACTCTAGCATTCCTGGCTATGAGAGAGCTGGTTTTATTGTTAGGGTGGACCACCCGGAAATAGCGATCCAGAGCTACAGCCGTGAGGAATGCGATGGAGACAGCTTGGGAAAGAGACAGCATGAAGAGTATTACCGAGCAGAATAGCTCTCTATAATCCCATGTCTCTAGAATGCTAAACCTGAGAGCAAGCAGTAGTCGAAACGGCAGGCAAATGTTCAGCAAGACGTCCGCAATAACCAGGTTGAGCAAGTAGACGGCATGTGGCTTCCAAATTTTCAAATGGAAGTAGAACGTCCACAGAGCAATAGCATTGCTTGTGAGTCCCAGCCCAAATTCCAAAATTAGTAGGATGTTCATGGCTATTTCCACAGACTCACTGTAAACAGAGCAGTTAGAACGTGTCATTTTCTGCTGGCTTCTCAAAAGGACTGAAAAGGATCGTGTTACACTTCAAAGCGCCCCTCCCCCTCCCCCAAAAAAGGATTTCTTTTCCTCCTAATACTGTAATTACTTCTGCATTTCTCAGAGAAGGAAGTATACTGTGAAAGTAGAATGAATTATATTGAAATTATAATTCATTAAAGAAATGCTACTTGAAGGGTTTGTTGAAATATAGTTGTCAGGAAGAGAAACATTAAGGCGTGTGAGACAATGGGTCCTCAAACTAATTAACTTAGAGCTCCTACTGAGCTAGGAGATGGTAAACGTTAGTATGCAAATAAGATATGTATGCATATTTGTCAGTTTCTGCTTCCTTTTGTTTCTTATGTTAAATTGGCTTTGGCTTAGCTGTATAAATAAGTTATCTTTAGCCTCAGAGAGGGGCTCACATCTGGGTGCATTAGCAAAGCGCTTTGCTAATAAACAGAGTGGTCTGACAAATTATGTGAGTCCTGAATCTGACTTTGACAATACCATCAACATCAGGAGGTCAAAAGCAAACTACTATTAAGCATCAGCAAATAAAATGTACTGTGTACTACGTATGTGTGTATATTTATGCATACATATAGATGTGTGTACACAAAACCACACACAGAATAGTTTCCTGAACATGAAATCTTGGCCTGAACCTGCACCTCCGGTGAAGCACTGAGCACACAACTCCCAGTGAAACAATGTGAGTTGAGGATGCTCAGTCCCTTGAATGATCTGGCTCTATTTATGCTTTATAGATGTAAAACCCCAGAAAAGTGTTGTGTTATTTAGCCTGCCATGGTACACACATGTCACTATTATGTTGCCATCCTTTTTAGGGAAAAGAAAAGACGGTGACTTACTGAGCAAATCAGTGTGCCAATAAGAGAGATGATTCCATTTTAATGTCTACCACTTCTATGCAGCTAAAAAAAGGGGGGGATGGCACGTTTCTGTGTGTCTGAACAACAGTACTTCAAGTCTCATTACTAATGAGTCATTAGCACTGGATTAAGTGACACTAATTATACTGCCATTCCCAGAGAATATACTGGAAGTGCAGTACCATAATGTCACATGATTTCTTCCCCAGTGTGCTTAAAATGACTCCAGTTTCTGGAACTGAAAGTCATTGAACATTTTTTTTAAAAAACCCAAATGACACTCCTCTCTCTCTCTCTCTGACCCTTTGCTTTTTCTGTGTGTATACACACACTATCTGTTTTGTTTTCTTCTTCAGTACCCTTCTCCTCATAGGCTCTGACTCTGTGGGAATTCCAGGGCCAACCTCCCCTCCCCCAGAGCCTCCTCCCTGCCAGCAGCCCCGCCAATCAACTCCTTCCTTTCCCTCCCAGCGCCTCCTGCCCGCCACGGATCAGCTGTTCTGCGGCGTGCAGGAGGCGCTGGGAGGGATGGGGAGGAGCAGGAATGGTGCTTGCTCGGGAGAGGGATGGGACTGGGTGGGAAGAGGCAGGGCAGGGGCGGGAAGATGCGGGGTGGGGTTGGGAGGTTGGGGGAAGGGGTAGGGTGGGGGCAGGGCCTGGGGTGGGAAAAGGTGGGGTGCAGGCTTGAGGGAAGGGGTGGAGTCAGGTTGGGGCCTAGGGCTGAGTGGGGGTTGAGCACCCCCAGGGAAAGTTGGAAGCTATGCTTCTCCTTCTAGAATTGCTCAGCTTTCTCCACAGGACTGACTGCTTTCTCCAAGCCTTTCAGAGGGTAGCAGTGGGAAGCACACTTGATTGGTGCTTCAGAGGGAGAGAGTCAGCCAAATGCCAGCTGCTCTCTTTTCTTCTGCTGTGTGCAGCAGGAGTCTGTAATTGGCGAGCTCCTATCTAGGAATCCAGGAGCCACCCAGAAATCCAAGGGAAAAGCTGTGAGTTCCTGGAAAATGTAGAACAGGTGGGGAGATGCTGAGGTGTCTTCCCTAATTCTGGGGTGCTCCAGAGGCTGGTGCAGCCCCAGGTACAAGTTAGAGCAGCCCCAAAGTGGCCTATGCTGTGGGCTTTGCTGCAGTCTAGAGTAACTGGAGCACAATGTCCTCTAGCCATCTCCCTTCCTGATCTGCTCCTAGCCATGTCCCTGCGCCAGGGACTGCGTGTGAGGGTGGTAAAGGGCTCTTGGCCCTGTGCTGGGATAATTTCTTAGAGGGGTATTGCAGACATTTCATGCTGTTGCAGTTGCTTAAAAGGGCTGCTTTGGGGGGCAGAATCTGTCCCCACGCCTCACAATACCCACTTGAGGTGCTGTAGGTGAGCAGTGTCCCTCTTCTGAGAGTCTGCTCCAAGTGTTGAAGAAGAAGGCTCCAAGCTGGGAGTGTGCACAGGAATTAAGTGGAGCTGTCAGGAACGGTTTGTGAGGGGCGTGACAGAATAGAAGAGACAGATGGGTGAGGAGAGGAAGAATTTAGTTGGGGTTGGTCCTGCTTTGAGCAGGGGGTTGGACTAGATGACCTCCTGAGGTCTCTTCCAACCCTAGTCTTCTATGATTCTAAGTGCCAGTGGCTGCAGTAGGCAGCTAGCTGAGGTTTTGGTAATGACAGAGAAGAGACAATGAATCTGCGAAGTTACAGTTTAGAGAAAGATGCACTATATCTGTCTAAGAGGAAGGCAAGTCCTCAGTATTCTTGCCAGCAAGTTAAAGAAGTATGGATTGGATGAATGGACTATAAGGTGGATAGAAAGCTGGCTAGATTGTCAGGCTCAATGGGTAGTGATCAACAGCTCAATGTCTAGTTGGCAGCCAGCATCATCAAGTGGAGTGCCCCAGGGATCGGTCCAGGGGCCGGTTTTGTTCAACATCTTTATTAATGATCCGGACAATGGGATAGATTGCACCCTCAGCAAGTTTGCGGATGACACTAAGCTGGGGGGAGAGGTAGATACACTGGAGGGTAGGGATACAGTCCAGAGTGACCTAGAATTGCTCAGCTTGGAGGATTGGGCCAAAAGAAATCTGATGAGGTTCAACAAGGACAAGTGTAGAATCCTGCACTTAGGACAGAAGAATCCCATGCACCGCTACAGGCTGGGGACCAACTGGCTAAGCAGCAGTTCTGCAGAAAAGGACCTGGGGATTACAGTGGATGAAAAGCTGGATATGAGTCAGCAGTGTGCTCTTGTTGCCAAGAAGGCTAACGGAATATTGGGCTGCATTAGTAGGAGCATTGCCAGCAGATCAAGGGAAGTGATTATTCCCATCTA